>NC_056737.1:1659607941-1659915441 GCF_019279795.1 Protopterus annectens
GTGAGGTGGCAGTGCTAACCGCTGCACCAAAAAAAAATGTAAAAACTAAAAATATAAATAAAAAAAGATTTATTTTTTTTTAAAAAGAATGCTTTTTATTGAGTCTCTCTAAAAAGTAAAAAAATAAGGAAGAATAGTGAAAACTTTACAAAAGAAACACAGACAAGTGGATTTCAAAAAAGCATTTGAGGTTGGTTTTACTGATTCCTGCTACGTCTTCTGGTACCTCATTATCACAATCCGCAATAGGGCATTGTCAACATCATTTTCAACAATATATATATATATTGTTGAAAATGATGTTGACAATGCCCTATTCGGTTCAAGTAATATATATATATATATATATATATATATATTGTTTTAGATTTTTGCATCACATTGCCACTGTGCATACTCTCCTGTGAACATTGGTATGTCAGGTGGAAAAGTAAGAAGTAAACGTAAACCATGTCTGCATAAGGAAGAAAGCAACTGTTTCATTTAAAATTTAGATACAGAAGTGTTACTTACTCGCTAGAAAACTGTACCTATAACTTAAGCATCCATTTTATACTGAATTAGAGCATTTCAAATTATTCCTTAAAATGCCAAGTATAGATTTTTATTTTTTTTATTTTAAATATAAATTTTCTGATTGTTCTCATTCTGCAGAATATCCTGATATTGCTGGTAGTTACTTTGTTCTTTTATTTGATTTAAAAGCAAATATTTGCTTATTTTGTTTGTACTATTGTACGTATATAGAACTTCATTATTTCATAATATTTCAGTGTATGTTTCCCTTGGCTTGGCAACACTTCCATTCCTTTCACTGTTGGTATAGCAAAACAAAACAGGATAATTGCAAGATTACTGTAGTTTCCATAGAATTTAATTTTCATTGTGTGCGTGAAACAGAAACAAGGGTGAGCATAGTCCCAACATTATGGTGTATTTCATTTCAGTTCCAGAAAAAGTCAATGCAGATTAAACTAGAAGAATGCTGGTATTTTAAAAGTCAAGCTATAAGAAACTATAGATTTTATCTAGAAATATGTGTTGCAAGAGATTTACTATAAAAAGTATGAAAGTTAACTTACCGTCGATCAGATGGTCGAGGGTACAAGTGCAAAATTTGGAAATACCGACTTGGAATTACGTTGCTTCTGGAACATTGAGAAACAGCTTGTATTTGTAGTTTTGTGCATCGTTGTATACTATGGATCACACTACAGTGGGGATTGGAAAATTACCCTTTTCCTCACTGTAGTGCAATCTCTGAGTTGGAATATATAATTAGCAGGGGGTGTGCCCCCCCAAACGTGTCTAGGGCATTTCTGGACGTCATGGCAAGTTGGGTAATGTCGATAATGTTGAAGCCGACATTATCAACACTGCTGCATTCGGTTGTATGAGGACTCGCTGGATGTCATTATCGCACATTCGGTTCAAGTAAGTCATTAATTGACAATTGATGATTTGCAGGATTTTGAAAGTAAACAGTTGCAAGACTGGATTACTGTCTCTTTAAGCAGTAGGTTTAGAGATCATATGGAGGGTGAAGTTCAAGACTCACCTTGTCATTTGGTGTTACTCGGAGGTCATTCGCGTCACTTTCATACTCCTCTTTAGCTAGTACTGTCACTAAAGTAGCATATTTCATTAACTTGTTATTTTCCTCCCATAAATTCACTTGCACATTCTACTTCTGGGCTTCATTTACCTGTAAATACTTTCTTCATGCTTTTATCTGTCAAATATGTGTTTTTGTATTTTCTGCAGATTTAGTCATCTCAAGCAAGAGTATTCCATACCTCATCTGTTTGCTGAAGCAGGTAGTGGGAGGGTTTTGTGTACATAGTAAGCTGTCACAAAATGAAAAGCATGCTGAGATTGCATCCATATTCATGTCTTCAAGCATATTACTGCTATTATCACAGCCCCACCCTTTCAGTGAGATACTTTACATTATGGGTCATCAAAAACAATCCTGCCCTACTTCACCAGGTAGTCATTGTGATACTCGCCTGACAAATCAAGATTTTAAAACCATTAGCTTTTTGTATCTCTATAATTCTTGTTTGTGACAAAATACCTGATATCTTATAAGAAAGAATGTATGGGGAAATGGAAAGGAAAAAAATATGGGGGATAAGCAGTTTGGCTGGTTAACTCTACTTCATCATGCATCAACAGCAAAAAAAAAAATAATCTAAGTGTTCTGCAAACATGTTTCTCAGTCTGTTAAATTGTTCGTGCAGTTTGTGTTATAATTCTGGCTATCAGACTGATGCACTATTTACAGTACAAAATTTCTTGCCAGCTAAGTATTTAATTTTAACAAGGTGTACGCATATAGATACATGAGTACATATAAGAGACTAAATTCTGTCACATGTTCCTGGTGAGTTAGAAAACTGAAAATTCCTTGTGGCAGACGTGCAATTTCACTGGCAGCAGGTTTTGTTCTAAACCTGATTTCTGACACCATTACTAAATTCCTCACATGCACATCCTGGTTTACTTTTTATTCTTATGGCATTGGATTCTTATGGCATTCTTTTTTGGGGATAAACTTTTGGCTAGGCTTATAAGGTCCCCAGGACCATTAACGTAGTAACCTCCTATGATCCTATGAGAAAAAGCACTGTATATGAACAAAAAATAACATTGTCTTTTGCAGGGGGAGCAAGCCCCTCCTTCATACTACATGGCTGGGGGGTTGTGTCCCTCACACTTCCCCCTGCTAATTACATATACTAACTCCAAGATTACACAATACCCAGAAAAAGGGAATATTCATCACCTGGGGATTGTCAGTCTATCACACATTTTGACCATCTGTATATGTCAACCTTTTGTGGTCAATCAGTTGACTGTCAACTCTGTGGTGTGTTGACATAAAGAAGTGGAACCATGTCTATCTATATATAGTGTATGTGTGTGCGTGTGTGTGTGTGTGTGTGTGTGTGTGTGTGTGTGTGTGTGTGTGTGTGTGTGTAATGGGAATGGGAGAGTGTGTTGGCCTCTTCATTGGGGGTGCAGGGCAATTTCCTTCCTCCAAAACTATCTTTGTTAGTGTTTTTTTTTATTATTATTTCTTTAATGTTGAATGCTCTTTCCATTGTAATTATATCTTTCTTTTGCAATGACAATTATGTGTACAGATCACAAAATAGTTGACATAGAATTATTAATATCTTGTCATGGAATCAGTAGGGATTTGGCCAAGAAAATACTTAGTACAGAAAATAGAGGAGATTATTAGAACACCTAGTATTCACTTCTTTTCCATAGTCAGTCAACATGGACAAGAATTCTAGTACTGGGTATGGGTCAGATCCCCAAACAGAATAAAGGAGTACAGAAAGGTGCATATTATGAGCATATCTGTCAACTACAATGATTTAGGCATATCACTATGATTATGACACTCATATTTAGCCTTGTTCCACCTAGATTTACTGATGATACCCATAAAGTTTAGGGGTACATACTTTATTAAATAAATAAACTAAACTTATTCAAAGATTCCCCACCTCTATCTGTATGCGTTCTGGTATATAAAAACCTTCTGCTGTGAAAAATAAGAAAGCGTTTCTCTTTTGACCTTTTGCTATGAATTTCAAAGGTCAGTTTGAAGATTGGAGGAAGATGGGCGAAGGCTGTCAGCTTAGTCAAATAGAATTCGATACATAATTCTATCAATTGTATAAATAAATGTAAAATACAGGCTTGTGTTTATAAATGAAAGAAAACACTGTAAAATGTGAACTTGACGATTGTTGCAACATTGCCATCTAGTGTAAGGAAAACCAAGCCAAGCATTTCAAAT
Organism: Protopterus annectens; assembly: GCF_019279795.1. Lineage (NCBI taxonomy): Eukaryota > Metazoa > Chordata > Ceratodontiformes > Protopteridae > Protopterus > Protopterus annectens. The sequence goes on from NC_056737.1 coordinate 1,659,611,759, forward strand.
CTGTCTTTTGAAGCTGAACAGATCTTATGAATCTCTTTGATGTTTACAAGTCGGCTCCAGTGAGTCTGGATGAAGGTTTCAGGCCCATTGTTTTAAGGTTAAAGTTAAGGGCCAGAATTTACATGTGGAAGGTGCTTTCTTGCTCTGGTTTCAGCTAGAGTGTATATGTGAAATGCTTTTTATTGTTGTAGTCTCCTGAGCAGGTGTTAGCTTGCTAAATAATGCAGTTTGTGGCCTGGCAACTCCAGACTAAGGTCAAAATTATGTAATTTGGGAGGGCCTTTGAGAGCTGTTGGTTAGTGTTTAAAAAATATTGTTGAGTGAGAGACTGGAAGCATTTTGATCTTGGACATCTAACCCAGCACTGCTTGCTCTTTATTTATGTAAGTAGGATTATAGCACTTTGTTTTCTCTTAAGATTAGCTAAAGATTAGAAAGTTAGATTAATTGTTTTTCAGACCTGTCCTACTGTATTATTTTAAGTTTCTGTGTGATCTCTGAACTCTTAGATATCTCTGTGGTGTAGTAGTAATATTGTCTTGTGTTTTAATTATTTATTATTAAATATTTTAAAACCTTTACCTGTGGCTGGTTTATGTAGAGATAATTTAACCTCTAAAGTACATTACATATTTACAGATTTTACTGTCTAAGTCGCTCCAAATTAAGCCTTGACTGTGAGTCATACTGCCATTGGATTATAATATTGCACAGTAATAATTGGTCACCCTTTTAAGGACCTTTTAGTAGCTGATAATATTAGCTGGGTGGTGACAGGAATTACTACTGTATGATCTGGGTAATAGGGGCACAGCTGGAGAACCTGTGCCAGCCTTTTCTCAGGAGGGTCTGTGTGGTTGTATAACCTCTTCTCAAAGTGTGTGTGTGTTGTGTCAGCTACTTGGGCAGGGACATGAAGCACTGGTTGGACAGAGAGGGTACTGGGGGTTTTAGCTTGCCCAGCTAGGCTGAGACCTGGACCCTATAGCTGTGCTATTGGGGAGTCTTACTGGGGACCCGGTGAGCAAGGTAGCAACCAGCCCCAGACTGACTGTGATCTCTGTGTGCACTTAAGAGAAATTTTACTTTACTGTGTGTAATAGTTATTCTTTCCTCTTCTAGGAGTCGCCCTCTCTGGTGTCAGTGGTGAGGATTGAGGCTCCTTGATTGCTGGGCCAGGGCACGGGCATCACAGTCATTGCTATGATCTTAATGCTTGGAGGCTGAGCAGTCTGGTCGTGAGTTAAAACGAATATTAGGCTGGGAATGAAAAGTGATCCTGAAGTAGTAGGTCATGAGACCACAAGAAGAACCTTAAGCTGTATTGCTGAAAGTTGCCCTTCACTTGCTGTAATGTAGGGGCTAGAAGAGACTTTTTAAAGTCTTCCACTGCTTCTAACATCTGAACTAATTATATGTGCACCCACATCACCCCAAAACATATTTAGTCAGTTTAGTTGGGTGTGAACCACGGGCGATAAAAAATTAATTTCTTTTTTATCTTCTTTTTTGAACAGGAGATTGATGATTTGGGTGTGGTGTTTGGGTGTGGTATATGTCTTAACCCTTGGAATAAGAGGCCATACGGTGACAGCTTATAGATTTCATTTTTTATTTTTTCACCTTACAGTTGCATCCTGTGGGGTTAGTTTTTCCCATATTTTTAGTAAGATATGGTCTCTCATGAACCGGTTTGATCTCGCACGAACCTTTTCAACTTGTCTCCAACTTCAGTTACTCTTAGCATAAAAATCTCCCTAGAAAAGAATGCTGTAGTTAGCCCAGAACACTAACCTGCCACTTGATACAACATATGACACGCTTTACAAACTCCACTGACCTCTAAAAAATGTTTTGCATGAATTCTTTAATTATACCTAAACACTAATAAAACAGCTTGATTTCTTTGAATTACTGACATTCCCAAAAAATGTCAGACAGACTGATTTGTTTTCAGTGCAGTATGGGCAAAATTTAAATGTTTGTACTCTGGCAATACATCATGGTAAAATTAAAACAGAGCATCATAGTGTTTTTAAACACAGAGCAAAGTAGTATATCAAACTGGCATTTACGAGGCTGACAGCTGTTATGGGCTTTCCTAAGATAAGTAACATTATGTCTAAGTTATATTTCTTCATTACTAAACGGTACAGTTTTTAAGCATGCTTGCACCATAACATGTGGCTTTACTTGGGTGAGCAGTAACACTTTTGCATCGTCTTAAGTTTCTAGGAGTTGTCTTTATCTGATTTTTATGAAAAGCAAGTCAGAATTACTGAGGTTTTACTCTGGCTGCAGCCATTTTTTTTTTTTTTTTTTTTGGCACGCTGCCTCAGTTTGAGATTGCAGTATGGAGCACTTGGGCATTAAATGAATTACTTTCTCTGGGAAGTAGTAAATTACTGTGTTTACATAGTCATTGCCAAAAAAAAAAGTAACAGTACTCCATTAATGCTGCAATAAAGGATGCACTGTGTGACAGTTTATGTGAAAGATTCTTCAAAAAAATATACAAGGCAGTGAGAGAGAAATATTAGAGTCGAAGAGTTTGGAATTTGTATCACTTATGTCCTGTGCAATAGCAAGCCACATATGTTTTCCCTTGCCCTTGATTTTGTCTTTGTAAGGGCTTTATGAGATTTCAGACCCTGATACTGTGTTTATGTACATCTCACAGTGGCTGTGCTTCATATTAACAGAAGATGCATTTTTCTGGCACTGTAGCAAGAAATTTAACTGGACCATTCCTTCTCCTTAGGTTTGTTTAACTCAGAGCCTGTTAAAAAAACTTTAGTATAGTTATATTGTTTTGTTTTTATTTGTTAGCTGGGATCAATAAAGGTGGACCTCTGCTCAGGAAGTACAAATCCAAGAAAATAGCAGTAGTACAATATGTAGGCATTAACTTACAGAATCAAAGGAAAGCAACATTGCATGACATTTTGAGTATATGACTTGAGAGAATAAGATACAATAGTTTGTTCATCAGTGATTAAGAAAAAGGGTCTAGTTCATGTTGTCGTAATCCGACAATATTGAACACAATATTGTCGGCACGACAATGTCGAAAGTCCAGAACATTGCACAGGTACATGGAAATCTTCTTAAGGGGGAGACTTCCATTTACCTTCTATGTAGTGCGATCTCGGAGTTGGTATATTTAAGTAGGGGTGTGTGTGTGGGGGATGCAGGAGGGCTTGCCCCCCTGCCTACGCTAGTTGTTTTTTTTTATTAATTTATTATTTTTTTACTTTATTCGAAATTTTACTACTTCGATCAATAAAGTTCGACCTTTATTGATTCGATGTAGTAAAATTTCGATAACATGATATAGACACAAGAAAAGACATGGCTGTACAGTGAAAAACATAAAAAAACTACACCACCAACTCAAAACTTAAAACTGAAGACTCAAACAAACTCCATTGGCAGTGATGATTATCCGCAGACAAAACATTAATTTTAAGTGCTTTCATTGTTTAATTTCATTAGAACTTCATCAGAAAAAAATCTAAATTGAATCAAAACCATTTAAATAACTGTCCAAAAAGGTCAAATGATCCAGTCAGAGCAATAGAAACTTGCAATGGCTTACATCACACTTAAACCAAATTAAAGGAACATACACTAAATATTAGTTTACAAAGACTGTCAACTAATAAACATAAAAAAAATAAATAATTAAAATTTGAATGTAAATGTTAGTTAAATATTTAAGTATACTTGCGTTGCAACAAAAAACATTTAATATTAATATTTTCATTAAGGACAGGCTTCTGATCAACACTAAGCCTGATCTGCCAGGCTGTTTCTTTGCATTCAAACATAGTTTTAAAGTCACCAACAAACCTAGTACTGTTAACTGAATCCAGTACTGCAATTGTTTGGCCATTAAAAAGAAAGAATTTTTAAATGCTTTGGACAAGCACGCTGCGTCTTGTACAAACCTTAAAAAGTTTACTTTTGCAGTATTGGATTCAGTTAACAGTACTGGGTTTGTTGGTGACTTTAAAACTATGCTCGAATCCAAAGAAACACCCTAGCAGATCAGGCTTAGTGCTGATCAGAAGCCTGGCCTTAATGAAATTATTAATATTAAATGTTATTTGCTGCAGCACAAGTATACTTGAATATTTAACTAACTTTTAAATTCAAATTTTTATTTTTTTTATGTTTATTAGTTGACAGTCTTTGTAATACTAATAATTAGTGTATGTTCCTTTAATTTGACTTAAGTGTGATGTAAGCCATTGCAAGTTTCTGTTGGTTTGATTGGATCATTTGAACTTTTTGCAGTGTTATTTAAATGGTTTTGATTCAGTTTAAATTTTTTCTGATGAAGTTCTAATGAAATTAAAGAACGAAAGTGCTTAAAAATTAATCTTTTGCCTGTGGATATTCATTGCTGCCAGTGGAGTTTGTTTATGGCTGTAATGTATTTACAATTGTAGTAACCGATTAAAACAAAACACAAAAATGGTTAAAACAAGGGAAAGGGGATGTGTGTGTGTGGAGCTTTGAAAAGGTGAATGAGGGGAGCATAGACAAATAAAGAAAAGGAGGAATTGAAAATATACACAAATGAGCTGTTGGAGGGACTGGTTTGGGTAGGAATAATTTGTGGACTGAATTATGTGATAGCCATGTTATTCCTTCTGTTAGGAAACATTTGGAGCAGGCTTGTCTGTACAGAAGTTTTTTTAATTGCTTCTGAATTTCTTGAAAGGAGGGATATCTTTCAGTTGAACAGTCAGCGTTTTCAATGTTTTTGGTACCTTGTTGGAAAAGCAGTGGAATGGAGTCTGTTTCGTGAGGTGTTTAAGGAGAGAGTGGATTGTAACTGAAAGTTATAAAATGTTATTCTGTTATTGAGGTGGCTTGCAAAGAAGTTGAATGTTTTGTTGTATTATAGTTTGTATGTTAGTGGGGAAATGAGGAAGTAGTAATAGAGTGCATCTGTAGGTTATGGGCAGCCATTTTGCTTTTGATAGGACTGAGCAATAGTGTTCTTTTTAAGGGGCCAAGCTGATAAACCTATATTTTGATGCAGTTTGTAGAGTGGATAAGATTTTTAGAGACATTTGCATAATACTGAGACTATATTCAGCCTGGGTTAAAATCGTTTCTCATTGGTTAGTCTGCCTTTGGCAGAAAGGAAGTGTTATGCTTGTTTTGCCCAGAAGAGGAGCATTGACTTTAGATTTTTATTGTCTTGGTGTAGTGTTGTAAGCTAAGACACTGATTTAATCAAACCCATAAACTACATGGTGTTTTTATTGCATTCTTGTTGTTGTAGAGCATTTCTTGTTGGGTACAAGTGAGAGCTACTGCACAGTAGTAATAATCATTGCTTTGGTTTTGGTGGTATTAAATATTAACTTGTGCTGGATAAGTGACTGGGCAAGAACATTTATGGCCTGCTACAGATCCTTTTTGATGGTGATGTGAGAGGTAGTAGACTTGTAAATCACCATTTCATCAGCATATATGAGTAGAGGAGGTTAGGGAAATGCTATTGGAAGGTTATTTATGAATGGTGGCAATTAAAAAAGGGATAAGATTTATCACTGGGGTACTCCTTTGTTGAGAAGAGAAATGGGAGGGGCAGAGGTGCGTACTTAGACTGTAAAGAACATGTTAGTGAGGAGGTTTGAAAACCAGAGGAAATAGTCTGTACTGATACCTGCTGTTACAATCTCTGAAACAGTCCATCTGGTAATTTTAATTGTTAAGGAGGGATCCAGAGGTGAAAGATGCCTTCACATTGTAGATGTTCACCATCAACATATTGTTCCTTCATTACCATTACCGTTAATGAGATGAACAGCAGATCATTGTCAACTTGGTCAGGCCAATGAATACTGCACCTATGAGGAAGCCTTTGTCCACAATGCAAGAAGGTCACCTGTAAATGAAAAGTGCTGTTGTGATACTGTGTCCTGACCAAAAGCTGTTTCTATGACATGTGAGAGTGGAGAATTTTGATGTAATCTGTTAGCATAAAGAATACAGTTGTTTAAACAACTTTGTTAGTGTTGGAAGGATTGAGATTGGTTGGATGCCATTTTTGATGTGAGGTTTGGATACTGTGGTAATGGGTTAAATTATTGGCCTGCTTCTATATCTTGAACGTCATATTAGTGTTAAGGCATAAGTTGTATAGATAGTGAAGCGGTACTATGATGTGATCTTTGTACTGGTGTATAAACCATGGAAAAGCTTAACTGGTCCTGGTGTTGTGTCCATAGGATTTATCCCAAGGCAATGGAGATTTCTTTGACTGTGATTTTTGTGAAGTAGAATAAAGGTGTATAGGGAGGTGCAATTGGATGGAGAAGCAAGAATATGGGAGGACTGTGGTTATTTGGGCAGGGATGATAATTTCTGCAAGACGTAAGGGCAAGTTAATTGTTCAAAGGAGGCATTTGATATGGTTAATCACCAAATACTTATAAATATCCTCAAATCCCTGTCACTAGATGCACTCACTATTAAATAGTTCAAATCCTATTTAGATAACAGACAACAGGCAGTGCTTTGGCACAACACTCTATCTACCCACCTGCCCATTAACATTGGCATCCCTAAAGGGTCCATATTAGGAACTCTTCTTTTCTCCATATTTATCAATGACCTTCATCTAGCAATCCTCCAACCTACATGCATTCAATACACAGATGATTCTACAATTACATGCACAGCCACACCCACTTCCAAACTTCACTCCCTTATCCAAAAGGTATTTAACACAGAAGAACAATGGTTTACACAACATTGCCTTCTCTTGGACCCCAAAAAACTAAACTCCTCCTTTTCAATCCTATTTCATAAGTTCTCCCCAATAGATTTCTCAGTTACATCCACAAATGCTACTCCCATATCACCTGACCCAACTACCAAACTACTTGGTATCACCACAGACAGCAATCTTAACTTTGACATCCATATCTACAATACTATAAAAAACATTAACAAAAAACTAGGCTCTCTCTACAGGGTCAAACCCTTCCTTTCACCAACAGCCAGAACAACTATTGCTTATACCCATCTAATCTCTACACTCCTCTATGCCTCAACCATATATACTAATTTATCTAAAAATAACCTCACCAAACTGAAAATCCCCTACAATAACATTGCCAGGTTTGCTACTGGCAACCCATTTAGAACCCACCACTGCTATAATCTTAAGCAGCTAGGATGGTTAGAAATTCAGAATCTGCTTAAATTCCACCAACTAACCATTGCCCATAAGACTCTTTACCAACTTTCCAGTACTCCTATACTATCTACCCTCATCATTCCTTATAAGAATCTGAAATCCTTGCCCTCATCACATAAACTTCTTGTAAACACCTCTAAATCTAATAACAGGGCTGGGGATTCTCTTTTCACTAATGCTGTTGGAAAATCCTGGAACTTTCTCCCCAGTGAACTTTCCTCAGTTTCCTCTACATCACTTTTCAAAAACAGACTGAAACTTTTCCTGAGAACACACTGGTTATGCCCCTGTACTAAACCTGACTATGCCTACCCATTACTTCCCAATAACTAGTTCTACTTTCCTTACTTACCACATTACATTTTTTCCTATACCTAACCCTTCTCTTCATCCTCTGAGCTTACTCATAGTGTGACAACTGTTTATTAATATAATTATACAATATGCCTCATTTTTTGTTACATTCTGTATTCTACCTGTAATTTGCACTGTACCTGCCTATTGCACTGGAAAGTATTCTGCCCTCTCTGTAATTTGCATTGTACCTGCCTTTTGCACTGTGAAGTATTCTGCCCTCTTTGATAATTTCTGTGTTAACTTGAAATGTTCTTTGTAAATATAAATGTATTTATTTCTTCTTATCCCAGACCTTATCTCCCCACACTTTAGTATATATTATACCTGCATTTTGTATTGTACCTGCATTTTGCAATGTGAGGTATTTAGACCTCTATGATAATTTCTGTATTAACCTGTAACATAATTGTAAGCAAAAATGTTTTTGTTATTTTTTGCAAGGAGCTTATCTCCCCGGGCCTCTACTGAAAATGGACATGTATCCAGTTAGACTAGCCCTGTCAACAAATGTAAAATAAAAAAAAATAAAAAAGGTTGGAATGGTCTTTTAGATTATGGTGGCTTTACGGTAAGAATGGGTGATGATACTATTCACAAGATTCCGCAATTGTTTCTTGTTATTTCTAAGGGAGTCTTGTTTTGTCTGAAGAAAGTTTGATTTACAACTATGGGTTGCTTTTTCCCCGCATATCTAAACTGGATGATTTTGTCTTTGGTTCCTGGGGAAGTTAGTCATTTCCATTGTTGCTTTCCTGAATCTCATGATCTGTATAGTGCCTTAGGTTTTGTAGTTAGCCAGATGTTGCTATTGTTACTAAGTAGGCAAGCAATCACTGGGTAGAGTTTGTTTTGAAGATGTAGGTGTGTTGGTGTTATTATTTGTGCCACTTCATTGGTCTTTGTATCTGTAATGGTATTGGACTGTAAGATATTTAATAATTCATCTTGTAGAGTTGCTTTATTTTTGTGTATACTTTTGGTGAAATTTGAGTGGAAGAAATGTATATTTCATAGGACCATAGGAGGTTACTAGGCTATCGACCCGGAGGTCATTTCAAGCCTAGCCGTTTTTCATCCCAATGTAATACCGTAGATATTCTAGTCAATACCCAGGACTGTATTTAGTAATAACTGCCCATGAAAATGGTAAGCTGTGTATATTGCAAGTGGGAATGGCCGGCAAACTGGCAGCAAGTTAATAGTTACTAGGCATCTCATCCAAAGGAGCACACACTCAGAAGTGTAGCACCCCCATCCTCTCTTAAAGTCCAGCACAACATCAGTAATACATCTACATGGTGCAGGAGTAGAACCCGCAGCCTTCTACACCACAGGCAAGTATGTTACCTGCTGTGCTACTAGCACTGCTTTCAACACAACTTCCTCTCATGCAATTCTACTTGTGTCTTATTCAGCTGGGCTGCTAAGTTCACCTGATTTAGGATGTAATAAGCCCAAACATTCATTCCTGACTCCAGATCCCTTACTTACACTGCACAGACGGTGTCCTGTAACAGGCTATAGACTGACAGTTGTGATTTGGTGCTTAATGAGCTTCATTTGTGGGTCTGTGGAAATCTGTCTACAGATGAACGTTCCTTAAAAATAAGGGGATGTCACCAGAGTTTCCAGTGGGTATTAAGGCATGGTAGGCACAAAACCCAGGTATGGAAGAAGTGGTTTATGAACTTTTAAACCACATGTCAGTGATGAGAAAGATGTGTTCCAAATGCTGAAGCCTCAGTCTGAGTTGTTGTTGAAACTTCTGGCAATGAGCAGAGCCACCTTAATGTGATCACACTTCAGATTTGAAATATTAGTTATAATGGAATGTCCTTTAGCTAGACTTTGCTTAAAATATAAGGCACTGTGGGGGCAACAAAGGCTTTTATCAGTATGAGGTGCCTTTGGAACAAGAGGTGCGGGCAATGCAAAGCAAGCAGAACTGAATTACACCGATTATTTAGCCAAATGTTTAAGCCAGTCATCTTTTCTTAGCAACTAGGCATCATTCTTGGAAAAGGATGTATTCTGCTCAGGACCACAGTCTTATGTGGACTTGTTAACAACTCCAATTTACAGGCAGGTAATGAAAATGGTATGTAGACAGTGACTATGGAGATTTGAACCTTTAGTGGTCTGATTTCACAAACTTCTTGAGTTGAACTTCTGTAGGCTTAGGAGTTTTCCTTTCTTTCCTTTTCCCTCCCAAAAGATGTACCCTCTATTGCTTGTTTTTTAACAACATTGCTCCCCTTTTTTCAATTGTCTGCTTGTCCCATACTCCCTTACATGGTAGTTCATTCTTCAGAGACAGCAGGGGTGGAGGCTGCTATATATTTGGAGGTAAGACATCCAAGTATAATACAAGTGAGTGTATACAGTGGATGTAAAAAGTGTGCACACCCCTGTTAAAATGCCAGGTTTTTGTGATATAAAAAAATCAGACCACAGTAAATCATTTCAAAACTTTTCCCACCTTTAATGTGACCTATAACCTGTACAATTCAGTTGAAAAACAAACAAATCTGTTAGGGGAAAAAATATAAAAAATAAAAAACGTACAATAAGCTGGTTGCATAAGTGTGCACACCCTTGAATTAATACTTTGTTGAAGCACCTTTTGATTTAGTTACAGCATTTGGTCTTCTTGGGTAGGAGTCTATCAGCATGGTACATCTTGACTTGGTAATATTTACCCACTCTTACTTGCAAAAGCGCTCCAAATTTGTCAGATTGCGAGGGCATCCTTTGTGCACAGCCCTCTTCAGTCAACCCCACAGATTTTCTGTTGGATTTAGGTCTGGGCTCTGGCTGGGCCATTCCAAAACTTTAATTTTCTTCTGATGAAGCTTTTCTTTTGTTGATTTGGATGTATGCTCGGGTTCATTGTCATGTTAAAAGGTGAAATTCCTCATCATCTTCAGCTTTCTAGTAGATGCCTGAAGGTTTTGAGCCAAAACTGATTGATATTTGGAACTGTTCATAATTCCCTCCACCTTGACTAAAGCCCCATTTCCAGCTGAAGAAAAGCAACCCCAAAGCATGATACTGCCACCACCATGCTTTACCATGGAGATGGTGTTCTTTTGGTGATGTGAAGTGTTGTTTTTGTGCCAAACTACCTTTTTCGAATTGTGGCTAAAAAGTTCAGCCATGGTCTCATCAGACCATAACACATTTTCCCACATGCTTTTGGGAGACTTGATGTTTTGTTTTGCAAATTTTAGCTGGGCCTGGATGTTTTTCTGTGTAAGAAAAGGCTTCCATCTTGCAACCATACACCATAGCCCAGGCACATGGAGAATATGGGAGATTGTTGTCACATGTAGTACACAACCAGTACTTGCCAGAAATCCTTGCAGCTCCTTCAGTGCTGCTATAGGTCTCTGGGCAGCCTCCCTGACCAGTTTTCCTCTTGTCTTTTCATCAGTTTTAGAGGGACATCCAGTTCTTTGCAACATCACTATTGTTCCATATTTTCTCCACTTTTTGATGACTGTCTTCACTGTGTTCCATGGTATAGTCAATGCTGTGGAAAATTTTTTGTACCCTTCTGACTGATACCTTTCAACCATGAGATCCCTTTGATGCTTTGCAAGCTCTCTGCAATCCATGGCTTTTGCAGTAGCAGGCAACTGAGTAAACGTCAGGAAAATCCTACTAGGACAGCTGAGCTTTATTTGGGGTTAATCAGAGTTTCTTTAATTGATGGCAGGTGTGTACCCAAGAAGACTGAATGCTGTAATGAAATCAAAAGGTGCTTCAACAAAGTATTAGTTTAAGGGTGTGCACACTTATGCAATCAGCTTGTTGTACGTTGTTATTTTTTATGTTTATTCCCCTAACAGATTTGTTTGTTTTTCAATTGAATTGTGCAGGTTATAGGTCACATTAAAGGTTGGAAAAGTTTTGAAATGATTTATTGTGGTCTTATTTTTTGCCATCACAAAAACGTGTAATTTTAACAGGGGTGTGTACACTTTTTATATCCACTGTGTGTGTGTGTGTGTGTGTGTGTATATATATATATATATATATATATATATATATATATATATATAAAGAAAAGGGGACCACACTAGAAGAGTTATTTCTTTTTATGTATTATATTATGTATAAGAAAAATAATTTAGTGTATAAAAAGGATTTTTTAATTTAAATTTTAGTACTGTTAAATTGGATACCTGTCAGTGTCTAGAAGTTGGAAAACTGACATTGAGCAGTATCCCTCTCACTGCATTTAAGATATGGGTGTGAGGTAGGTAGTTGCAGTGGAGGATCGGGGAAACACATTTATCCTTTTCATTATTATCAAAAACTACTGTTTTGATTTGTTGAAGTATAATGGACACAAGGGGTCATTAATGAGTTGGTGACAAAAACAATTTGTTATATATTTGAGAAATGCACGTCAAGAAATTCATCTCAAGGGCATACTGAAGTAAGACTTCCAAGATGGCTGCACATTGATCAGCAGCTTAATTTCAGCTCTTCCAGTGTGAAAAAAGGGAAATAAGACTCAGTGATATAGTCATCTTGTGTAAAATTTAGTTAGTGGCTATTAAGTACACTACCTGGGTACCAGGAAAGAAGCAATTTAGAGAGCCTAAAAAAAATCAACCAGAAAAGGTGAGGAGAAAATACTATTTGTGAAGAATACTGCCTCTGTTAAGTAAAAAACAATTCAAACTACAGCAGACATAGCTTCCTGTAATTTAGATTAAAAAAAATCACATGTACTCAGAGGTGATTAACATAAATGAAACTTTGAAGCAGTATATCAGTGCAAATAATGGAATGCTGGAAAATATAGAAGCTTTAGTTAGCTATTCAGATGAACTGATAAAACTGCAAAAATCAAAGGTTAAAAATCAGTAAAAGGCTGGCTGAATATAAGACTTCTCATGTAGAGCTGTTTCAAAAAATAGACTTAGAAAACAAAGCACACATAGAGAATGTGAGTTTTTCTACTGTACTAGAAAGTCTGAAAGTAACAGACTGCGTTCATTTTATGAAAGCATAAATAAGCATTGGGATTAGTAGTCCACAGCATGGTCTTTTAATTTAAAGCGTGCATCAAGTGTGTGCTCCAAGCCTGACCATGAGAAGGCAGCCAATACCTGTATTAATAAGCCTGCAATCACACCAACAGAAAGAGTTGATCCTGACACAACTGTGTCAGAATGGAAGAATACTAAACTCACTAAACTAGGTATAAATCCCTATGTCTCAAGATGGGTTGCCAACTGACTGACTAACAAGAATCCACACTGTGAAAGTAGCAGACTGTAAATCCGACTTCAGACCAGTGACAAGTGGAGTACCCCAGGGTTCAGTCCTGGGTCCTCTCCTGTTTGATATATACTTCTCTGAAGTACAGGCTAACACAGAAGGTCTTTGGCTAATGAAGTTCACAGATGACTGCAAACTAGGAGCCATAAGCGAAACTCCTAACGATGTGGACATCCTACAAAAGGGCCTCACTGAGACAGATGCCTGGTGTCAAAGCCATGGCCACAAGCTCAATGCCAAAAAGTGCATTGTCATCCCCTTTGGTAAAAACTCTGTACCCATGAACTACAACACAGGTGGTAGCATACTTAACACTGAAAGTGTGATAAGAGACCTTGGGACACAGGTGGACAGTAGTCTCTCCTTTGATAATCACATCGCCACAGTAGTCAGGAAATCCTTCTGTGTGGCACACCTCATTACAAAAGGTTTCTCATCCAGAAAAAAAGAGGTCATTGTTCCCCTCTACTCATCACTCATTAGACCCATTATAGAGTACAACGCCCCTTTTGGTATGTACCTCACAAGACATCTACAACAACTAGAAAGGCCACAGAAATACCTCACAAAAAGGATTACCAGCCTCAAACAGATGCCCTACACAGACTGTCTCAAAAAACTCCAGCTTTACTCCGTCGCATATTGCCTACTCAGAGGTGATCCCTCCCTAACATACAAAGCTATGTCAAACCCAGAGCTGTTGGACATGCTCCACTTAAAGAAATTGCAATCCCTCCGAGCTACAAACTCTAGGGACCTAAACCTTGTCACCACAATAAACGGAACATGCCGGGGAGATAGATTCCTGTCCCAGAGACTTCCCATACTCTGGAATAAACTACCTATCTATATCAAACAAAGCTCTTCATTAGCACTCTTCAAGAAAAATCTTGATGACTGGATGGGAAATAGGAAATTCACCTTGGGGATCACTTCTGTGCCTCTGCTCGACAGTGGCACATGAAAATAATTTTCTTGGGTGGCAAAAGCCAGGGTACCTTTTTGGCTGGGCTTGTACAGGCCCTAGGGCCAATAGCCTAGTACTTACCTATGAATCTATTAAAAATTGGAGACAGTGGAACACTCTTGCTATGTTCTCACTTCCAATATGGCTGCACATTGAGTAACAGCTTGACTGTAGCTCCCCCATTGTGAATACCGAAACTCAACAGAGAAAGCTAGTAGACTTTTCTGTTTATAGGTAAATTTCAGTAACTGCCAGGAAAAAAACAAATACAGAGCACCTGGAAAAAATCAGCTACAAAAAGTGAGGAAGAAACACTGACTTGGAAAAGTTCTGTAGCTGTTCAGAAAAAGGCAATGCAACCTCCAAACATGACTTTCAGTAACCTACATGAACATGTAAGACAACTGCACCCAGACCTTGTTAAAATAAATGAAACACTGATGGAGTTTATCAACACAAACAAGAAAAGGCTAGAAAAATGGGAGAAACTTTAAACAAAAATTCAGATGAGATGATAAAGCTGCAAAAACCAGAGGATGAACTGAAGAAAAAGCTGGCTAAATATGAGAAAGATCAAGAAGGGATGTTTTAAAAAAATAGAATTAGAGGACAGAGCACATAGGGAAAACCTGAGATACCAGAGAAGCTGCAGGGAACAGACTGCATTAACTTTATGAAAGCACAAATAAACAAATGGACTGGTATTCCACAACAGGAGTTGTTAGTTGAAAGGGCACATTGTATGTATGCTCCATACATGGCAATGAGAAAGCAACCTAGACCTTTAATAGTAAAGATGCAATTCTACCAGCAGAAGGAGTTGATTCTGAGAAAAGTGTGGCAGAAGGACAAAATACTAAAAGTGGGAGACAGCAGAGCATTTGTGGAGAATGATTACATATTGTACGCCACGCAGAAGACGAGTAAATTCATTCCACTATTCAGGGAATATCAAGACGCAGTTGTGAGATTCAAACTGCTGTACCCAACTGTCTTCAAGGTATTCTTCCCTGGAGAGACAAAATAATTTTTGATGAAATACATGCCAAGGAGAAAATACCAAAGTTTGTTCAACAAAAAGTGAGTTGTGAAACAGAGGGAGATTCTGCTTCTTGTTCTTCTGGTAATAAAGACCGCAGAGAGACTGTACCTGTGAAACCTTTTCCACTGTTTCAATGGAAAATGTTGGAGAAAAGGAAGGGACCATGAGAGTTGACTGGAAGAATCGAGAGTATGTTGGAAATGAAGCAGAGACAAGATTTTGAGATGGAGATGAACAGTAATGAATCCAGTAACGTAATGTGAGATTGCATGCAATAATTATATTTATGAAATATGATAGAATAAGAAAATCTGGAACAAACGAATAATTAGTAGAGCATATAAAATATTGCATGATAACTATAAGAATCACTCAGAGGAGGTTAGAAAAGATTCAGAAGAGAAATTGTGCAAGTAATTCACAAGAAATAATGGGAGGCTATATGTATGTCTCCCAAATATGTAACAAAATCTAGAGGATTTAGGATTTTTGCTTGGAAATGTCTACATAGATATTTTTGTACCCCAAGTAGACTCCAGAGAATTTTTCCTCAGGAGGTGTGACCGGCAAGAAACATATTTTCTGGGAGGGTGGTGAGTTGACGAAGTTTAAGCATTCCCTGTGGGATGGACTGTCGGAGATGCTGGGTGGGCAGATTGGTGTGATGAGGGAGATTATTTTTGTGAGCTATGATACAGAATCAAAATTGCCTAGACATGGTAAGACCTTGCTGTGTCTAATTTTGGTGGCTGCCAAAAAAAAGCAATTTCTGAAAAATGGAAATCAAAATCTAAACCAACTATACTAGAAGTAGTAAATATAGTATCTGAGATAAAACAACTGGATTTGAATCTTTAGAAAAGAGTAGGAGCAAACTACATAGATAAAACATGGGAATTGTGGGAACAGTACATATAGGGGAGCAATGAGGTTTAAAAGAAGGTAGAACTTAAATGAGCTATGTAAATGATGAAATGATTTGGTAGATTATAAGTGATGCAAAATGCTAGCAACTAGCATTGTGTCAGTGTGAATCGTTTTCATTTATATAAATGTATGATTGCCTTTGTCATACGTGAGAGTTTAATAAAGAAGTTTCTTGTTTTAAAAAGGGCAGGAATTGAGTAATTTATGTAATGTTGCTTATGGTATATGATATATGGCAATGTATGTGAAGTATATTGTTGGTAAACTTGAATATGTTACTACAGTTTTATTGCTTTTATATAAATGCAAACTATGTCACAAGTGATAATTCAGTAAAGGTGTTTAAAAACTAAAAATTGGAGACAGCAGAGTAGTTGTGAAAAATGATTATTCACTGTATACTAGCCAGAAGAGAAAGCAAATTTATCCCAATAATAAGGGAATGGCAAGGTGCAGGTGTGAGATTTAAGCAGATATATATATATCTGTCTTCAGAATATGTTTTCTTTGAGGATCAAATACATTTGATGCTGAACAGGTTAAGGAGGAAATAAAAAAGTTTATCTAACAGAAAGTGAGCCAACAAATAGAAAAGGACTCTGCTTCTCATTTTTCTGGCAATAAAGCTCATAGTGAAACTTCACCAGTGAAACTTTTTTCCAGTGCTCTAAAGGAAAATTCTTGAGACAAAAAAAAGCAGAGGAGATGACTAGAATCAGGAGTACGTTGGATTTGAACCAGAGTCTGGTGTTGGGAGGTGGAAACGAACCGGATGAAGACCAGCAACACTGAAATTACTGAATAAATGAGAGACTATAAAGCATCAGTGAAATCTGTGGAATATGGCTTTGCAAGAAAAAGTAGCTCAGAAAGACTGAACATTTGTTGCCTTATAAAATTAAAGCATATAACTCACTTTTTCCCTTTTAATGTCCTTCTAAATGTTAATGACACAAAGTAAATTTAAAGCATATAATTCACTTTTTCTCTTGTAATGTCCTAAATATTGACACAAAGTACATGTCTTATGAGTATTTATATAAACCATTTCATTATATAAACTGCATGTTATATGTAGTAAAGACGTTTTGTGTTTGCAGTCAGGTTTGCTTTACTTGTGGGAAGAGTCTCTTTAGTGACTGTTGTATGTGTTAAAGATATTAAAGTAGACAAGTACTTTTTAGTTGTAAGAAATATAGGCTTTACAGTATAACAAGAGAAGAAAGGCTGGACAAAAGCAAGTTTAATGTTAATATGCTGCAATTCTGGGCTGCTGGGGTGGGGGTGGAGTATAAAATTGCATTCATCATATTATATGTAGAATTAAGATAGTTCCCTTATTTTTACAAGGAATAATGTCTAGATTAATGACCTTGGCTCAAGTTGTAATTAAGTGTATTTGTAAGCAAGTAGCATAAAAAATAGGAGGGAATGATGAAAGCCACAAAAAATGCCAAGTCTGTCACATCTGCAAAGGTATTAGCTTATTTTTTACCATTAGCAAATGTTCAGTTGGAGTCAAGAAGTCTCCAGCTGAAGGCAACTGTACATTCTGTTCTGAGTAAACTTTGCAAAGAGTCATTGCTGACTACTTTTATGTGGGGAGATGCAGTCTGCAGGTGCAAGCAATTAGTCTTGAGAGTTCAGAGTATTCTTTGCTGAGAGAAATGCAAAATGTAAAGACACATGGTAAGTAGTTCATTGAAAAATAAAGTTTGGCATTATGGGAAGTAAATAAGAGATAGCAACCTCAATACTTTAATGCATATAGTAGAACAGTGTACAATTTAATTTTATTTAAAGATGACCAGAACACTTTGCCTTAGGGCTCAACATTAATGTTTTCTGAAAACGTGCAAACTGTTTTTCACATCTGGGGAGGGAAGAAAATAAGAGACAGCAGTCAGTGTAAGTGGGAACATATGTAACATATGCTTTAGCATGGGTAAGTATAATCTTTGTTTAGGAAATGCCTGTGAGTGCAGCTATTGATTTGGGGTAGTTGTTCCTATCTGGAGTGCTACACTTTAAATTTTGAAGATTTGTATAGTTTTATGTGTTTGTTCTAAGTTTATCTAGGATGAGAGTGCGTTGAAGTGTTTTTAATTTTTTGTTTGAGGATTTTTATTAAAGCAAAAATGTGACATAGGTTCAAATGGAGATGTTAAGAAACAACCATATAAAAGATTATCCTTCCAACAATATTGTGTGCATGTATCATAAAAACTGGAGCTACAAATTAAAAAAAAGACATGTATAATAGGTGTAATAGGTGGGGGGTAATACATTTTTATCATAATGGCTACACTATTCATAATATCTTGGAATGTAAATGGCCTTATATGTAGGTATAGACAGAAAGGAAGAAGTATAGAGTTATATTAAGAAATGCAGAGTGCAAATATTAATGCTGCAGGAGACACATCTGGAAATACATGAGCATATGAATTTGACAAAGAAAGGAATTCTGGATGGATATTCGGCAGAATATCAAGGATAAAGGAAAGTGGAGTAATACTAATTACTAGAGAGTAATAAAGACAGAAACAGAACAATTTGTGGTAGTAAGGGGCTATTGGCAAGAAAGGAGGATTACAATGACATATATTTATATTCCACTAAAAACTTCTGTTATGCGGCTTAAGACATTTTTGAGAGAAATTATCAGCTTTCAGCAGGGAATATTGCTTATAGGTGGAGACTGAAATATGATTTGCAATAGTGAGGATGCATCATGGAGACCTAAAATGGAAAACAGGAAAATATAACAAATGAGAGTAGATTTCAGAAGAAATTTATGAAGATATTTGGTAGGGAAGAAGTAAATTCACTTGTAGGAACTTGGATAGAATTTACATATTATTCCCCAAGGTGCAATAACTGGACTAAACTAGACAGAAATTATATTTCACAGGAACATGTCCATTTAATTGAAAGGTATGACACACATCCAATAACTGTTTCTGATCGTTCACCAGTAAAAAAACAAAATAGACAATGCTGGGTAATGAAGTAAAAAAGAGACACTGGTGCCCCCCCATGTTAAAAAGAGAACAATTTAATGAATGGGTAATGGAAATTATTTGAGAGCTATTCGGGAAGGTAGAATTTCTTCAGAAGAGATAGCAATAGAAATGAAATAGATATGGTTAGGTAGTAATAGGAACTATTTAGAGGAGCTGACTATGGTTAACGTTTTGCAAAATAAGGGGAATCTTACAGAAAAAGAAGAGGTACAAATGCAGATTACTAAGGAGAAAATAAGGGAGTGTTTGGATAATGTGCATGAGTTTAGAAAAGATTGCGGTTAAGCAACTATTTTTATAACAACTCTAGAGCAAAAAAAACGTTTAGTATAACAGTTTAGGCAACTGAAAGTAGAAAGGGTTGTTGCCAGATTTATGGAGCCTTTAATGAGAAAAATAACCAGGGATCATGTAGAGGCATGACAGATATTTCAGAAATGTTATGAAAATGTGTATAAAGCGGAGAAACGTGGAAATAAAGAACAAATGGAAAATATTTACAGAAGACTTAATTGTTCCAGTGTTAGCGGCTGATGAGGCTCAAAAACTAACAGCTAAGATAAGAGAATTTGAGATAAAAATGATGATGTATAATCAATCTTCAGGAAAGTCTCCAGGAACAGAGGGTATTCCTGTGGAAATGTGGAAGTTAAGAGAGAAGAAAGTGATAAAGATCAGGAAGATTTTATTTAACAGTATTTAAAAAGGAGGGTAAGCACAAACATCTTGGAAGAAAGCTGAGATGGCTGTGTTACCTAAAGATGGTAAAGATCCATCAGACCTGGCTTCATATAGATCTTTTTCCATTTTAAACCATAATTATAAAGTGTTTATGTCTACACTAGCTAAATGAATGGAAATGGTGTTGTCAAGTTGATAGATGTGTATCAGAGTGGTTTTGAGAGGGGAGGCAAACATTTTTGACAACATTAGTAGAACAGTGATGATCCAGAGGGAAGCAGAATGTAAGAAACTACTGCTGGTGTTAGTGGGCCTTGATGCAGAGAAAGCATTTGATAGAGTAAGTTGGGATTTTGAGTGGAGCAATGAAAGCATTTGCATTCCCTGATGCAGTAATAAGGCTAATTATGAGGATTTATAAAAGATTGGAGGCAAGAATTAAAGTATTAGGGTTCCTCTGTGATAAAGTATGTTTGAACTGAGGAACCAGCCAGGGATGTCCTCTTTCCCCTTTGTTATTTGTTTTGTATTTAGAACCATTAGCAAAGAAAATAATGGACTCAGAAATGAAAGGATATAATTGGTATGGTAATTAACAAAAGTTGGCTTTATTAACAGATTATATTGTTTTATACCTGATAAGTCTAGAAAAGGGCATCTTAATGTTATGGAACATTTTGAAACAGTTTATAGTCTTTTGGGATATAAAATGAAGAAAGATAAAACAAAGGCTATAGCCATAAATCATGCACTGACACATGAAATGGTTGAACAATACCCATATTTATGGGGACATGATATGATGAAGTACTTAGGAGTATGGATTAAAATTATTCTGTTATGGCAGCTAAGTATATGTGGAAAGAAACTAAAATATAATACAAAAATTGAGAAACGGGAAACTCTTGTTTATGGATGTGGATAGTAATATACAAGCAGTGAAAATGTTTTTAGTCCCTTTAGTTTTATGTATGGGTCAGGCATATTTTTATGAACCAGAGGAGAAGTTGTGGGCAATAATAAATAGTTGAAGAAATGTATCTGGGAGGGGAACAGTTAAGTGCAATAACTTGATCATTCCAATAGAGCAAGGTGGTGTAGGATTACCTAATTTAAAGGGATATTTAGAGCTATACAGCTAAGTTTCATATACATAGCACAAGCAGAATGTTATAATACCAAATGGAAAGGGATGATGATGAAATGGGGTAAGTTCAAGAAATAGTGGGATTTAGGATGCAGATCTTTAAGGAAAATAAGAACAGCCATACAGAAAAATGTATTCATTAAGTACCCAAAATATTGTAAGATCTATGCCAACAGAAAAATGGAGAAAAGAGGATTTTCCAGTAAGGATGACTGCAAGTATGGGTACAGAAAACAAGCAAGATGGGGCTGGAATTTACTGGAGAAAGCTGTCAAGGGAACCAATATATTGGGAGCAAATAACTAGAGATGGAAAGGTAATAGAGTGGGACTAGGCCAAGGAGACATTTAGAATGCAAGCTAGAAGCTGCATTCCCTAACAGGGACTGATACAGGAGTATAGGAAAAGAGAAAATGATAGGGGAATCCTAAGTGAATGATCTGCTGTGATAAAATTTTGGATGAATTTAGAACAGAAGCAGTAGTGATCTCTGAATCATTCTGGCTTTGTGCACTAAGCAATTCTACTACAAACAGGATTGCACAATGTCTTAATGGTTTCTGAATCCTAGACCAAGTCATAATTAAAAATGTCAATCAAATAGTTATTCCTATCCAATAGAGTCTTATCAGTATTAAAACTCCACTTTATACTGTCCATTTAGAAAGATATAAATGAAAATTTTACCATATAAGGAATTCACTTTTGCGGTTTATCATTCCAGTCTAAAACAGATGTAGTTAAAATTAAAAAAGAGACTCAAGAATGTCAGTTCCACCTTATACCATCCATCAGAAAACCAGCAACACCTAGCTTACAGAGATGACTTTGCCTATATTGTAATCTAGTGATAACACAAATGCTCAGGACCCCTCTTGGCTTTCCATCCACCCCTAAGTCTTTAAATGTCGAATTTTGATGATTATTATAAGCTTAAGTAGAATCTTAATTTTGCAAAGGCCTAGTTTTGCACTCAATCATCTTCACCTTCTATTTTCACTCAAATGTGTATGCATAACGTTGAATTGGACAAGGTGAAACTTTAATAGTGATCCCAAAATGCACCCTTTTTAAACACCTTATCAATTAATTGTAATTTTTGAATACTGACAAAATATATATAAATACTTATATCTAAAAACATAAACCATCTTTATAACAGTACATCTGCTGTATGGCAGTATACACACACACACACACACACACACACACACACACACACACACACACACACACACACACACACACACACACCAGTGGCGGCTGATGACTTCAAATCAAAGGGGGGCTGCAGGAGACAGCTGAATGGGTGAGGTCAATGGGAAGGGATGTGGCCAACTAGAAAGGGGAGGGGCTATGCCCAAAACCACAAAACCTGTAACTTTAATTAAATACACTGCCCTGGTTGCCAAACCGTCATTATGAGAGTCCAATCAAGACAAAATGAAGTGTAGAAGAAAAAAATATTTCAATGCATTGGCTGCATGACAGCTTACTTAATATCTAGATGGAAACAAAAAGGTTGTGAGGCATGAAAAAATAAATTACTTTTTTAATACATAACTGGAATGCCAGTCAAAATCAAGTATAAGAAAAACAAGCAGCACTCAACTCAAACCACTTCTCCTTGCACTGCAGTTCTAATTATAATTTATATTCAGCTTTATTAAAGTACCAAGTAACATGATGAAAGTAGCAGTCTCTGTGATATCCCCACTTGTAAAAATGTTTCTTATCCAAAAAAGACCTGCTGCCTGACACCAACTATATACTTGTTTCATGGGGAAAACATAATCAAAGTAAATAATGGCAATCAAACAAGAAACAAGCTCAAGATGCATTGCTTAAAGGATTACTGCACAGGTTATGGACCACACATGATAGATTGGCATTCTGTTTAGTTTACAGGTAAAGCCTGCAAAGATGACTGCAAGTCTCCAACAAATGTAATGAGCTTCTTAAAATAATGTAATCCTGTCCTTTAATACAAATACTGTCATATGCATTTCAGTACCTAAGGCTTATAATACTTTATCTAGTTATGTAAGTATTCTCTGCATGGCAACAACAGAAAGGCTTTCAATGTTGAGAATTCTTTAACAGTATGCTTATTAAAGCTTACTTGCATCTTACAATCTCAGACAAGCTTACTTGATGGTCATTAAAACATTGCTACTTAAACACAGAGCAACAGACACTTTCTGAATAATAATAAGCATAAATCAACAGTATAAAAATATGACAGAAACCAGAACATTCTGCTAAATCAAGGACAGATGAAAAGCCACTGTAGTACTTGTATCTACCTTGGATGGGGGGATACTCTGCACATTTACACTACGTGACTGCTCCTTGCCTTGCTTGGACACATCCAGAGTCACTACATGGGGAAGTGGGGTGCAACAAGTATGTTACAATTTGAATTGTCTCTGGCTAACTGTGATGACCCTGACACATTTGTCATACCTCTCAACCTCAGAGCAAGAATTCTGGACAAAGCCACAAATAGAAGTGGGACAAAGGCCCAAAGATATTGCTGTTATAAACTTAGAAAGATAATAGAATAGTAGGTTTGCATTAGTATGAATTTTCTGAAGGGTATGAAATCTGAAACTAAAATGTCTGTCATTATTTTCTAACTTCAGTCTTTAATGATTTGCCACTAATTTGCCAAAAACACAATTTTATGAAAAAAGGACCAAAAATGTGATGCAAAAATACAAACTAGTCACACAATACAGCTGGGAACCTGTCAAAGGGACACTTTTTTAATATTAGTACTGCTAACTTGAGCAGCTGACAAAATGAAAGAATCTACATGCATTTCTGAAATAAAAGTAATCTATAACTCTGATTATTACAGTTATTTATTAATTGTAAACCCTCCACGTTTTCTTCCAAAATTGCCATTTTGCAGAGGGATTATTAGGGGAAGAGCAACATTTTGAGCCAAAATTGGGGACAGTTGAGAGGTTTGGGTATGCCTAATTCTATAAAGCAATTTATTTGCACGTACCTCTCAACCTGTTAATGCAGGAAATCTGGACAAGGCCAAATATATTGGGGGAACATGTAAACAGTACTAAAAATTGTTCTTGTATAAACTGAGACAGTTGATAGAATAACAGGTCTTGCTTTAGCATGCATTTTTCTGAAGGTTATAAAGTCTGAAACTCAGTGTCTGACATTATTTAGTGACTTAATTCCTAAATGATTTGCCAGAAAACCACAACTTTTATGAGGAACAAACCAAAAATAAGAAACAAACAATCTGTTCATTCTGTGAAAATTTGGACAGTTAAGAGGTATAGTTCAGCAGGGGCTGTCTTGGAGTTTGCTGCCCTTCCCCCTCACAAAATTATGTTTGAATGGAGCCACCCCCTAAAGCCATTCCAGTGAACCATTACTTGGCTATTTCACCCCATTTACCGTAAACAGTATTGTGCATACTGCTTTACTTCTGCGATGATTTGGACTTCATTTGAACGTTTTATTTTGTATGTTACAGCACAAACAGTACGACATATGCTAAACAAAGCAATGCAGTCTCACAATGAAAACTGACTTAGCATTAAAACTTCTCTGCCCTTCAAACTCACATTCATTGAAACAGCATTGAAACCCACATTCAAAGAAAATACATTTGGCTAGTGGCAGATAAAGATTAACTTTGGGCTATTTTCAAATGATAGGCCCCTTGCACACAAAACATACATGTGTTCTGTGATGCACCTTCCTGACTGCATTAAATTATATTCCTTGTATAATACAGTACAGTTGTTAGAGGTTGTTTTAAATTTATTGTTTTGAACATTTTTACAGTAAACAATGAAAGAAAATGCATGCAACGATAATGTCAGTGCTGCCCAATTGGGAACATTTCCATCATAAAAGTCTACTCAAACGTCTACAATCCACCAGTATTAGTAAATATGCACAATCTCTGTAGAAGTAAAAGGCATCTAAATAATTCCACATTAAAAAGATCTGTAATTAATGAAGAGGTTGCTGCTAGCAAACAACTTTATATTTCATTGTTTCATCTACAAATAAAGTGCCTGTTGCCCTTGAGGAATAAATTGCGTATATTACATTAAAAAATTATAAGTTAGTAATATTGCAATAGGGAATGGATGGCAAATAACGGATGGATTCATATTTACTAGGTATTTTCGCCAAAGAGGACATTCTCAAGATGGCAGCGTCCACCCCATTTACAACACAGTACAATATCAGCAATGCATCTACATGCTGTGGGAGAAGAACCCACAGCCTTCTGCATCAAAAGCAAGTACACTACCTGTTGTGCTATTAACAATGCAAGCAGTCTCAGCATAAGCAGCACAAAACTTCTCTTCCCCTGCACCTGTCAGCTCCTTGTAAAATCTACTCGACACTAAGCTGTATCTCTCAACGTTGCAGCCCAGGAAATTTGGAAAAAGCCAAAATGTATTTGGGGAAAAAGCCAGGGACACATTTTAAACATTGCTTTTATAACCTTGGAAAGTTGCTAGAATAAAATGCTGTGTTACCACCATGCATTTCACTGCCAAGACTTGAACACAGGACCCTGTGCAAAACAGTCACAGCAACGTACCATTATGCCAAATCAGCTGTTTTGTGAAAGAGAGGAAGACAGAAACTTAAATGGCTACCATTTAGTGAATTCAGGTCTCACCGTAGTGGTCAACCTCTTAGCACAAAACACCTGGATAAAGCCAGTAATGGGGGAATACAGCCCTCAAACATATTAACTGAATTCAGTTCTCAGCATAGCTCTCAACCTTAGTGCAAAAAAACCTGGGCAAAGCCAATAATGGGGGAATACAATCCCAAAAATAGGGACACATTTCAAATATTAATCTTATAAATTTAGAAAATTGCTAGAATAAAAAGATTTTGTGTTACCATGTACTTTCTGAAGAATATGAAGTCTGAAATTCAAATGCCTGTCATTTTTAGTTATACTTTGTTAACAAGGAAAGTCTTCTTGGAACAAAAGCCAATTTTCAGCAGAGGCCCAGGGAGAAACACTCCAGACACGTGTTTGTAAACCAGTTAAATAGCCCCAATGATGGATCCTAAACATATACTCCTATCACTCCTATTTAGATAATGTAGCAAAAAAATCCAGAGCACACCCACGCAAACAAAGGAAGGACATGCAGACTCCACACAGAGGGCAGCCATGCCAAGAATCAAACCAGAGAACCTGTAGCTGTCAGGCAACAATGCTATCACTGCAGTACTGACTGTGTAAAGAAACACAAATACAGAAACCACAGATTTTATGAGGAACAGAACAAAACAAATATGAGGCAAAAATCTGCATATTTTTTACAAATGGTGGTGGGTAGGGAATTAAGGCTCTTGCCACTTGGGCCCAAGGTACAGGGTTCAAGCCTTATGGTATTCTCTACCCACCACCATGTAGCAACTGGAGCATTTTATACACACACACACACAGACACACACACACACACACACACACACACACACACACACACGCTGTGTAATACTACCTGAGCCCAATAAACGGCAGACGTGTAAAACTAAATCCAAAGTCCCTGCAGCATTAAATAATTCATCTAAACGTCCGTGATGAGAGCCAGCTGTAAAATAAATCCTGAGCCCAAAGTCCCTGATAAATCCATCCATATAAACGATGAGCAGCTGTAAAGTCCCAAAATCCCTGATAAATCCTTCCCCTTCCTGCGAGACCACCAGCTTGCGGACGTTGCAGTCCTGTCCCTTTCCAGTCTATGCACTTATAACTGCATAGACTTCTGGGATATTTGGAGTTGAATGTTGTCTTCTTAATGCGGACTGCTGGTGAGACAGTCTGGATTCTGTGCGCATGCCCCAGACTGGTTTACCAGCAGTCTGGATATCAAGAAATGCCACGAGTGCGCGATGTTTTGGGACTTGCGTTTGCTTTTCTTTTCTTTTTTGTTTAATTTTGTTTATTTACTTGTTTTTACAGCTGGGGGGGCCCCCGCTGTAGTCCTGCAGCCCAGTAGCACGAGCTGCCCGACACACACACACACACACACACACATATATATATATATATATATATATATATATATATATATAAATATGTATGTATATATATATATATATATATATATATATATATTATTTATTATTTTATTTATTTTACATTTGTTAACCGGGATGGTCCGACTGGATACATGTCCTTTTTCAGCGGAGGCCCGGGGAGAAAAGCTCCAACAGAGTTACATTGATAATTAGGTACAGTAAATGAGCTGAAAAATTTAACAAAAACATAGGCTATTTACATACAAGTACAAGACTGCCATTACTATTTCTGAGATTACTACAAATGTAACATTAATAACATATTAGCAAGGATGGTAGGCAGTATAATGACATAGAGTTAGACAGGATACATATTTCTTTATCACAGTATACAAAGTACTTATCATCTTAGCTAGTTGTTTATGTTTTAGTTAATGGCACAGAGCTAGTCTGGGTTTGAGCAAGGACATAGCCAGTGTGACTTGAAGTGGAGTTTTAGACTATTTTTGAATTGACTTAGAGAAGTTGCAAGTGTGATGTTATTTGGGAGAGAGTTCCATATTTTACCAGTGGTGTTGGCAAATAGCACGTCACCACCTAGGTTGAGAGATTTAGTTGTTTGGACAAGGAGTCTGTTTGCTGAGCGAAGGCAGCTTAGATTGGAGTAGGGAGTCATTAAGTTTTTTAGTGCTGGGGTATTCTCAGGTTGTTTAAGGATTTTGAAGGCCTCTATGAGTTGGGATTGGTGAAGAAGGTGTGGGAATTCTATCCATCCAAGCTTTTTCAGGTTAGTACAGTGGTGTGTTCTGTAGGGTAGGCCTGTAACGAACCTGACAATGTGATTATAGCAGGATGAGAGCTTGGCCAGATCAGATTTGTTAAGGTGAGTGAGGACAGGAGAGGCATATAGTAGGGTAGAGAGAAGGTGTGAATGGGCTGTGGCTGCCCTGGCATTCGGGATAAGGAAGGCTTTAATTCTATATAGGGTCCCAAGTTTCTTGTTGACTGACTTAATGGCTTGGTTGATATGTATATCAAATCTGAGTTTATTGTCAATGTTTACTCCTAATAGCTTTGTATAGGTGTCTGGGGAGATGATGGTCCCATTATTGGATTTTATAGTGAAGTTTTCAGTCGGAGATCTATTGGTTGGGTAGAAGAGAAGTAACTTGGTTTTGTTTGGATTTAAGATCAGGAGATGGTTGGCAAGCCAGTTTTCGACTTTTGAAGCTATGTTGGGTGGTAGTTAGTAGATTTGCAAGAGAGGCATTGGAACATATTATAGTCGAGTCATCTGCATATTGAATGCAGGTGGCTTCAGGGATGACTGTTTGGATGTCATTTATGAAGACTGAAAAGAGGAGAGGTCCTAATATGGAACCTTGAGGAACTCCTATGGTATTTGGTAGTAGGCAGGAGAGCTTGTTTTGCCACATTACTGCTTGTTGTCTCCCAGTGAGGTAAGCTTGAAACCAGTCAAGGGCTGGAGTATCTAGATACAGGGTTTTTAAAGTATATAGAAGTAACTGATGGTTTACCATATCGAAGGCTTTCGATAGGTCCAGGAAGAGAGCGGAGGATATTTTTTTATTATTCCGGTTAAGATTAATATTTTCAGTTAAAGAGAGGAGGGCAGTGGTTGTACTATGATGGGGTCTGAATCCATGTTGAGAGTCTGTGAGTAGTTTATTTTGGGTTAGATAGAGCATTAGTTGGTTGTGCATGCACTTTTCCATAATTTTGGCAAGTGGTGATAGTATGGCTATAGGTCTATAGTTGGATAGTTCTGTGGATGAACCTCCTTTGTGGAGTGGAATAACATAGGATATTTTCCAAATTGAGGGGATTGAGGCCTCGGTTATGGTTCTGTTAATTAGGATTGAGATAGGGTAGGCTACAACATCTGCAGCAATTTGCAGGTATTCAGCCGGCAGAAGATCGGCTGAAAGGGTGGTTGGCTTCAGTTTTTTCAAAAGGGATCTGATAAAGGATGTGGACACTGGCTGGAAGTTAAAAGAGAGTGGTGAGTCGGGTATAGTGTTTATAGAAGTGTGGGGAGGAGAAAGTTGGTTAGCTAATGACTGGATGGTTTCTGTGAAGAAAGTATTGAATTAATTGGCTATATCTTCTTGGCTCTTGTCAGATAATGTTCCTGGGGTCGGAGTAGTGGATTTGCCTGGTTGGAGAAGTTTATTTATGCCTGCCCAGTACTTTTGAGGGTTATTCTGATGTTTATGTTGCAGATTGTAGAAGTAATTTTTCTTATCTAGTATGATGGCTTTTTTAGTCTCATTTCTAAGTTGTTGGAATTTGATACGATCTAGGGGTAGTTTGGTAGTGCGCCATTTATCCCACGCTTTGTCTCTAGTTGTTATTTTGGTTTTGGTGTTTGTTGTTAGCCAGGGTGCTAGCTGAGTTTTAATTCTTATTGAGCGTTTAGGGGCATGCGAGTCAAGTATAGTAAGGAATGAATTGTTAAATGATGACACTGCCTCATCAAGGGGAAGGAACTTTAGTTTTGTCCAGTTACATGATTTGAGTTCAAGTTGAAATTTAGTTGGGTCAAAGTTTTTCTTGGATCTGATAGACCTATAAATAGGTAAGCTTGTACAATTAATTTTGTCTTTCATGATGTATGTGAGCATATATATATAAAATATATATATATATAAAATACCAGAATCCAAAGCATTAAGTTGTCTTTTTATAGCAATACCTGTAAAGTGAGGTTTCAACTTTGGGAAATTAACATAGAATCTCCTTTCTTTTGATGATATATTACTACCACCACAAATATATTAGTATACAAAATATCTGCTGGGGTCCTGTCCTGCAGAACCTTTTTAATCAGTCTTTCCAGTATCCATTTCGTCTACTCCTTCCTCTGTTTAAAATCTGTGTCTTCTTCTCTTAACTTGCAACAAACCAGTTAAATAGCCCCAATGATGGACCCTAAACATATACTCCTATCACTTCTATTTAGATAATGTAGCAAAAAAATCCAGATGACCACCATGGCTTAAAACAGGTTTATTTAATATGTGTAGTTTATTTACATATATATATATATATATATATATGTGTGTGTGTGTGTGTGTGTGTGTGTCAGTATATATGTGTGTGTGTATTTATATATATATATGTATATATATAGATATATATATATATATATATATTTGTATTTTGTGTGTGTGTGTGTGTGTGTGTGTGTGTGTGTGTATATATATATATATATATATATATATATATATATATAGATAGATATATAATATATATATATATATGTAAATTATTGCATTTATTAACTACTGTGACCTGGTCCAGGCAGACAAAGACAAACATACAGCTATATCAAGATGAAAAACAGTAACACAGAAGCCTTATTACAATAAAAATAGATGATGTGTACAAAATTAGACAAGAGATAAAATCTTTTTCAAGCGTTACATGATAAGAAAATTAGCAGTATTTGCAATGTGCAGTTGAAAATGGGGGAAAAAGGTTTTTTAGCCTAAAAGTGAACACACACACACACATATTTATGTATCTATATCTATCAGTATTATATTATATTATGTATAAAACTTGTTTAAAACTGTAACTCTGTTACAATTTGGTGGTGTTCCCACTTATGCTGTTATACACCTTAGTAATTGCCATAAGTGTCCTAAGGTATCCACCAAATGATTAATTGCACTGCTTTTTATTCTCTGCTGTGACTTGGAGCAGGAGGATTTTGGATGCAGTGCCCTACACTGCCTTAAACTTTCCTTGTACAGACTGATACTATTGCTTATTATTTCTTTCTCTAATCCAACCATGTTACTTTGCCCACAACTCCATTTTGAACTAACCACACAGAATGCCAACCATTACACCAGATCCTCTTCCCAGTATAATTCACTATTTAGTTTTGGAATATGCAGCCAGTTTCCACCAAATTGTACTATTCGTGGCGGATTCATCTTCCAACTCTGGGAAGCCATACTCATTCCAGCCCCTTAAATGTACCAGTAGTAGGTCACATGCATTCCCCTTTGTCACAAGTCTGGAAACTCCCTGCCTTTCCTATAAAAAAGTAAAATGGAGAAGTAATTCATAAATGGAACTAATCAGTCAGCACCACTGCCATCACCAGATTAATTGTTCACTCATTATAACACAGTGACTTCTTTTCCCATTCCGCACAACCATATACCAACAATTTAGAATCATTTTCAGCCATTAGAAATTCATTTTCCCTATTCATTTCATATACAGTTTCTGGTGTACAATGTTCCTTTTAAATCTTTGGAATTAAAGCACCAAAAAAATCTGTTTAAAGTCTGGCTTGTCACTGTTTCCTCAGATATTTTTGATCTGTTGTAAGACTGGCTTTAGCTCTTCTGATTACTGTCCCACTGTATTGTCAACATTTGCACAGTTGTTAGGTATAATAAGCCTAGACATTATTCTTAACTGCTACTCTGCTTTTGTTAAATAA
This sequence comes from Protopterus annectens, assembly GCF_019279795.1. Lineage (NCBI taxonomy): Eukaryota > Metazoa > Chordata > Ceratodontiformes > Protopteridae > Protopterus > Protopterus annectens. The sequence goes on from NC_056737.1 coordinate 1,659,642,951, forward strand.
ATGCCTTTCGTAGTGCCTTTAGCTGGTGCCTTCTGTGCGGAGTCTGCATGTCCTCCCTGTGGTCGCGTGGGTTTCCTCCGGGTGCTCCGGTTTCCTCCCACATCCCAAAGACATGCTGCAGGTGGATTGGACACTCTAAATTGGCCCTAGGTGTGCGTGTGAATGTGCCTTCTGTGGAAGGGTGGGCGCCGGGCTGGCAACTCGACACCGTAAAACTCCACTGCCATTCAATGTGCGGACAAGGTGATCCGCTGTGGCGACCCCTAACCGGGAAAAAGCCGAAAGAAGAAGAAGAAGAAGAAGTAGTGCCTTTAGCTGTTACCTGTCATTTCCAAGCATGTCCCAGTGTGGCTTATTGCTGAATTTGTAATTAGTGGACATTTAAAAAGCACTGGCTTTTCCAAGCTTCACTGTAGATTGCTTGCGTCCCGTCTCCCTCCATTCTTGCTTTACCTTTCTTCATTTCTTGACCGTTTCTAACCCTGTATCACATACTAGCATTGTATGTTCCATGTAGTCACAGAGGTAAATTCACTCAGGCATTGTGAAACTTATTCCATGTTTTCATTGAGTGGATAAGGTTTACCTCATGCTCCACGTTGCAAATCTCAGACACATTTCAGGTAACTACTTTTAATGAGTGGGCCTTCACCATCTCCCCTTCTAGGTGCCATTCATTTATCTTCCACACTACAAATTTAGCAAACAGTGATCTTGGTGGTCTTTAAAAAGCTTTCCTCTTTGTTACCCACCTTATTTTTTTTTTTGCACCCCCACAGGACTGAGCCTGATGGCACCTGTTATTGCACCTAATTGTCACATTTATTCTCTAGTCACAATTTCTGGTGATTTCTGGGCAGGCATTATGGCTCATTTATTCCTACTGTAAGATACCCCATGAGCTTGTCTACTCCAAGTGAGAGTCTGCTAATCCTGTGGGGTAGCCTACCCTCTCATCTAGCAGAGCAGTTGTCTGCCCTGAAGCAGCTTTTCAAGCTCCGGTGTAGATGACCTGTGAGGATTCTCCTCGGCTTACAATGTGATTGCACATGGCAGAGCAGACTCAATAGGCTCAAGCTCCATGGGGTAGACATCCACTGTTGTCATTAGATGTCACCTGTATGGGTGAGCAGGTAGTGACCTTTCCCTTTCTTATTGTCTTGAAGATTTCATTCTCACCACTCAAGGAGCTTCTGCTATTTGACTTGCTGGTACTACTTGACTGTCTCCCTTTGTATTCTTGTAGTAATACTAACTTGACATGAAGAATCTTATGCACAGTTTATCTTTAGGTTTAGGGCCTGCTATTCATATGTACTGCAAGAAAGAGTTGACCATTTGAATTAAAATTAGCTTAAAGCATGTTGATAGTGTTTAGGAAATGGAAAAAGACAGGAGCTGCAGTGCTGCTTCAGTATTAAAGTGATTTCAGTGGCTTTGTCATAATTAAATGAACCAAACTCTTCATTTTAGTTGTAGAAAACCTGGACAGACAAAACTATTATAATGAGAGGAAAAAACTCAGTGGCAAATCTAATATTTAATTTTCTTTTTATTTTCATTTCCCAGGACTAACCAGACCTTTTCCATTTCACTTTGCTAATGCCCTTTGCAACCACTTCTTGCATATTTGTAGACTGCCTATACAACACTTTACTGTAAATCCTCATAGCTTCATCTGCAAATATTTCATCTGTCTTCCTGATGAAGCAAACAAATGACCTTTTACACACTGTACCCTATATTAAAATTGCTACTTCTTTAAAACTCATTCACTGCAATGGAGCTCAGGAAGTTTTCACTGTAACTTCCAATGGGCGGAGCCTAAGCTTTTTCACAGAATCAAATTATGTCCTCACATTTCAAACAAATGTTCATATCTTTGGAACCATAAGGATTATGAAAGAAGTATAAATGACAAACTCTTCAGCACAAACTATTTTTATAGTGGTAGTATTCTATTGGTTCTAGGTCCTAAACCGAATTGTGTAAGTCATAGTAAACACAGCAGGTATTATATTTGTAATATTTTGTAAACAACTTACAATATCTCAGCAACCACTCAAGTTACACACATACTGTCAGCAGCATTTTATTCATTTAGTTGATAGCTTTCATATGAGGTTAAGGAGTTCTGTCTATGTTACTTGGTTGTTGAGATATTTAGAAAAATGTGAACATTATAGCTGTATAAATGAATATCTATTTACTTGTACTAGACAGAGGTCAAATATTAATGCAGTTGAGTTTGCTACTGTGTAAGCTTTAAGATGAAACATTTTAAAACCCTGTACGCAGCATGGTTTTGGAATTATTGATGCAAATATGAACAAATAGTATTTGATGCCTAGAGGCGTCACTAGGAGTTAACTGCAGATGCACCTAGAAGCGTCACTGAGATGTAATGAGTTAAAGCTAATTGTCTTCCATTTGTCTTTAATTGTTCAGTCTCTGTCTGTCTCTCACACACATATTGGGAGTCATTCATATTCCTTGGAAGCATTATGTCATCCAGCCTTTCCCTAATACCTGCAACACTATGTCTTCCTCTGTCTTGTAGGCCCATATTCAACTTGACTACCCTTGCTAAGCTTATTGAGTCTTAACAACATCAGCTAGCATTCATTAATAAATATATAAGGACTTTTCACTTTCCCAGCATAGTTTCATTTTAGGGCACATCAGTGTCCCAGTCTTGCTTGCAGTATTAATTCTGTTAATACCAGTATAAGCAAAGGATACTTCACAAGGGCTGTCTTAGTTAACCTAAAGCTTTCATTTTGATATAATTGATCAAATGGCATTGTTTCAGCAACAAACTGACATTGACTTTGGAGGGGGTCCCATGATATTGATCTGAAACAGCCTTACTGTTAGAAATACAGTACCATTGTTAGCCACATCTCTTTCAGTACAGGTTTCTAGCAAGCTTGGTACCACAAAGATCCTTTTGAATTCCACTTATGACATTTAGCACTCTATTTTCGCACAGTATGTAGTTGATTAGTCTTTCCTAGAGCAATGCATATTGAAACAAATTTCCAGAGGCACATGGCATTTACTGCAACTGTGACAGTAGTTCTGGTCAAAACCTTTTACTCATGACCTCTTTTTTTTAAGTAAGTTACTTTATTTTCATATTACATTTATAATATAGCACAGTCCTCATGCTTGGTGTGTAAATATTGTTCTGGTGGTAGGTCCTTTCTCTCCATTTTAATTCTGTTCATATTACTTAACTAAATTATTACACATCGGATCCAACCCAGAAAAAGAACTCATAATTTATTGGCCATATCGTTTCCCTTTAGGTCCATCTTTACATCTGATGGAGTTTAGTTCTTTGCCATTTTTAGTCATCACCTCTGTGTTATTTGGAGATGACAGCAGTCTTTTCATTTTACCCCATCAGTATTTCTGACCTGCACAACTGCCTTATTTCTTTTGTTCTGATCTTCAGATATTTGATCCTGTGGTTGGACCCCACTTAGACATTTGTCTTCCATAGCGACCGGGTCTTCTTGCTGGTAGGTAATAAGGTAAATATGGGTTTACTCTAACTAGACTTCTTATAGCCAAGGTGGAAGTAGCCACTGGTTAAAATCTGTTTAAACCTAGACTATATTGTGGACACTGTCATTCATTCCATTGGTTCTTCAAATATTCACCACCCACATCTCTTTGAATAAAATCCATGGAGCAATTTATCTATGTTTTGCCATTTTTTTCCTTGACTTGGAGCAGGATACATTAGCATCTTATGCTAATGAGGGAATCCAGTTGGGCATATGCTTCCATTGCCAAAATTGGTGGTGCCTCACTGCTTTGGAAAAAGTATATGTGGTTGTGGTAGCATGTTAGAGTGTACCACACTAGGACTAATAATTAACAGTCGTTTGCTAGCTCACAGAAGTATTTATCTACAGCTGCTACCTCACAAAACTTCTCTTTATTTTCTTTGCAGTTTTGGTTGATATTGTTAGCATGGACTGGAAAGCTGAGCAACACATCAGCTTAAGTGAAGACTTGGGGTGTTAATTTATTGGGTTTAGATACATAGTCCACAGCTGGACACCTGTAAAGTGCGTCTCCAGTGGTAAAAAGTACAAAAGTATTTGTTGCTTTCTGAACTGCATACTTTAGCTTAGGTAAACATTTGTATACCTGTGGTATACTTTGAGTTTTCCACATATGTGGTAGACTATGCCTGTGATATAAGTGGTCTTCTTCACTTTTATGAATTGTGTATGGCACAGTATGTGAGTTTTACTATGTATCATCCCCATGCAATTGTTTACATTATTTTTTGAATGTCACCCATAGTTTACATTGAATCGCTGTCTCAGTAAGCTATAGTTGCTGTGAGAGTCATGATCTGCTTCTAATAATTATAGACTTTATGGATTATATTCTGTACATTTTTCTTGCTGCCACTGGCCCAGCTCATATCTGAAAAGGTTGTTTAGACCAGATCACTTTCTTGCTAAAAAATAAAAAAAAATGTTTTTCTGCAATTTGGAATAAATAAAAATGAGTAATGCTAGAAAGGATAGAACGGCAAAAGTTTCTTTACATATAACATTACTTTTTTTATGCTACACTTTGCTCCCCTGGCTCTTGACCATCAGCCCTCTCCCTCATTCCCCATCACTGGGAGGAGGGTTGACCAGGAGGGGGCCATCAAGGGCGAGTCACATTTTGTCTTGTTCTGTCCCCTTTCCTAATGCATACTGACCTGGCTAGCAGCTGGGGGGAGGTGTGCAATGAATGTCTTGCATTGAATGTCCCCTCACTTACACAGTGGGTATTTCCCAGTCTTTACCAGGGAGATCAGACTGCTCAGTGTGCCTCTTCCAGTTCACATGACCCCCCCCCCCCCCCTCCAGGAGAGATGAGCACCTATCTCCTTCACTCCTAATCCTCCCTGCTTGGCTACTTCAGTGTACCTGGGTCACAGTTAGGGCTTCAGATCTGTATCCCACAGAGCCAGGCTATCTATGTATGTATATATATATATATATATATATATATATATATATATATATATATATATATATATATATATACATACACACACACACACACACATAAATGTGTCTACTTCAAAACATTGAATTGTCGTAACATTGAAACTCAAAACACTGAGACCATAACATCGAAAACCTAAAACAACGAAAACTCGGAACACTGAAACTGTGCATCATAACACAGAAAACTACAACACACGTGCACCTATAACAACACCAAACTAACAAACACACTGCACCCCTGCACCTCCCCCGTAAATTAAACATACCAACTCGTAGATTGCACTACAGTGGAAAAAAGTTAATTTCCTAATCCCACTGTAAAATGATCACCATACAGAATGTAAACATATGGATGTGTTGCTTTCATGGAAGTTAAGTTATTTTCTGAGAAGTCCTGGGAGAAGTGAATAGAGGAAAAAGTGTTTATTTGCTAATCTGTACGTCTTTTTAGGACATACAGGTAAGTGATTTAGACATTATGTTTGCATTCTGTATGGTGATCGCAATACAGTGAGGTTAGGAAATTAACTTTTTTCCACTGTGGTGCGATCTTGGAGATGGTATATTTAATTTATGCAGGGGAGGTGAAACTGCAGAGACGTAGTAAAAAGTGTGTTTGTTAGTTTGGTTGTGTTATAGGTGGAGGGGATGTTATTTACATGTGCGTTGTAGTTTTCAGTCTTATGATGCAAAGTTTTAGTGTTCTGAGTTTTCATTGTTTTGGGTTTTCGATGTTATGGTCTCAGTGTTTTGAGTTTCAATGTTATGACAATTCAATGTTTTGAAGTAGAACTATATATATATATATATATATATATATATATATATATATATATTAGTTTAAGGGTGTGCACATTTATGCAACCAGCTTATTGTACGTTTTTTATTTTTTATATTTTTTCCCCTAACAGATTTGTTTTTCAATTGAATTGTACAGCTTATAGGTCACATTAAAGGTGGGAAAAGTTTTGGAATGATTTATTGTGGCCTCATTTTTTTATATCACAAAAACCTGGCATTTTAATAGAGGTGTGTACACTTTTTATATCGTGTGTGTGTGTGTGTGTGTGTGTGTGTGTGTGTCTATATATATATATATATATATATATATATATATATACATATATAAATGATGAGCTGGAAATGAGGAAAGGGCTAAACTGGACATTCCCACACATACAGAAAGCATATGATAAGGTGTCAAGAAAGTTGATTTGGACAGTTCTTTGATGGTAGAATTCGTATGGACTGTGTACATGGATCCAACGACACAAGTTTGAACAGTAGTTGGACTCACAGAGGGATTCCCAGTGAAAGTTGATGTATGTCAGGGTTCAACTCTGAGACCAGTCTTGTTCATAGTGTATAGACTACATTAGCAAACAGGTTGGGGGAGGCAGATCAACAGAACTATTGCATTACAAACAGTCTGAATAGGAAGTTAATCAAGTGATAGGAGGTGGTAAAAGGGGAAATCAGACGTAGAAAGGAAAATATTGTAACAGGTTAACAACTTCACTTGTACTTAAGTTATAGCTGAGGAGAGGGGAAATTTGAGGAGGTCAAAGCTGGAATCAGAGATGCTGCAGTTGAGTGGTACAAACTATCAGGGGGTAGATGTACAAAACCAGTGTATGGTACAGAAACCTGGGCACTGAGGGCAGAGCAGCTAAGGAAGCTTTAAGTGATGCAGATGAAGTATCTAGGATGGGTAGTACAATGCATACTGTAGGAAAGACAAAGAAATTAGGGCATTTTAGCTGAAGTCAGAATAACCTCAGTTACAGAGAGGGACGAAGAGAAGAGAGTATGGTGGTTCAATTATGTGTGTAGGAAGGCAGGAGGCAGCTTGGTAACACAGGCTAGGGAGAGACCTGAAGAAGGCAAGGGGAGAGAGAGAATGTCCAGCTAAGAGATAGATGGATTCTGTGAGGAAAGACCTGTGAGAGTCAGGTATTTATGTTAACGGAAATATGAATGCAGCACTGGATCAAGAGAGAGAGAAAGGTAGCAACAGGTGACAGTACCCTGACCACATGTAAAAATGAGAGGAGATTAATGATGATGATGATGATGACATTCTGCAGTTTTCCATTAGTTTCATTGATGAAATGGGGCTTGCTCTAATCACACATCAAAAATCATCTTATTTTTATTTTATTTTATTTTTTTACTTTATCATGTTTGACCTTTTGTTTTATTTTATTGTGTATGACCTTCTAGGTTCAAATGCCATTTTTATGTAGTTGACTTGGAGCCATTTTGCTGTTCAACTTGCTTTCTTATTAGTTTGTATTTGAAGGTTGTAGATTGTAACTTAAGTCAGCAAAATGTTGCTTATTTGCAGCTTACTACATTAACATAGTAAGCCATACTGTCAGAGTTAGAAGGGTCTACTAGAAGCGCTCATGTAGCATTAGCTTTTAACATATTTCCCTGCTGCCACTTGCTCATGTTAAGTGTCCTAACTCCCACTAACTCGATCCCCATGAAGTACCAAGCTATCCCTTCCAGAACCCTGACCCTAAAAACTCTCACGCTGTCCCTAAACCTAAACTCCAGATTGATATCTAATCCTAAAACCTACTTCCTTCTCTAATCTTTTGATCAATCTATAAACCTAAAATCCCTCACCCTTTGCTAACCCTAACCTTCTGATACCTTCCAATCACTCCCTAAACCTAAAATTCCCCTCCTATCTCTTCTTTAACCGTAACCTTCCAAATGCTCCCCAAATATGAAATCTCCCTTCCTAACTCTAATCTCTTCTTCTAATCACTCCATAAACCCAAACCCCCCCCCCCCTCCCTAAACCTAAACTCCTAATTGTTATCTACACCTAAAATCCCCATCTCCTCCCTAAACTCCCCTTCCCTGTGTCCCCTTCCTGGCATACCTGGTCTGCTAGCACTTCCACACTTCATTCCCTAGGACACAAGCTTTTAGCATGTTCCAGCTGCTTTGTGCTGTCAGACTGGTTTGCAGCATTGGTCTAAATGGAGGACATGGATGAGGTAGAAAAGCAGATGTCAAACTCCATCATGGAATGTGCCAAATTGCTGTGCCCACCCATCTGCCACTGAATGCAGCCATGGATATCTGATGAGTGCCTAGATCTCTTAGCCCAATGGAAGCAGGCGAAGCTGGTCAACTACAAGTGATACCAGCAGCTCAACTGAGAAGTTCACCAAAGGCTGAAAGTAGAAAGGGAAGCATATTCCAACCAGGTGACAGTTGACCTAGAGGAGACAGCATCCAAACATGAGTACAGCACCCTCAAACAACTGACCAAATCCACCAGCAACAACATGAAAAAACTTGGATGGGAAATTCGTGTGCTCACTTTGTGAATGCCTGAAATGTTGGAGGGAGTTCTTTTAAGAGCTATACTACCATGACCCACCTCATGGACCAATAGTCAATCCGCCACCCATCAGTCTTCCTGAGGCCCCAGTGACTGATGCAAAGCCAACAGTCGAAGAGGTGAAATCAGCTATCAGAATACTGAGAAATGGTAAAGCACCAGGAGTATATCAGGTCACTGTGGAAGCAATCAAGGCTGGAAGTGATATCCTGCTTCACCAACTCCACACACTGATTGAGCTGCTATGGGTTATGGAACAGGTACCATCCACATGGAAGAAGGTCATCATTGTACCCATCCACAAGAAGGGGGACAACAGGGAATGCAAGAACTACCATGGCATCAGCCTGCTCTCCATCATCGGCAAAGTCTTTATGAAGATCATACAGTCCAGGCGTCAGAAACACTGCAAGCAAACAAGCAGGGAAGAACATGCTGGATTCAGACCAAACAGAGGATGCTATGATCAAATCTTCGCCATCCATCAGCTAATGGAACAAAGAATCTAGTGTGGACAATGTACAGTTATTGTCTTTATTGATTTCAAGTCCGCATTTGGATATATCTACCGGCCTGCCCTGTGGAAGACATTGGAGACTGAGCATGTGCCGAAGAAAATCATCAGAATCCTTCAAACATCACACAATGGTTCATCCAGCCAGGTGCACATTCAGAACAAACTGTTTAAAGAGATTACCATCCAGACTGGGGTCCGTCAAGGGAATATGGTCTCTCAACTGCTGTTCAACACAGTGGTGAATGCCATCATGAGGAGAGTATTTGAGACCAAGACTGACCTAATGTTCACCGATGACAGCGCCATTTTCACATACAATGATGCTGAGGCCACAGATATCCTCTACAACATTGCCTGCATCGCTCAGTTGTATGGCCTACAGATAAACTCAGACAAGCCCAATGTGATGGCAACCGACTGGTCACAAGCCACTGTCCAACTCAGGGGAGTTCAGATCGAACAAATGCAGGAATTCAAATATCTGGGTTCACTGATCCAGGAGAAGAAGGTGGCATCAAGAGCTAAAAATCAATAGCAGGACTGGACAAGCCACAGCAGCATTTGCCTTGCTCAGCTGGTGTCCTGGAAGATGGCAAACATCTCTATCACCACCAAAATTTGCGTTTTCTAGGCAGTGATCTTGCCACTGGATCCTCCTCAAGCCAGACCTGAACAAGCTTGAGGTATTCCAAATGCGATGCCTATGTGAAATCTTGGGAATCTCGCTTTGTGACCGCATTAGAAATAAAAGCATCTGGACCAAATGTGATCAGTAGCTAACAATCAGCGAACAGATCCATAACATGAGGTTGTGGCAGTTTGGACATGTGTGCAGGATGGACACCTGCTGCTTGCCATGCATACTATTATGGAGAGCACCCCACAAACAGGAGAGTTCACAAATCTGCACCAAAGAAGATGTGGGCTAAACAGGTTGAAGAGGACCTGACAAGCTGGCAACTTGATGTATAGCAGGCTGGAAACATTGCCATGGACAGAACAGCATGGAAAGGTATCATGAAGGAAGTCCAGAATCTAGTGGCATCCACAGCAGCATACCAACTATGTGGTTGACCACCTCCACTGGCTGCCAGCTAGGGACAGAAGAAGAAAGAAAGAAGCTGCTTTGCTGAATTCATATTTGGATTTGGGCACAAGCAGCTGAGTGTAAGGACTACAGCACTGTTGAGTCCGTGGCTTTGAGCAATATGTCTTTGAGCTTGTGGGGCTCAACCAGCTGTAAGGAACCTGAGTTAGAATATAGTATTGAGCTAAGTATTGTTATTGCTTTTATTTTTTGTAGTAGTTATTAATCATGAAGCTTTCATTTGCTTATTGTATACATACTGTACAACTGTGGATAAGTCACTTAACCACATCAGTATTCCTGGATCAGCTATAAAAGAAAGCAATTTTGCCTTGTCACTTTTTATCCAGCTGATGGATAAGTAAAACAAAAAAAAAAGTAAATAGAAATGTTTTGGCGCATTTTATTTGGATAAAAGCAGGCAACCGTTAAGACTGGATAAGCCAACTAAATGTAAAAGTTGGTTGGACGCTAACACAGGTAAGGTAGTCCTGTGTCTGAATGATTTCATAATCTGTTTGCGGCAGTTATAGATAATAAAATTGCCTTTTTATGGCATTTTGCAACTTCATTTTTGTTTAGGATGACCCAGCAGATAATGCTAAATATGGAGATGAAGGTGTGAACCATCAGAGACATTTAATAAATTATTTTCATGTTCTCATGCAAGTTAAAAGATTTACCTGCTAAATATGAACGTTAAATGGAAAACACAAAGTAGGGGCTGAGTGAAAGGTGTCCATTTGATCTGATTGCTAATCCACCTATCAGAAAATGGCTAGTAAAGAAAATAGTTTGCTTTGAAGTGTTTTGGTAACTTGACCAACAGATATATTTAAAAATGCAATGACTGAATACGTGAAGTACCTCCTTTGTGATGTTATTCAGTTTTATTTAAAGGTACGGGTTATGGAAGAGAAACTAAAGGCTGCCAACATCCAAACTAGTGAATCAGAAAATCTGCTCTACAAGAGGTGTCAGGAACTGGAAACCATCATACAGGAAAAAGATGACTATTTGCAACATTTGGAACAACAAGTTGAAGAGCAGGTGAGTGTACAAAAATGCAGGCAGTGCAGCTAAAACACAAGAGAAATAGGAGGCAGAAGCTAGCAACGAGTGTGTATGCAAACTGGCTCTCAGACAGATCCCATAAAGTAAGAGTAGCGGGATCTATGCCCGAATCCAGACCAGTAACGAGTGGTGTGCCTCAGGGCTGGGGCCCCTCCTGTTTGGCATATACTTCTCAGAAGTACAGTCAAGCACGGAAGGGCTGTGGCTGACTAAGTTTGCAGACGACTGCAAACTGGGTGCTATAATAGAGTCTCCGGCCGACATGGAGATCCTCCAGAAGGGCCTAAATGAGACTGATGCATGGTGTCAAAGCCATGGTCTCAAGCTAAATGCAAAAAAATGCGTAGTAATCCCCTTTGGAAAAAAACAGAGTACCCGCAAACTACAACATAGGAGGTAATCCCCTGAAAAAAGAAGAAGTAAGGGATCTAGGGACCCAAGTAGATAGTCAGCTTTCCTTTGATAACCATGTTACCAAAGTGGTTAGAGAATCCTTCTATGTGACCCATCTGATCACGAAAGGGTTCACATCAAGATCTAAGGATGTAATGGTACCCCTCTACTGTTCCCTCATCAGACCCATTATTGAGTACAATGCACCAATTGGAATGTACCTGGCTAGACATCTCCAGCAGCTGGAGAGACCACAGAGGTACCTAAGCAAGAGGATTACTGGCCTCAAACAGTTGCCCTATGCAGCACGATTGAAAAAGCTAAGACTGTTCTCTGTTGCATACCGCTTTCTCAGAGGGGATCTCTGTCTAACATACAGAGCCGTGTCCAACCCAGAATTGTTGAACATGCTCCATCTTAGCAAAACCAAATCTACTCGAGCTACACGCTCTAGGGATATAAACCTCAACACAACAATGAATAGAACATGCTGGAGGGATAGATTCCCTTCGCAGAGACTTCCCTTACTATGGAACAGGGTCCCGATCTACATAAGACAGACCCCCTCACTATCACTCTTCAAGAGGAACCTTGATGAGTGGATGGGTAACAGAAAGTTCACACCGGGAATCACACCAACAGCACTACTAGATAGGGGCCAAGGGTACTAGCTGCTAGTACAAGGGTCTAGGGAACTACTAAAGGGGCGGTGAATACCGCACAACGTGGCTGGGCTAATATATGCCTTCGGGCAGATAGCCCAGTACCAACCTATGAACCTATTTTGTAATCTGCAGAGAAGAGGAAGAGGTCTAGCTGCTGTGATTGATACTTTATGGCTTGTCTTTTAACTTGTAGAAATTATGACTGTTTAATGTAATTGTTAAATATGTTCTAATGTAATACTTCATGTGGTGTTTGACACCTCTGCTTCTTTCAGAAGCAGATGAGACTGCAGGAAGCCAAAGTTATAGAAGAAAAAGCATCAAAAATTAAAGAATGGGTGACTGTTAAGCTACGTGAGGTATGTCTTGTTTGTTCTCTATCCATTACTCTGTATTTCAAAGATGATGTGTTTTTGCTTAAGTTTCTCTGTTATATATCTGTTATTCAGCATTTGTTTCATAGTTAATGTTTAGGGAGTTGTCTTTTTTTAAATTAATATTACTCATTTTTTAGTGATTATACAAGCCCACTGGAGCTAAACATCATTATTTCAAGGGTGACATAGAATTAGAAAATATGGATAGGTTTACACTTATCCTGTCAAGTTAGAAATTATTTTCTGTTCCATTCTAAGCAACCAGTTTTCATAATACCAAAGAAAATACAGAAGAAAATGTACAGTGGTTATAAAAAGTGTACACACCCCTGTTAAAATGCCAGGTTTTTGTTATATAAAAAAATGAGATCACAATAAATCATTTCAAAACTTTTCCCACTTTTAACCTGTACACTTCAATTGAAAAACAAATCTGTTAAGGGGAAAATATAAAAAATTAAAAATGTACAGTAAGCTGGTTGCATAAGTGTGCATACCCTTAAACTAATACTTAGTTGAAGCACCTTTTGATTTAATTACAGCATTCATTCTTCTTGGGTACACACCTGCCATCAATTAAAGAGAGTCTGATTAACACCCAAATAAAGTTCAGCTGTCGTAGTAGGATTTTCCTGACATTTACTCAGTTGCCTGATACAGGAAAAGCCATGGTTCACAGAGAGCATACAAAGCATTAAAGGGATCTCATTGTTGAAAGGTATCAGTCAGGAGAAGGGTACAAAAAGATATCCACAGCATTGGATATACCATGGAGCACAGTGAAAACAGTCATCAAAAAGTGGAGAAAATATGAGACAGCAGTGACGTTACAAAGAACTGGACATCCCTCCAAAACTGATGAAAAGACGAGATGAAAACTGGTCAGGGAGGCTGCCAAGAGACCTACAGCAACACTGAAGGAACTGCAAGAATTTCTGGCAAGTACTGGTTGTATACTACATGTGACAACAATCTTCCATATTCTCCATATGTCTGGACTATGGAGTAGGTTTGCAAGACTGAAGCCTTTTCTTACACAGAAAAACATCCAGGCCTGACTAAAATTTATTTATTTTATTTTTTTATTTTATTTTACATTTATTGATCAGGCTAGTCTAGCTGGATATATGTCCATTTTCAGTAGAGGCCCGGTAAGAAAAGCTCCAGCAAGAATTACAAGGTTTATAAAGAAGTTACAATAGAAGTTTAGCAGATATTATTCTGACAGGATTTTTTTTTTCTTTTTTTTTCTTTTTTTGCAATTGCAAAACAATACATCAGGTTTCCCAAAAGCATGTGGGAAACTGTTAAGGTCTGATGAGACCAAGGTTGAACTTTTGGTCACAATTCCAAAAGGTACGTTTGATGCAGAAACAGCACTTTGCATCACCAAAAGAACACCATCCCCACAGTGAAGCATGACGGTGGCAGTCTCATTCTTTGGGGTTGCTTTTCTTCAGCTGGAACTGGGGTTTTAGTCAAGGTGGAGGGAATTATGAACAGTTCCAAATACCAATCACTTTTGGCCTAAAACCTACAGGCGTCTGTTAGAAAGTTGAAGATGAAGAGGAATTTCACCTTTCAGCACAACAATGACCCTAAGCATACATCCAAATCAACAAAAGAATGGCTTCACCAGAAGAAAATTAAAGTTTTGGAATGGCCCAGCCAGACTCCAGACCTAAATCCAATAGAAAATCTGTGGGGTGACCTGAAGAGGGATGTGCACAACAGATGCCCTCACAATCTGACAGATTTGGAGCACTTTTGCAAGGAGAGTGGGCAAGTATTGCCAAGTCAAGATGTGCCAGGCTGATAGACTCCTACCCAATAAGACTGAATGCTGTAGTTAAATCAAAAGGTGCTTCAACAAAGTATTAGTTTAAGGGTGTGCACACTTATGGAACCAGCTTATTGTACTGTTTTTATATCTTTCCCCTAACAGATTTGCTTGTTTTTCAATTGAATTGTACAGGTTATAGGTCACATTAACAGTGAGAAAAGTTTTGAGATGATTTATTGTGGTCTCATATTTTTATATCACAAAAACCTGGCATTTTAACAGGGGTGTATACACTTTTTATATCCACTGTACATTACCTTAACAAAATGTTTTGTCAGTACTAACCTTATATTTTTATAATACCTATGTATTCACTTCACCTCCTAATGCCATGAATCTATCTATATTTATCTATATCTATATATATTATATTTTGTGGCCGTACTTGCTTGTTAAGTATAATTATATATTAATTTTGGTCTTACTATGGTATGGTTAGTGTAATTATCTTATTGCTTACTTCCGTGAAGTGTGATATGTGTATTTTTTATCTTTGACATGTTCATTAAGTTATTCTAGGGAATACATTAAGTTTGAATAACTTCCCATCATAAATATGTATAAATGCAGCTTATCTGTTTTCTAGAAAAAACATATTTTAAATGACTCAAAAAAACAGAAGCAGCAAAACAAACTAAATAAATAAAAATGCTGGCAGGCAGAGTTTCACAGGCACAAATCACTCAGGTGATGATAAACCAAAGGTGTATTTAATGAAAAAAATCCACAAGAAAAACAAATAAAATGTGAGCGCGTTCGTTAAACAAGTGTTAACTTCATCGCTCACATTTTATTTGTTTTTCTTGTGGATTTTTATCATTAAATACACCTTTGGTTTATCATCACCTGAGTGATTTGTGCCTGTGAAACTCTGCCTGCCAGCATTTATTTAGTATATTTTAAATGACTGTATGTATTACATAAAATATCCCCAGAAAATGTGTGCACAAAACCCAAGCAGTGGTTTTAACATTGTAAATTCAAAACTCTGTGTCATGTGCTTTCTATAATTTTGGCTTCATCAAGACATTATAATACAAGCTTGTTTAAGCAAATCTTCATAATAAGAGTAATAAACAAAGGTAAGGGTTTAAGGAGATATGTGAGTATTGGGTGCTAGAAACACCTTCAGTCTGAATTGTGTAGCCTTATGACTGGATAAATATTTCTGATGGCTTTACAAAGATAAATAAATCTCATTTTGGCAAAGCACTATGGGAGATATGTCACTTGCCCCTAAAAAGGAAGATACTTCGGTGTAGTAAAGACAAAAATGCACAATGACACTTAGGTCTTTAATAATGTCAAGTCAAAAATACAGACTGCACTAAAAATATATTTTTTATAGCTAATGGAGAAATATAATTTGAAAAGAATATTTAAGTCATAGTCACCCAAATGGACACATTTTTAATGACAAAAAAATAAAAACTTCCACGTTGTGAACAGGCCATTTTTATTTATTTTTTTCTGTCAATGTCTTTCTGTAATGCTAAAGTTCAGTACTCTTATCACTTGCTTTGCATCATGTGTATACTGAAGTTTTTTTTTTCTTTTTTTCTTTTTCTAACCCAGTAGTGCCACTGAGAATGAGAATGATATCAAATACAAACAGCTTAGTAACAGCTTAGTAACGTTTGGTGCAATTACAGGAAATCTCAGTGTTAGAACCATTCCTCAAACATTCTGAAATGGTAGTACAATAGTTTGGTTTATTATGTATCTCTGTTTCTGTCTCTTTCAAACTTTATTTTTCACTGAACTGCATGCCATTGTCTCTTTACATTTTGCATTTCCCTTAGTAAAGAATACAGGTCTCTCAGGATTATTTGCTTGTACCTAGTGCATAAGAATATATGTAATGTGTAATGTTTGTAATTGTGAACTTTGACAAGGTTTGTTTTTCTTTATATAAGTATATGTTTGCGTAAGTGATAAGTGCTAATTCAGTAAAGATGTTAAAAAAGATTCATTATTTGTACCTGCAGACTGCTCATCTCCATGTAAATGTAGTCAGCAAAGACTCTGTAAATTTCAATCAGAACTGAATGCACATTGGCTTTCAGCTGAAGATTTCCTCACTCCCCTGAACATGTGCCTCATATAACATTTATTGTAAGCATATTTCATAGGTTCATAGGTAGGTAATAGGCTATTGGCCCTAGGGCCTATATAAGCTTAGCCAGATGGTACCCTGCCTTTCACCACCCAAGAAAATTATTTTCCTGTGCCCCTGTCAAGCAGAGCCAAAGAAGTGATCCCCGGGGTGAATTTCCTATCTCTCATCCAATCATCAAGATTTTTCTTGAAGAGTGCTAATGTGGAGCTTTGTTTGATATAGATAGGTAGTTTGTTCCAGAGTATGGGAATTCTCTGGGACAGGAATCTATACCTCCAGCATGTTCTGTTTATTGTGGTGACAAGGTGTAGGTCCCTAGAGCGTGTAGCTCGGAGGGATTGGGATTTCTTTAAGTGGAACATGTCCAACAGCTTTGGGTTTGACATAGCTTTGTATGTTAGGCAGAGATTGCCTCTGAGTAAGGCGATATGTGACAGAGTAAAGCTGGAGTTTTTTGAGATGGTCTGCGTAGGGCATCTGTTTGAGGCCAGCAATCCTCTTTGTGAGGTATTTTTATGGCCTTTCCAGTTGTTGTAGATGTCTTGTGAGGTACATACCAAAAGGGGCACTGTACTCTATAATGGGTCTAATGAGTGATGAGTAGAGGGGAACAATTACCTCTTTTTTTCTGGATGAGAAACCTTTTGTGATGAGGTATGCCACGTAGAAGTATTTCCTGACTACTGTGGCAATGTGATTATCAAAGGAGAGACTACTGTCCACATGTGTCCCAAGGTCTCTTATCACACTTTCAGTGTTAAGTAGACTACTGCCTATGTGGTAGTTCATGGGTACAAAGTTTTTACCAAAAGAGATGACAATGCACTTTTTGTCATTGAGCTTGAGGCCATGGGTTTGACACCAGGCATCTGTCTCAGTGAGGTCCTTTTGTAGGATGTCCACATCGTTAAGAGTTTTGATTATGGCTCCTAGTTTGCAGTCATCTGTGAACTTTGTTAGCCAAAGACCTTCTGTGTTAGCCTGTACGTCAGAGAAGTAGATACCAAACAGGAGAGGACCTTGAAGTGAACCCTGTGGTACTCCACTTGTCACTGGTCTCAAGTTGGATTTAGAGTCTGCTACTTTCACAGTGTGGGTTCTGTCACTGAGCCAGTTGGCAACCCATCTTGTGACATAGGGATTTATACCTAGTTTAGTGAGTTTATCTATAATTCCAGAGTAGGGAATGGTGTTAAAAGCCTTTGCGAGATCTAGATAGGCTGTGTGAACCACCGTACCCTTATCTACAGCTTTGGTGATCGCTTCAAAGAAGTCTGTCAGGTTTAGGAGACATGATCTGCCTTTTACAGACCCGAACTGGGTAAGGTCCATAGTTTGGAGCTTACCAATGTCATTTGCCGATAAGGGAAGCCAAAGTGTCACAGTCTTAAAAACAGAAGTTCCATCAAGACTTATTAAACTCTTTTTTTCTCTAACTAAGATGTAGCGTATGTTCAATATTTTCTTCTTTTTAACACATTCCACCAAAAAGAGAGCTTCTCTTTTTTACTGTAAGTGTGTCAGTCACCAAGGAACCTCTGGAACTTATACCGCATGACTATTTCATTGTTTGCATTAAGCAAAGAAAATAGATGGTAGATGGACATATGCATGCTAGGCTTATGAGACTTTAGGATAGTAACATTAGCATCATCACTCCATTAAACTGCAGCAGTCTGCTCATGCAAAGTCTCTGTAGTAATGCCTACATATCAGAAAGAATTCCATCATCCTTGTACTTGTAATCCTTCTTGGGCATTTTTTCCAGTCATGGGGCTTTGTCCTTCACCATGGATTTAATAATCATTTTTATATTTTCGATGGAAACTGGCATATGCAGTTTCTTTCTGATTGCTATAGGAACCCACCTAAAAATTGTCTGACCTAGGCTGCATTTTGTCTGAAGGAGCAGAATAACTAGATTGGAAGTATCTCGGAAAGGACTGTAGGATACACCTGTGGCTACATATGACTCCTCTTGAATCAGGGATGATGACTGAGTAGATTGCATGTTGGGTTGGGATTTCTAGAGCCTAAAACCCAGATTCCAGACTATGGTGAATGGGCCTGATTCAATGATGTAATCATTCCACTGTATTCTGCACTTGTTAGGCTGATAATTGCATAATGCCTCTTTCAGCATGTACTTAACCAAACACTTTTCACGTCTGGAGTGACCATATCACTATCACACTGAAAAAAAGGAGCCTGATCATACAACTATGCAAACCATCTCAAAGCCTTGACCGTCTTTGCATACAGGCTACAGAAGCAGCCTCTGCCTTATGTATAGAGCTTCACTAGAGCCTTATTACTTTAAGACCTATTACATATTTGCAAGTCCAATGGTATTATAAACACATTCTCAAAGGATCTCAAACTCTTTTGCATAGTAAATAGAACATGTTGAAGGGATAAGTATGTATCACATAGAATACCACTTCTATGGAATTGTTTTCCACTTCACATAAAGCTAAATTCTTTTGTTACTTTATTCAAATGTAATTTAGACAAATGGGATAGGTAACCAAAAATTTATCCTTGGTAAACCACCATCTCCTTTATATATAAGAGTCAGCTTGTGAATGCCCCAATGTAACATTGTTTGGTTTATCTCTGGATTATTTGTATGTGAAATGTAGGGACTAAAAACTAGCATGGGATTGTAAGACCATGCTTTTTAAGATCCTCACAGATCAGTAGCCTGCTAAGAATCTATAAAGTACTTATGCTGACTAAGCAGACTCTTTCTGATCAGCTCTCCAGATGAACTATTTTATGTCAGTATAACTTGTCTCTGACAGGACTGATGTGGTTATATTCCACAAAAGCTCCATCTACTCTTTGCTTTGACTCCCTGTTGAAATGTTGTCACTTGTAGTTCTGAGTGCCAACACACTGAAAAAAAACAAAAATGCAGGTGAAGAGTAAAAATATTGCACATTGCTCTTCTCCTTTAAATCTTTTTTTTTTTTGCAGAGGGCAAGCCCCCTGTATCATATCAACTCCAAGATCACTATACCGTGGAGAAAAGGGAATATTCTGAGAAATGGCCATCTCAGACTTGGTATATGCAAATCCATTTTTGCAACCATCCAGCCTCCTTGTTCAGCAAGTCCCGACACTTCAAATGGTCACAGTTTGCTTCATAGTTTGTCATAAATCCATTTTTCATTCATGATCTTTTTTCATGCTTTATCAAAAACAGTAGTCTCAGCAGATACCCCAGCATTGTTTTACTGGGACTGCTTTTGTGACAACCTAATCCTTGCTTTGAACCTTGTACCGTCCAATCATTTATGCCTGTTGCAACAGCTTTCTTGAAGTTAGTACAGTTCTGAGACATGACGGTCCTAACAGTAGATTTTTAAGATGTTATTTTACAGCAGACATCTCCTTCTTACCCCACTTCCATGTGTCTCTTCTGTGGTGTTTTTCAGCTTTAGCAAGCCTTGGAGTTTACTGTAATAGCAAGCCTTGGAGTTTACTGTACTTTTTCATCTTGTTTTTTGTTCTGACGTGCTCTCTCTTCTGAGTTTTATGTTTTCTCCATAGTTGTATATCTTCTAGACATATTACCTTACAGGCCGGAAGGCTGCCCATTTTGATGCTGTGAGACAGTGACAGAGTATAACTGTTTATAACCCACTGTATTGTGCCTACTGCAGGAAGAATGGTAATAAAAGATCTACTGTTATGGTGAGCACTTGAAATAGCCATAGTTTCCTTTAGTGCTACATTGTTTTAAGTGATATTCCCCAGTTTACATGTATAACTCTGTTGTTTCAGCTAGAAATAGAAAATCAAAGATTGCGATTAACTAACAAGCACCAAATGGAGGAAATCAAGGTACTTCAGGTACAGTTACAAGGTAAGTGCTCGAGGTGTGCCAGATTACCTGAAGATGTATATTGAGAGTGAGATAATCTATGCTTTACCAGTAATACCTTGTGGAGAATATTATGTTGCATTGTTAAAGCTATTGTTCAGAATGTTTTGCAGCAAAACATCTTTATAGTTAATGGTTACTTCTCCCTAGTTTGTAGGAGTAGAGCTGCCTTCAGTACACTGAATGTCAGGTCTGTTGCTGAAGAGATCTTTGTTAGGACAGTTTTCTGCCTGTTTGTCATTTCCTCCCAGGGTATTTAGGCAATGCATATGTTTTGGTTTTGAAGAATGCTTATTTTTGTGCCTTGTAGGACTTACATTGTAGCTACAACAAAAGGATCACCTATCAGCCTGTGCAATTTCTTCATAAACATGCCTATGTTAATTCAAAATGAAACAGAAATAAGGCTTTTGAATCCACACCTTGGCTTACTTAACAGTCTGATCTAAACCCATTCTGAACACCACATATTACTATGGTACCACCCTTGTGCATTTAACAGCATCTCACTAGTTAAGGATAATGTGCAACTCTTGATACATTTAGACTAAGATGTGCCCATGACTGATGAATAAGTCACTGATGTTGATTCAGTGAAGCCTACATGGTCCGCTAAGACCATGTGCATATCGCATAGCTCCCCGTTTTGTATTCAGTAAGTGTCTCTACACGATGTGTAAAGTGGCACAAACATAGTAAACAGTGTAGCATGCTAATTACAGCATAAGTAGCTGAATTGTATGCTAATCAGCCAATCCAAGACGAAGGAGATATTCAACAATCTATAAAACAATCGTATACACTCGGTGCAAATTTTTCCTGTGAATTCCAAAACCTATTGGAATACAGCTACGGAAACTACTCAACACAGAAACAATGTTAGGGGCTGTTATTCATGTGCATTTGCAACAGGCCAAGGTCTGTGCTGCTGCTGATAGACCTTGACCAAGAGGGAGAAGGGTGTTTAGACCCTGTTTAACTTTCCATGGTATGCATGAGGTGGAAATTGTAGAATGCTACAGGGTGATAGAGACACACTACAGGAGTTCTTTAACCTCTGTTGTCCTTAACTGACAGCAAGGGCAGACTCAGTGGAACCAATACCAGTGGAGACTAAGTTATGTGTAGCACTTAGAGTATTAGCTACAGGAACCTTCCAGAGACCAACAGGAGATATGCTGGGGGTGTCACAAGCTTCAGCATCCAGTATCCTACATCAGTTCCTGAATGCTATGCTGCAACATGCCAGTGAGCACATATTTTCCTTGTACACCTGAGGACAGAGCCACAACTATGCAGGAGTTCTGCCCTGTAGCACACTATCCTGAAGTTCTGGGTGCCATAGACTGTACAAATAAAATCAAAGCACCACCTGGGGAACAGGGAATGGTGTATGTAAATAGAAACGGCTTCCACTTCATAAACTACCAGGTCATGTGTAATGCTAAGGGAATCATCCTGAATGTGTGTGCTGGCAACACAGGCAGTTACCACAACTCCGAAATATATCTGATGTTTTCTAGGAGTGACATTCCACAGGGTCATTTACTGGGGTTGCAGGTTATGCACTGGAACCATGGCTGATGACGCTCATCAGAAATGCTATAATGAGGCATACGCTCAAACACAAAATATCACAGAGCATGTGTTTGGGCTGCTGAAGTCGCAGTTCCATTGCCTAGATACATCTGGGGAGGTCCTGCAGTAGAGTTCCTGTACATGTTCTGAAATTTTCACAGTCTGTGCTATGCTTCACAACATTATCCTGAGAAAGCATCATTGTCAGGAACACTAAGGGAAAGGGCCACACATCCCACCACCACTGGTAAGGTCATCACAGCCACATGCAGGTGAGGATCCCGAGGAAGATCTAGCAGCTGCTGTGGGAGTAGGCAGATGCAGGCATGCACAGTATGCCCTTTCATTGGCCAAGAGGCAATGGGTAGTACACACGCTCACCAGCTAAGGGGCTAAAACCTTCATCCTATGCACATACATACTTTAACATTGATGCCAGGCAACGCTCACCATTACTTACCCACGTAATGGCTGTGTAGCCCTGAACTAAAAATCTTGCAACTGCTAGATTTCCAAGGTAAGTGTTGAGCCTTGAATATCAAAATAAATGTCTGAGAATACATTGAATGACATATCCTTGCATACTGCTACTTGGTAATGTAAGTAAGTATGAGGTGGGTAATTTTTACAGCAATGACATCAAGACGTGACAGCAGTGACTTATGTGAGTACATGTGTCCTCTATCAAGTAATAGGCCTCATACATTAAAGATTCACGCATTAATGCCTCTCAAAAGTACATAGTCACAGAATGTCCACAGTTTGGCCTCATAATTTTGTACTGGTAAATCATGAAAGAATGAAATTAGGAAATAATGACACACATTTGAGTTGCAGACTTCATATCACCCAGAAAAATCATATAGTAATGCAAAACCTATTATTCTAGCAACTACATTTGTAAGACCAAAATTATTTAAGGTCTCTCTATTGTTGGGCCTTTGTTCCACTTTAATTTATGGCTTGGTCCATCTTTGTTGGTTTAAGAGGTTGGGCGGGATGTACACATTACAAAAACTTGTAAGAAAGCAGTTGAGTTTGCAAAACAGCATCACAAACAGATATACTAAGCACTAAGTCAGCTGTGCATCCTGAGTATCAGACAAAAGACTTTTGTTTCCCTGAATACAAAAGATAGAAAACAAGGATATGGCACAGTTATCATCATTTGCACTGGGTGTTGTATTTGGAGGGCTGCAGGCCTAAAAGATAATGAGTGTGTGTGTGAGTAAGAAAGAGAAACAGGCAGACATTTGTATAAAGTTTGAAATGGCCACAGAGACAACAATGATCTGTAAGCCTCACAAATGACCCATGTAACTATGTGTATGTGTCTGTATGGGTAATCCATCTGAAATTGGTGAGTGAGTGTCTGCAAGAACACAGACAAGCTCTGTGCTAGCTCTGTGTCCCGGTTTGTCAGACATGTGTGAGCTGTTTATGGTAGAGGTGGCAGTTCGTCATCATCTCCGAATGTGAGAACTGGCTCTGCCAAGAGTTTCACTGGCATGTTTATGCCCACAGTTAGATGTACTGCTGTTACCTGAATGTGATTGATGTCTGCTGGACGAGCTCTCCTTACAAATACTCCCTGGATCATGATCTCATGGCCTAATAGTTCTGTGTGTGGACACCTCAACCACTGACAGAGTGGTAGAAATAGTGCCACTATGGGAGCATGATTGGGTACGGCCACATCAGCTAACATCAGATAATGTGACTGATCTATGTCCACGTAGAAGCTGCCCCCCCCCCCCCATACACACAGCAGGTGTTCCATCACAGACACCACCCAGTCCAATTTGTCATTCATCTCATCCATTGAATCTGCAACATGGTGGAGGCAGTCATGCATGTCAGCCTGTGCCACATCTCCAACCCTAAGCATTTCCTTGGACGCCCTATTGGAGCATGCCTGCACCTCCATGATGATCCTAATCATACGTCGAGCAGCATAGAAAGACAGACCAGGATCAGGTGGAGGATGAACAGCAGGCCTCCTCCAAACACCCTGAACAACCCTCCTGCATGACACCTCACCCACATTTTGGCTACGGCCAGAATCAACCGTCACCAAAGCCACAGTAACCACACTACCCTGATCAAGTGTCTCACCCTTCACCTGTGCAATATCAGAGGTCTCACTGGAATAGGTTTGCATAGGCCTACTGACTGTGTCTGATGGAAAAAAAGGGGATGGCTGAATGTCAACCTTAGTGTCAGATTCAACCTCTGCACTCCCTGCCTGTGCCTGTGTTCGGCCACCATCATCATCAGAATTTGTCAGTACTATGACAACAGATGGTATGTGTCCTACACTTCCACTTTCAGTATCACCTGTGTTAATACTCAACAAACACATGAAAAAAATGAATACCTACACAACTAAGATGTAATATATGCTAACAAACTAACACTGGTGCCACTATTAACAAGAAAAATGAGGACTATCAATCTCAACCCGAAAGGCAGCAAGAGAAGCAGACGTATAAATATAAAAAAAAGTGATAATTTATTTGAAAAATGTTAAGTGCTTTCATCCTATATTCACAGGGACTTCATCAGAACATACCACAATCTACTAAAAATGTTAATTTTATACAAAATAATTACATGACTGTCCTAGAAAATAAAAACTAATTTAACAGTTAAGTTAGAAAATCTAAAAATGCACCCTTGGTAAATAGACTTGAAACAAATTTAATATTAAGAAAAAAGAAAAAATAAACACATAATTTTGAATGCTTAACTCGATCCTGCGCTTCTGTTTTTAACTTTGCACAAACATGGTCTAATGGTCCAAACAAGAAGCAGACAGAACACCTGCAGACAGGAAGCAGACAGTAGTCAATTTTAAAATGGATACATTGTTACATTTTTTTCTTTGCCATCATGTAAACCAGTTAAGTGGTGCTGCGTGGTGGTCAGCAACCTTCCCCAATACCTGGAGGTCCAGAACACCTGCAGATAGTGTGCAAATTCAAAACAGATACATTTTGTCAACATGCAAAGAAAGCCTCTAAGCAGTGTGGTGACGCAGTTAGCACACATACTTAATGAATATGAAAATATACAGCTATTCCTTACTTGTTCTTGTGAGAGCAGGTGTAAGTGTAGGACTGCAATACAGGTGAGCCTGGGTTCTAATCCAGCAAAGTCCAAAGTTTTATTCTTGTTGTTACAGTTTACTTTATACTACAATTAACAAAAGAACAATAATTAAACATAGAAGTAACTATCTACAGCAGGGGTATTGGGCATACAGAGGATATCATATATATATATATATATATATATATATATATATATATATATATATATATATATATTAAATGTGTTTCAGTTTATATCAGTAGAATTATGGTTCTACAGTTACATTTATTTTCTGAACTGTCATGTCACACACATATACATGGTTAAACACTCACCTGTTTAATGTATATGTATAACTAATGAGCAGGTCTGACAAACAAGGTCTCAGTTGCAATGAGCACATTGGACAGTGGTGACTGTAAAAAATACACATGTAGTCCAACCTTCCTTGTGGCAACTGGTGTAAGTTAATTCTCACAATACAGGTGAGCCATGGTTCTAATCTAGCATGCTCTCAATTTTATTAATGCTTGTGTATTCAATTTTAAAAACAAACAAAAAAATTAAATATAATTATAAATAAGTATGTATAGCAGTGGAGCTCATATGAATTACATGTGTGACAGAAGGTATACTGAATGTTATGTTTTGTAATTATAATTGTCTTGTCTGGCCTTGGATGGCCTTCAGACCCGAATTATATTCATACAAACATTAATGTATAAACCAGGACCTTGTCAGGACATACACATACCTGGTTAACCCCTCACTCTGTGATGTTTATTCATATATAATTAATGAGCATGTCTGACAAGCACTTCTTCTGTGGCAAGGATGAAAATTCACCTTTGTGGAAGAATATGATGTTATGTAGTCCTATCTCACCTACATTCTTACCCGTGGGTTCGGAGCCAAATATCGGCACCGACTCGGCCGATTTTACTAGCTCGAAATCTCTCATTGGCTGGGCTAAGCAGGTATCCCATGGTGCACTGCTCCATATCCCCAGATCTCATTTGCCGCTTGTGTAGCTAGGACGTGGTCTCGCTTAGCTGTGGCTAAGTACCCTCTCTTTTCTTGTATTGAAGAAAGTTTTGATTGCTATCAAAAGCTATTTTCATAGCTATTTGTCTAAGTTGTATAGAGTTGTCTAATTTTGTCTAGTTTTGTCGAGTTTGGTGATTGTGTGATTGTTGTGTGGTATCCCACTGACTGTTCCCTCGGGCTAGGCCCGTTTCAGTTAGAGGGCCTAGTTCTCCTCTATTTGCCTTTTGTGTCAGAATGGTCTAGACCGTTTCAGTTAGAGGTTTGGACGTTTCCTTCCTCCTTGTGTGCTTTGTTCAATCCCCTGTTAAGAGCTTGTAGTTGGTTTTGTGTGTTTGATCACTGTTTAGTGTTGGCTACTGTTAGCGTCGTTCCCGCCTCTTGGTAGTAGACGCCTGTGTGTTTTTTCTTTCAGACTTGGTTTTGCGCTGTGGGCTTTGTAATTAAGATGTCTAAGGATATCAAGAAGCACAAACCTTCGGGTTTTAAGAAGTGCTCTAAATGTGGGTATAAAATGTCCATTACAGATGGGCATTCCATTTGTGTCTATTGCTTGGGAGCCATCTATCTGCAGGAATCCTGCAGTTTTTGCCACGCATTCATTCCTAGAGTTTGCCAAGAGAGAAAGAATAAGCTAATTTTAAAGGGACTATTGAAATCCTCTTTTGAAGAGGCTATGGACTCGTCTTTCACTGGAAAGTCAAAATCTGGCAAGTCAAAAAAGAGCTCTCCAGCTCCGTCAGCCTCATCAGAGCCTCCGGAGAAAATCTCTAAAACGGCATTGACCTCCTCGCCTCCACTGTCCTCGGGGCCGAAGGAAGGATCGATATTGATAGAACCGGTGTTGGCTCCAATTGTATTGGAACCTCCTAGGAGCCGATCGCCCAGTCTCAGACCAGCTTCTCCTGAAAGGAGATCTCATTCTCCATCCCTGTCCTCCAAATCCGCCAGGACCCTTTCGGATGTGGATGTTGATAGGGTGGTTCAGAGGCTCCTCCAGTCACCGGTTTTGGCAAAATTGTTTTCGGCTCTGACCCATTCGGCTCCGGAGCCCGTCCCGACCCCGTCTTCGATCATTCCTCCTCCGGTCGCATCTCTGTCTTCAGAGCCGGAGTGTCCCGCGCTGTGTGATGTTTCTAGGCTGGCTCTGATGCCCCATTTGGCTCCATTGGTACCGGCATTGGGTCCGACCCCGTTGGCTCTGTGTTCGGGACTCGGGATTCCATGGTCGGGCCCGAGGGGGACATCTCGGGGCTTATTTCAGACCCGATCCTCCCTCTCGGTGCATCGGCTCGGGGAACTCCGACCCCCGTCATGGCTTCGGAGACTGGCCCCTCCTCGGATTTGGGGGGGCCAGCCTTTGAGGCTATGCGGACCGCGCTGGCCAGATTGTCAGCTACATCAGGCGGGTCGGTCACTCTGTCCCCCACCACTCCGGTGAGAGCTTCTGATCACCACCCATCCATGGACAGCAGAGCACCAGGGCCTAGGGATACCCCTACGAGTGGTCCCCAAATTTCTGAGGGCCCCTCAGAGTTCGTGTCTAAGGAGCCCCCTAGAAAGAAATCATGCAAGTGTAAGCACATAGACTCCCAGGATGAGTCCCTCACCTCTGATACTTACCTCGAGGAATTGGAAGGGTCCCCCAAGTCATCCTCTGATGATGTTTCCTTCTCTTATATCCTGGAGATACTGAAACAAAGAGGTGACTGGCCGTCCAAAGCCCCTTCCGAGGAGAAGTCAGTATTCCTTAAGGCTTTTGGTGCTCAGCCCTCCGCCTCCTGGGTGTCTCCACCCTTTAACGAACTCCTTGACCTGATTAGTCGAAGAGTGTGGGAAAACCCTGATTCTGTAGAGCTTGTGCCCAGGAGTCCCAGCAAGTTTCTTTCCGCCCCCCAGGTTAAAGAGTTTCTGTCTAAAGGAGTCCCTTTTGATGCCATGGTGGTGGCGGCAGCCACCCAGAAGGAAGTAGCAGAGTCTTCTTCATCCATTCATCCTCCTAACAAGGAGTCTAGGACCATGGATCGGTATGGGAAGCATACCCTCTCGTCAGCAACGTTTACCTTACAGTCTCTGAACTACCTGTCTCACCTCACTTGGCTCCAGAGAGATCTCCTCAAAGAGTTAGGAGACACTCTTGTGGGTAACGTTCCTGAGGCGGTGGCTCAGACGGTTAACGCCCAGGTCTCTACCCCCAACTCCATTGTTAACTTGTCCATGCGGCTCATTTCATATGCAGCCGAGGGAGCGAGTAGGGCAGCAAGCTCAGGGGTCGCCCTTAGAAGGCAAGCTTGGCTGCGCCTGTGTCACTTTGCGGAGGCCTTCAGGTCTTCCTTCACTGACGCCCCCTTTGATGGTTCCTCCTTGTTTGGGACCAAAGTGAAAGACACCCTCACCAGGTGCGAGCAAGAGGGAAAGACCCTGTCTGCCGTAGGGGACCATATTTCCCTTCCTTCTAGGCCTTAACCCAAGGCCAGCGGGGGGGGGGGGGGATGTGGTTCAAGAAATCACAGAGGTTTTTTCCTGCCGCACAAGGTGAACCCCCCTCCATAGGCAGGGGAGGGGGGGTTATTCAGGGAGACGTCGCTCCAGAGGCAGAGGGGGCCCCCGCAATTTGGGAGACCGCGATTTCTTTCGTGGCTCTCCGTACTCTCGTTCCTGAGGGTGTGCCCGGCTGTGCTTATCTGGAGCCAGTCGGGGGTCGAATTTCGTTATATCCGGAAGCCTGGGAAAGCATTACCCAGGACCGATGGGTATTACGGATCATTTCCAGAGGTTATCTCATTCCACTCACATCGGACATCCCACCAAGCAGAAGACTCCCAGACGTTCCACCCAGTCAAAGGGATAAAGCAGCAGCAGAGATCTCACAGCTGCTAGAAAAAGGAGCCATCCAACATGTCCCCTCATACCAAATTGGATTAGGGACTTACTCAAGATTCTTTTTGTTGCCAAAAAGAACAGGGGACCTGAGACCCATATTGGATCTCATCCAACTGAACAACTACGTACACAAGTCCAAGTTCTGTATGGTCACACTGCAGTCGATTCTCCCATTGTTGGGAGAGGAAATATGGATGTGCTCCATCGACCTCAAGGATGCTTACTACCATGTGAAAATGGACAGGGCATCCAGGAGTCACCTACGCTTCCGGCTGGGAGCCAGTCATTTCCAGTTCCGAGCCCTGCCCTTTGGTCTCACCACAGCCCCCAAGGTGTTCACCAAGTGTGTGGCGGTGGTGACGGCGCTCTTCAGACGTCAGGGATTCCAAGTGTTTCCATATCTGGATGACTGGCTCCTTACCGCCCCCACCAGGCATCAACTACTTCACACCAGGGACGCTACCATCAATTTATGTCATCATCTAGGTATAACAATAAATTGGGAAAAATCTGCTTTATTGCCCTCGCAGCGTGTCATCTTTATAGGAGCAGAATTAGACACTATTCGAATGCAAGCATTTTTACCGCAGGAAAGGATCAACGCCTTACAACAACAGATACACAGGCTGATGCCCCTGAGACAAGCACAGGCAAGATGGGTTATCTGGCTCCTAGGGACCATGGCAGCAACAATCATGTTGGTCCCTTTAGTGAGATTGCACATGAGAATTCTCCAGTGGCTCCTCTTTGTTCAGTTGTCTTTCCAAAGACTTCCACTGTCTCATCCAATCTTGCTCACAGACAGATGCAAGCAGGACCTAGGTTGGTGGCTGTGCACCAACAATTTGGACGGGGGAAGGCCCTTCGTTCCACCCATCCCGGTGGCCACGGTGACCACGAACGCCTCCCAGATGGGGGGGGCATTATCTTAGCGGGACAGTCCAAGGCACGTGGCAAGAACACGAGATACATCTGCACATAAACGTACTAGAGATGAGAGCAGTGCTACTTGCGTTGCAAGCACTTCAGAGTGTTCCCCCTCCAGGGACGGTTGCGATACACTCAGACAACATGTCAATAGTGTGGTATCTAAACAAGCAAGGGGGAACCAGGTCTTACCCTCTGTGCAGAGAGGCCATGCGAGTGTGGCATTGGGCAGTAACTTCCCAACGGTTTCTAGTAGCAACGTACATTCCTAGGAAGTCCAACGTGATTGCGGACAGGCTAAGCAGAGCTATTCTGATGCCTTACGAGTGGTCCCTTAATCGCCTGGTTGCAGAGCGAATCTTCAGCAGGTGGGGTCAGCCTTGCTGTGACTTTTTTGCCAGCCCCCTCAATGCGAAATGCAGCAACTACTTCACGCTGATCCCCCCACAGGGGGAGTCACCCAGGGACACTCTGGTTCACGATTGGCCCTCCGGTCTGCTTTATGCTTTCCCTCCGTTTCCTTTGCTGTCAAAGGTAATTCAGAAAGCGCAATCCTTGGGAAGCAGAATAATTCTGATTGCTCCACACTGGCCTCGCCACCAAGTTTGGTTTCCCTTTCTACAACTATTCATTGTGGACACTCCTTGGACTCTGGACCCTCAACCAGATTTACTGACACATATGTTGGGGCAGTTCCACCCCTCCCTGATGACCCTCCAATTGACAGCCTGGCTACTCCAGTTCTATCGTTAGTCAGATCTCATAATTTCTCACCAGAAGTTGTTCATAAATTATCGTCCTCTCATAAACCATCCACTAGAAAGATTTATTCTAGCAAATGGAAAAGGTTCTCTATCTGGGCACATACCAGAGGCATTGATCCTTACACAGTTCCAATCGCTTCAGTCCTGGAGTTTTTGTCTAAGCTTTTCCATCAGGGTTCCGCATCAGCCACCATCAAAGTTCAATTAGCAGCGATCTCTAATTTCCATGTAGCGAATGAGCCTAGTCTCATGGTGCATAGACTATGCAAGGTGTTCCTGAAGGGTACTCTGTTGCTCCGTCCCGCGGTGTCCGAACCAGTCATGCCCTGGGATCTCAATTTTGTTCTACAAGCCCTTACCTTATCACCTTTCGAGCCTGCAGCTACCTGCGAATTGAAATTCTTAACCTGGAAAACAGCCTTTTTGACAGCTATCACTTCAGCAAGGCGAGTTTCAGAGATTCAAGCCCTCTCTATCAAACCTCCATATTTAATCTTCCATAAAGACAGGGTCTCTCTTAGACCAAACCCTTCATTCCTTCCTAAAGTGGCTTCCGTGTCTAACCTAAATCAATCCATTGAGTTGCCTGTCTTCTTCCCTCACTTTTCTAACAAGGCAGAATTCAGGTTTTACCAGCTGGACGTACACAGACAATTACACTTCTATTTGCACCGAACAAAGGATATCCGGAAGTCTGACCAACATTTTGTTTCCTTTTCGGGAAACAGAATGGGTTCACCAGTCTCCAGGATCACCCTGTCTAGATGGATATCTAGCTGTATCTCATTCATCTATCAAGCAGGAGGTAAAGATCTGCCATTTCCGGTCAAGGCTCACTCTACTCGGGTGGTGTCTACATCCACAGCCTATCAAGCCAGATTGTCGATGGATGATATATGTGCTGCAGCTACTTGGCCTTCTCCTCACACATCTGTTTCTCATTACAAATTGGACGTGGTCTCCAGGGGCAGGTCTTCCTTTGGCTCCACAGTTCTCAGGAGTATTTTCCTGTGAGCCACCCAGGATGTAGGTGCTAGGGACGCTGTCCCACAGGTAAGAATGTAGGCGAGATAGGACTACATAATATCAAGAAGTTATGTACTCACCATAACGTTCGATGTATGTAGTCCATCTCGCCTCACATTCTTACTTACTCTCCCACCTTCCCCCTTCCTGGAGGATTTGGAGGTTAGGTTGTTACCTGCAGAGTTCCCCTGTTTAGCTTATTCTTTACCTGGATGTGATGTGTGCATGGAGTATAAATGAGGTTCGCAGCAAACTAGATCTGGGGATATGGAGCAATGCTAATGGTAGAAAAACAAACTGCAAAAAGATCCAAAATCACACAAGGAATGCTGAGAACAAATCACTTTATAACGCAAAGCTTTCGGGTATGAACCCTTTCTCAATACTAAATACTTTGCGTTATAAAGTGATTTGTTCTCAGCATTCCTTGTGTGATATGGAGCAATGCACCATGGGATACCTGCTTAGCCCAGCCAATGAGAGATTTCGAGCTAGTAAAATCGGCCGAGTCAGAGCAGATATTCGGCTCCGAACCCATGGGTAAGAATGTGAGGCGAGATGGACTACATACATCGAACGTTATGGTGAGTACATAACTTCTTGTTTTGTCTGTATTGTATAGGTTTAATCCCACATTGTACAACTTAATTTTATCAGTGTGTAAAGCCACACAACAAATGTGTCAGATCATAGCATTTACATCCCAATTCATCACTGCAAAGTTAAATCAACTAACAGGTACAGCAGCATTCAAACCAAAAACTAATGCCAATTGTCACATTACCCTTCTTAGTACATCAACTGCTTTCCTTTCTGTTTGGCACTGTTGGTCTCCACTTAACATTATACAAATGCCTTTGGCATGGTTGATAGGGTTTGTGCACTAGTAGTAAATGTGATAACATGAATTGTCGAGAAAGCACTCTTAACTGTTGCTGTATTCCCTTAGTGGTCATGTCCGTAGGTAGAAGGAAAGGTGCCCAATCTAGGTCTCAAAGGTGGGGTTCTGAGGAGTCCAGAATCTTTTTTGGACTCCTTGTAATGCACCACAGCTGTAAACTCTTGCAGGGTGACTATACCAGCTCTCAGTACAAGTCTGAGGCATGGAATAGTCTGGCCAAAGTTGTCTCCAGTGTGAATGGCATTCCACACAGGGACAACAGTGTAGACAGCACTATAATGACCTCAAAAGTTGGAAGCAGGATACACTTAACCAGTGGCTGGATGAGTTTAGGACTGCTGACATCCCACAGTTGTGTGTAAGTATACAGATAAAGAGATTGTACATTAGATAGAAAGCTGCATGTAGGCAAGTCTGGTATGCATAATGCTCTTCTCTTGTTCTCTCCATTTCATCCTACAGCCAGTCATGAGATTAGGGAAGCCCATGCTGAGCATTTAGAAAGACTGAGGGAAACGAGGGACATGTATGCAGCACAGCGTAAGTATTATTTTAGCTAAGGTATTGCTCTTCTATACAGTACTAACAAATTAAGCGTGCATATCTTAACTGAAATCAAGCATGCATGCTTCACTGTGTAGCTCAAACAAACTGCAAGAGTTAGTTGTAATACTACATTCACATGTTGTGGGTTCAAATCCAACAAGTAACAAATATGTCATAAAATTATTTCCAAAGATTACATACTAATGTCAACAACAGTGGCATACCTGCCATAATGTTTAATTATTCAGTATTATGTGATCAAGCCTATTTGCGATATATGCCTATTTTAAGGATTACTTGGAGTAGTCATCAGCCATAGTTTGTAGTTTTATTAAAAGTAAACTTAATATAACAGTAAAATGAAATTATTTTTATTGTACTAATTTATTGATGGTACTAAGTATTTCTTTTTTTTTCTCATACCCCCAACCCTTCAGTTTTTTTTATATTTATATGTGTGGTCACGTTTTCATGTCATCCATTTCTGACACCTCACAAAATGCTTTACAGCACAGGGAGGTAGGCCAACCATTGTGGCTCAGCCTGCCCCCATTCCACCACCTCTTGCACTAACGTCCAGCACATCTGGGACCCAACCTGACAGTACTGCCTCTGCTGCTCCTGCACTACCTGGGCCCTCCACATCAGGTAGCATTAACCCAGCAGCTGGTGCAATGGTTCCCTTCGGGAGTGGTGGCAGAGGTGGGGATGTTGTCATCCTCCAGGAGATGGCAGACTTGGTGTGTAAGGTCATTCAGAGCACCATTAGTACATGTCTATGCCGGTTGGATAAGATGCTCTCTGTTATGGTATGTAGATGAAGATGTCAACCACTCCCAACAGCCAGTGGAGTAAGGGAACATTGATGACAGTTCTGAGGGTGAGGAGTAGATTCTCATTGTCCCCATGTTTGATGGACATGGGCATCTGATGCCCTCTCTCTATCCCCAATCTTGGTATCCCCCAAACTGTTGTGCCCTTCACTGTCCCTGTGTCATGTCTTGTTTGCCCTGTTTGTCTGCATCCACATCCCCACTTACCATAATATTCTATACACATTTTCATTTTACACTGTTGAAGAAGTAGATAGATATGGTTCTTTCCTACCTTCCTCCTGCACATTCCTATAGTGCTTTCCCTTTGTTCTTCCCCCTGCTTGCACCCCATTTCAGCACTTTCTTATCTACCCCAGTTTAACACCTTTAATCTAGTAAAAAAATAGAATCACACAACACACAATACACACATACGTGAAAACAATCCAATAAAGCACTTCACTTTTTGTCCTCTGTATTTGTGTGGAGTTTGGCATCATGCACCAATGCCGATCAACTGTGAGCAGCTCTTCAGTGGTGCGGTTGCCTCCACACAATGCTGCTTACATCCCCTGCACTACACAAACACACTAACTTTAAGAATGAATCTGATGTTGTCAATTTTCATTTATTCCTCAACAGCTGGGTTTGGATCCAACCCTCAGATCCGACTTGGCCATTATTTTAGCTCGTAGCCACTAGCAAACTCTTCAGCGCCTCCCTTACCAATAATACACTATCCCCTAACATATCTCAGATCTCGTTTGCTGCTTTTGCATTTGGGTGTGGTCACTGTGAGCTCTCCAGCTAGTCATTGTTTTTTTTGTGAGATAAGTCAGACTTTTTCTGGTTACTTGTTACTCTATTGCTAATAACTTTAACTTTTCTAGGTATTGTGTTATACCTCTCTTTCCTATACATTTTGGTGTATTTCTTCTGACCATATTTGGTAAGTTTCTTGTCCTCCTTGCACTTTAGGTGCACTTTTTCAATACTATTGTTGGTGGGGTTTTTTTCTTAACTCTTGCATACATATATACAGTGGATATAAAACGTTTACACACCCCTGTTAAAAATGCCAGGTTTTTGTGATATAAAAAAATGAGACCATAATAAATAATTTCAAAACTTCTCTCACCTTCATTGTGACCTATAACCTGTACATTTCAATTGAATAACAAACAAATCTGTTAGGGGAAAAATATAAAAAATAAAAAAAGTACAATATGCTGGCTGTGTAAGTGTGCACACCCTTAAACTAATACTTTGCTGAAGCACCTTTTGATTTTATAGCTTTCAGTCTTCTTGGGTAGGAGTCTATCAGCATGGCACATCTTGACTTGGCATTATTAGCTCACTCTTCCTTGCAAAAGTGCTCCAAATCTGTCAGATTGCGAGGGCATATCTTGTGCACAACCCTCTTCATGTCACCCAACAGATTTTCTGTTGGATTTAGGTCTGGAGTCTGGCTGGGCCATTCCAAAACTTTCAATCTGATGTTGTTAATCTTCGTTCATTCCTTACTGATGGGTTATCGGTTCCGTCTTCAGAACCGAGATGGCCAATATCAAGCTTACATCAGCCAAAAACTCTTGAGCCAAGGTCCTACCCAGAATGCTCTACTCCCTGTTACCCCAGATCTCATTTGCCGCGTTGCTGAACAGCTGTGTCAAGCTACTCTCTCAGCTAAGTGTATATTTTTTGACAGTTTATATATTGTTATTACTCTGAAATTTTCTCAAATGTTTATTCTAATATTTTCCTACCCTACCGCACACTTTAGACTCTCTCCCTTTAGTCCTTTCTCTTTATTACCCTCTCTTCTTACCTTGTGGTAATTCTCCATTACCATCATTGGTATTCATTCTTTTTCTATTTTTACCCTTTTCTTGACTAGCCGTTATTCTTCCTTTTGCTACTGTGCTTCTTCTCCACAACAGCTATGTTGGATAAGAAAAGTTCCATTGGTTTCAAGCAGTGCAAGGATTGCGGCTGTAAGTTACCACTTTCCGATGGCCATGACATATGTTTCTACTGTCTTAATGTCTCCCACTTGACTGTAGATCCTATGTGTGGGATCTGTAAAAACTTTTCTACCAGGACTCTCAAAGAGAGGAAGAATAAGTTAATTTTGGAAGGTCTCCTCAAGTCTCCTTTCTCTAAGGCTATTTCTGGATTACAGGGCTCACCCCCTCCTGTTAAACCCCGCAAGAGGCGTTCTTCCTCTTCTTCATCGAAGCCACTCCCTTCTTCTCCCTCTGGAGATCGTAGGGAGCCGACTCACAAGAAGGGGAAATTTATTACTAGTCCGGCACTGCCACCTGTGACCCTGTCGGCTCCAGGCTCGGCACCGCCCCAAATGATCCTAACTACAGACATGTCTCCTTTATCAATATCGACACCGGAGTTTCTGGTGCAGACAACTATGGTTCCGACAGTTCTTTTGCAACCCCTAATGGCACCATCGGTACAGGTTCAGTCCCCTTCGGCACCATTGGTACAGTCACCTTCAGCTCAAAGTATGACTCTTCTGTACTCCATGGTGCAGACTTTTTCAGCACTGACATGTACTTCGGTGCAGTCCTTCTCGGTACCGTCCTTATTGCCAGTGCAGACACTTTCCACTAAGGCACCATACCCTTTGGGGCAAACCTTTGCCTTTACGTTGCAGACACCTTCAACTACCACGGCATCGACATCTTCGGCACAGACGTTTTCCACACCATTTTCTTCGGTGCAGACTTCCTCGGCTCTGAGCTCTGCAACTATTGAATTAGCAAAGACCAAATATTCCTCTTCATTGGATCTTTTTGCAAGCAGTCAGTATAGTCCTTTCCTGGAAAGACCAGAATCGCCATCAGCCTTCTCCATGAGGTCAACCAAAAGTCTTTCTGAGCAGGATGTGTTGTGGCTTGTTGACCAGTTGCTTGTGGCCAGAGGTCTCTCTCAACCATCAAAGTGCACATTCCCTCGTTCAGGTGAGCATATTTTGCCTCAAACCCCAACGTATACTCCTCCTTTGACTTCTACTGAAGTCTCAAAGCCTATTACTCCGACAGCATCTTCCCTCCCTCCGACTCCAATAGTGGATCTCACTTTGGAACAAGAGTTGTCCTTGTGGCCATTGGTGCACTGGGCATCAGGCTGTTCTCAGGCCAGTGGCTGTGCCATTAGGGAGGGCATTCCTGGCTCCATGCAGATGTTTCCTATGGCACCTTCCAGGGATGCTCTCTCTCTCTTACAGTTCATGGCCCTCTTGAGACTCCTGGTCTAGGGGCGGGTTCATCAGGGCAGGGTGTGACCCCAGTTCCGAGGTTGTCGTGCTCGGTTCTGGGCTCCCATCCCTCCTTGGGCAGGCCGGCCTTCCAGGCTATGGAGAGGGCACTTGCCTCCGCTGGCGAAACTCATTTGTCAGAGCCCTCTTCCCCCCTCTGTGCCGCAACTGCCACAAGCTTCAACCCCTGGACAACGAGCACAAGAGCTTCAGGTCTCTCCTCTTCAGGAGACCCCCTCTTTGCAGTCTTACACAGAACCTCCCACTGAGGAAGAGCCCCGCAAAGCATCATGCAAGAGGAAGCACATAGACTCCACTGAGGAGTCATTGACTGAAGATATGGATTTTGATGACGGGGAAGGGTCCCCACAGTCACCCTCTGATAGTGTCCTTTGGTGACATCCTCAAGATCCTTAGACAGAGGGGTGACCGGAAGCCCTCTAATCCTTCCTCTGAGGAATCCGTATTCCTGCAAGCTTTTTGTGCCCAGCCCCCTACCTCCTGGGTCACCCTGCCTGCCGATGAGCTCATCCAGCTCATCATGCAGCACGCATGGAAGGCTCCTGATACCATGGAAGTGATACCTAAGCGGCCAGACAAGATATTATCACCCCGCGGAGCACTCCCACTGGTCACTTGGTCTCTCAGTAGACGCTATGGTGGTGGCAGCTGCTATTAAGAAGGATTTGGCATAAGAGAGCCAAACTGTCCATCTTCCTCTTCTTCATCAAAGTCACTCCCTTCTTCTCCAAAGCCAAACTGTCCATCCACCCAACAAGGAGTCCTGGGCAGTTGACAGATTAGGGAAGCGTGTGTTTGCTTCATCAACCTTCGCCATAAGGTTTTTGAATTATTTGGCACATTTTACCAGGCTTCAGCAAGATCTTATCAACCAGCTCTTTGAAACCTTGGCAGGAGCTG
The DNA here is from genome assembly GCF_019279795.1 of Protopterus annectens. NCBI lineage: Eukaryota > Metazoa > Chordata > Ceratodontiformes > Protopteridae > Protopterus > Protopterus annectens. The sequence continues at coordinate 1,659,681,081 of NC_056737.1, forward strand.
TTTCTGACAAAGTCCGTGATAATGTGGCTTCTCAAATAGCCACCCTAGAGTCCATTTTCAACTCTTCCATGCATCTTATTTCTCATGCAATGGAAGAGGTGGCTAGAGCTGCAGGCACAGGTATAGTCACCAGACAACATGCTTGGATGCTCTTTTGTGATTTTGTGGACTTCTTTAAGGCTTCCTTCATGAATGTCCCCATAGAGGCCGCTTTTTTGTTTGGCCCTAAAGTCAAGGATACGCTGGCACGGTGTGAACAAGATGGCAAGACCTTGTCTGCCATTGGTGTCAGACACTCCACTCCTTAGCGATTCTATTCCAGAAATCAGAGGACTGGAAAGATGTGGCACAAGAAATTACAGGGTTCTTTTCAGGATACACATGCCGAGTTTTCCCTTGGAGGCAGAGGGGGAAACTCCAATGGAAGATGCCCCTTTCGGGGCAGAGGAGGGCCGCAAAACTGGGGTTTCAGAGATTCTTTTTCTGGTCAACCCTATCAGCACTCCTGAAGTGTTGCCCGACTGCTCACCTCTGGAAGCGGTTTGGGGTCATTCCTCCTTGTGCTCTGCTGCCTGGAAAAAGATGATAACTGATTCCTCGGTAACAACGGATTATATCCAGAGGCTATCACATCCCCTTTCATCTTTGCCCAGTCTCATTAAGAGTGTTACCCGACGTTCCACCTAGTCAAAGGGAAATAGCACACAAAATCAAAAAGCTGCTACAAAAAAGAGTCATCCAGATGGTCCCCCCAAACCAGATAGGTTCCGGATTTTACTTAAGGTTCTTTTTAGTGCCAAAAAAGACAGGGGACTGGAGACCAATTGTGGATCTCAGTACACTAAACAAATTTGTAAAAACAGAGAAATTCCAGATGGTCATGGTTCAGTCTATCCTTCCTCTTCTGGAAGAAGACATTTGGATGTGCTCTGTAGATCTTCAAGATGCGTATTACCACATAAAGATGGACAAACGCTCAAGAAGATACGTCCACTTCCGTATAGGAGCCAGTCAATACCAGTTTCGAGCTCTGCCCTTCGGTCTCTCTACAGCCCCCAGAGTGTTCACAAAATGCATGGCATTGGTTATCGCTCACTTGCAACTTCAAGGATTCCAGGCGTTTCCATATCTAGACGACTGGCTCCTTACCACCTCCACTAAGCGTCTACTGGAAGAAGCCCTGCAGTATACTCTCTTACCAGCTTGAAGCCTGGGAATCACTATAACCTGGGAGAAATCCATCACAACCCCAACTCAGTCTTTGGAATTCATAGGGGTACTGTTGGACACAAGAAATTGCACAGCATCCCTTTTAGAACACAGACTTCAGAGAATAAGACAACAAGTTCAACCATTGCTCTGTGACCAGAAATCCCAAGCTCGATCTGTACTTCAGCTGTTGGGGTCAATGGCAGCTTCAATCACCATTGTTCCCCTAGCCAGATTCCACATGAGACTTCTTCAGTGGCTTCTTCTCACTCAGTGGTACCCTCTACAACATCCTTTGTCTTTTCATATAAGTGCGACTCAGAAATGCAAACAAGATTTACTCTGGTGGTCCTCTCACAATCCCCAACAATGGTCTCAGCCTTTCACCCCCCCCCCATCTACCAATAGTCATGGTGACCACGGATGCACCCCTGATGGGGGGGGAGGGGGCTATGTCAGGGAAACTCAGTCCAAGGCACCTGATCGGCTACAGAGACCCTTTTTCATATCACTGTCCTGGAAATGAGGTCGGTGCTTCTAGAGTTGCAAGCATTTCACTCTATCCTTCCGTCAGGAACTATTGTGATCTAGTCAGACAACATGTCAGTAGTCTGATACATCAACAAACAAGGGGCACCAGATCTTACCCATTATGCCGAGAGGCCTTGCAAATATGGCAGTGGAAGATAGCTCACAACCACTTTCTGATTGCAACGCACATTCCTGGGAGCTCCAACGTGATAGCGGACAAATTGAGCAGGTGCATTCTACAGCCGCACGAGTGGTCCCTCAGTCCTCTGATAGCATCAAAAATCTTCCCCCGCTGGGGCCAGCCTTGGTGCGACCTATTTGCTTCCCCAACCAACTACAAGTGCAGCAACTACTTTGCCCTGATCCCCCCTTGGGGACAGTCACCAAGGGATGCTCTAGTCCACGCTTGTGGATGTGCTCTGTAGATCTTCAAGATGCGTATTACCACATAAAGATGGACAAATGCTCAAGAAGATACATCCACTTCTGTATAGGAGCCAGTCACTACCAGTTTCGAGCCCTGCCCTTCGGTCTCTCTACAGCCCCCAGAGTGTTCACAAAATGCATGGCATTGGTTATCGCTCACTTGCGACTTCAAGGATTCCAGGTGTTTCCATATCTAGATGACTGGCTCCTTACCACCTCCACTAAGCATCTACTGGAAGAAGCCCTGCAGTATACTCTCTTACCAGCTCGAAGCCTGGGAATCACTATAAACTGGGAGAAATCCATCACAACTCCAACTCAGTCTTTGGAATTCATAGGGGTACTGTTGGACACAAGAAATTGCTCAGCATCCCTTCCAGAACACAGACTTCAGAGAATAAGACAACAATTTCAACCATTGCTCTGTGACCAGAAATCCCCAGCTCGATCTGTACTTCAGCTATTGGGGTCAATGGCAGCTTCAATCACCATTGTTCCCCTAGCCAGATTCCACATGAGACTTCTTCAGTGGCTTCTTCACACTCAGTGGTACCCTCTACAACATCCTTTGTCTTTTCATGTAAGTGTGACTCAGAAATGCAAACAAGATTTACTCTGGTGGACCGCTCACAATCCCCAACAATGGTCTCGCCCTTTCACCCCCCATCTACCGATAGCCACGGTGACCACGGATGCACCCCTGATGGGGTGGGGGGGGGTATGTCAGGGAAACTCAGTCCAAGGCACCTGATCGGCTACAGAGATTTTTCATATCACTGTCCTGGAACTGAGGTCGGTGCTTCTACAGTTGCAAGCATTTCACTCCATCCTTCTGTCAGGAACTATTGTGATCTAGTCAGACAACATGTCAGTAGTCTGATACATCACCAAACAAGGGGGCACGAGATCTTACCCATTATGCCGAGAGGCCATGCGAATATGGCAATGGGAGATAGCTCACAACCACTTTCTGAGTGCAACGCACATTCCTGGAAGCTCCAACGTGATAGCGGACAAATTGAGCAGGTGCATTCTACAGCTGCACGAGTGGTCCTTCAGTCCTCTGATAGCATCAAAAATCTTCCACCGCTGGGGCCAGCCTTAGTGCAACCTATTTGCCTCCCCAACCTACTACAAGTGCAGCAACTACTTTGCCCTGATCCCCCCTTGGGGACAGTCACCAAGGGATTCTCTAGTCCACGCTTGGCCCTCGGGTCTTCTTTATGACTATCCACCTCTTCCCCTCATCTCCAGATTTCTAAAGAAAGCACACAGTTGAAGAGCAAAGTGATCCTCATTGCTCCATATTGGCCTCGACAAGTCTGGTTTCCCTTCCTCTGGTCTCACCTGCTAGATTAGTCATAGATCCTCAAGCCATCACCAGCATTGATCTCCCATCTGCGGGGTCTGATTCACCCCAATCTAACAATCCTGAAGCTGACAACTTGGTTTCTCCTCTTCCTATGATTGCCAGGCATGAAAACCTTTCATCCCCTGTGCAAAATATTTTTATTGCATCTCATAAATTGTCCACCAGACTAATCTATCTTAACAAATGGAAGAGGTTCTCTCTATGGGCAGCAGATAAGCAAATAGACGTCTTGTCAGCCCCGGTCTCGGTGGTAATAGATTACTTGTCACATCTTTTTCACTCTGGGGTATCTGCCTCTACTATCTGTGTACATTTAGCTGCCATCTCGAAGTTTCATATTGGTTTTCAAGATTCTTCAGTTATGTCACACAGACTCTGTAAGACTTTTTTGAAAGGGGTTATCTACCTAAAACCTCCCTTCAGAGAACCCGTACAGCCTTGGGATTTGCACTTGGTTCTGCAAGCTTTAACAGCTCCACCCTTTGAACCTGCATCCTCTTGTGATGTAAAATACTTCTCTTGGAAAACTTTGTTTCTGATTGCAATCACATCAGCCAGATGATTGTCAGAACTTCAGGCCTTATGCATCAAACCTCCTTATCTTATCTTCCATAAGGATAGGGTATCACTGAGAACCAGTTCTACCTTTTTACCAAAAGTGGTGTCAGAGCGATCTATCAACCTGTCTATTGATCTCCCAGTGTCCTTTCCTAACCATTCTAACAAGGGAGATTATTGCTTGCACTCCTTGGATGTTCATAGGCAAATACTATTTTATCTGGACAGAATAAAATCTACCCCTAAATCAGACCAACTGTTTCTGGCCTTTTTTGGATCTAGACAGGGTCATCCTGTATCAAAAGTTACATTGGCTTCATGGTTGAGAAATTGTATCACCTTTATCTTCAAGAAAAACAATCTCACCTTGCCTCATAGAGTCAAAGCAAAAAGATCTACAAGATCTATGGCAACTTCAGCAGCCTTCCATGCTAAGGCATCCCGCAATGAAATTTGCTCAGCTGCAACTTGGGCTAAACCTCATACATTTATTCTTCATTACAAATTGGACTTGGCCTCCAGAGGTAGAGCTTCCTTTGGTTCCATGGTGCTCAGGAAAGTCCTTCAATGAGGGCCATCCAGGAATACAGGTAGCTGGGGACTCTGTCCCATCAGTAAGGAATGAACGAAGATTAACAACATCAGATAAAGAAGTTATGTCTTACCATAATGTTCCATCTGTGGTATTGACCTTCGTTCATTCATTACTTCCCACCCTCCGTCCCCCATCCGGAGGTTCTTGGTTGATCTCATGTACTCCTTTCTGGTAGGTCTGTTATGACCAGAGGTAACCTCTGCTTTTATCTATTAACTTGCAAACTCGATCTGAGGTAACAGGGAGTAGAGCATTCTGGGTAGAACCTTGGCTTGAGAGTTTTTGGCTGAAGCAAGCTTGATAATGGCCAGCTTGGTTCCAAGGATGGAACCAATAACTCATCAGTAATGAATGAACAAAGATCAACAACACAGATGGAACATTATGGTAAGACATAACTTCTTTTTTTCTTCTGGTTAAGCCATTCTTTTGTTTATTTAGATGTATGCATGGGGTCATTGTTGTGTTGAAAGGTGAAATTCCTCTTCATCTTAAGCTTTCTAGCAGATGCCTGAAGGTTTTGGGCCAAACGTTACTGGTATTTGGAACTTTTCATAATTCCCTCCACCTTGACTAAAGCCCCAGTTCCAGCTGACGGAAAGCAGCCCCAGAGCATGATACTGTCACCATTATGCTTTGATGTGGGGATGGTGTTCTTTTGATGATGCGAAGTGTTGTTTTTGCGCCAAACGTACCTTTTGGAATTGTGGCCAAAAAGTTCACCCCTATTCTCATGAGACCATAACATATTTTCCCACATGCTTTTGGGAGATTTGATGTATTGTTTTGCAAAGTTTAGCCAGACCTGGATGTTTTTCTGTGTAAGAAATAGCTTTCGTCTTGCAACCTTATCCCATAGCCCAGACGTATGGAGAATACGGGAGATTGTTATCACATGTAGTAACCAACCAGTCCTTGCCAGAAATTCCTGCAGCTCATTCAGTGTTGCTGTAGGTCTCTTTGCAGCCCCTGTGAGCAGTTTTCGTCTTGTCTTTTCATCAATTTTGGGGGGACGGCCAGTTCTTTGCAGCGTCACTGTTGTCCCATATTTTCTTCACTTTTTGATGACTGTCTTCACTGTGTTCCATAGTATATCCAATGCTATGGATATTTTTTGTACCCTTCTCCTGATACCTTTTAACAATGAGATCCCGTTGATGCTTTGTAAGCTCTCAGCAAACCATGTGCAACTAACACTAGGTAAGACTGCAATCCAAATTGTAGCTTGCTACAAATCCCCCACCATACCCCAAGATTCTCACTACACCTTTCTAAACATACTGGAAAATATTAAGATAGAACCAAACACCCTAATACTGGGTGATTTTAACTACCCTGCCATTAACTGGGAAAGCTACTCATGTACCAACACCTTTGCCCAACGGTTCTTGGAATTCATAAATTCCAACGCCCTGGATCAACTAATCCATAGTCCCACCAGGGGCTCCAATATCCTAGACCTGGTCATTACCAACATGGGAAATCGATGCTCCACACCTATGGTCACCCCCTCGTTAGTCACGTCTGACCATAGGCTAATCACCCTTAGCATCCACATCCCACCCCAACCCCCAGTGGAAACTCCATAAAAAACTTCTCCAAAGCCAACTTCATGCCACACAAGTCAGAAGTGACAAACTTCATGACACCCATGCAGATGGGAGCTGAAAGTTCAACTGCTGAATCCTACACTAAGGCACTGTACGAGCACATCCACTCATGCATAAATCGTGCCATCCCAAATAGAACCAAGATGCTCTCATCCAAAAAAAAAGAAGCCAATCTGGTGGTCCCCTGCCATAAACAAACTTTACAACAAAAGGAAGAAACTGTTGCAGAAAAGAGGAAAATCCCAGGATGCAAAAAACTCCCTTACCAGCCTCAGTAAGAAACTGAGATCCCTCATAAAATCCTCCAAAGCTAGTTACGAAAATAAAATTGCCAAAGATTCCAAAGACAACAACAAGGCATTCTATAACTATGTCAAGAATCTAAATGGCAATGCTCAGATCTGCTCTGAGCTAAAACAGAATGGCATTAAATATACTGATCCCAAGGATATTGCCAATATCCTGGCAGATCGATTCACTGCCAACTTCACCCCCTCTCACCCCCTAAATGGCCCATCTCAATACCGGAAGATTACCAAATTCCGGTAATAACGGCCACACAGGTAAAAAACGCACTCTCCAAAGCTAAGAATACAGCATCCATGGGACCAGATGACATCCCGGGCTGTGTACTACATGAACTACAATATGAACTGGCACCTCACCTAAGTGTCATGTTTAATCATAGCCTCACCTCAGGTTTCATGCCCACTGAGTGGCGCACAGCTACAGTTATCCCATTCCACAAGGGGGGATCCACCTTGGATCGTCCCATCAGTCTAACAAGCCTTATCTGCAAGGCCATGGAGCGTATTATCATGGAACTTATAAACAAAGAGATTGGCAACCTTCAATCACTGGACCCCACCCAGTTTGGGTTCGTGAAGGGACGATCTTGTCTCCTGAACTTGATTGACTTCTTCGAATCAGTCTCCAGAGCTATGGACAAGGGTAAGGTGGTCCACACAGCCTATCTAGACCTTGCCAAGGCCTTTGACACCATCCCCCACTCTGAAATCATAGATAAACTTACTAAGCTGGGCATTAATCCCTACGTCACCCAATGGGTTGCTAACTGGCTTACTGATAGAACCCACACTGTAAAAGTAGCCGACTCCAAATCCAGCTCCAGACAAGTGACAAGTGGAGTACCTCAGGGTTCAGTCCTGGGACCGCTCTTGTTTGGCGTCTACGTCTCTGAAGTACAGGCCAACACTAAGGGACTCTGGATAACAAAGTTTGCAGATAACTGCAAACTGGGAGCCATTATTGAATCCCCAAATGATGTGGATACTCTACAAAAGGGCCTTACAGAAACAGATGCTTGGTGCCAGAGCCATGGGCTCAAGCTCAATGCCAAGAAATGTATAGTTATCCCCTTTGGGAAAAAACATGTATCCGTGAATTACCATATAGGTGGCAGTACACTAAACACCGAAAGTTTGATAAGAGACTTAGGGACACAGGTGGACAGTGGTCTCACCTTCGATAACCACATCGCCACAACAGTCAGGAAATCCTTCTATGTGGCACACCTCATCACTAAGGGCTTTTCATCCAGAAAAAAGGAGGTCATTGTCCCACTGTACTCATCCCTCATTAGACCCATTATAGAATACAATGCCCCATTTGGTATGTACCTCTCAAGACATCTGCAACAACTGGAAAGGCCACAGAAATACCTCACTAAAAGAATCACAGGCCTAAAGCAGATGCCCTATGCTGACCTCCTTAAAAAACTCCAGCTATACTCTGTGGCATATCGTCTACTCAGAGGCGATCTTTGCTTAACATACAAGGCCATGTCGAACCCAGAGCTGTTGGACATGCTACACTTAAAGAAATCCCAATCCCTCAGAGCCACACGCTCCAGGGATCTAAACCTTGTCATCACAATAAACAAAACATGCTGGAGGGATATGTTCCTGACCCAGAGACTCCCCAGACTCTGGAATAGATTGCCCATACATGTCAAGCAGAGTGCCTCTTTGGTCCTCTTCAAAAGGAACCCTGACGATTGGATGGGAGAAAGGAAATTCACCCCGGGGATCACGTCAGCCGCCCTGCTAGATAGGGGTCCAGGGAAGTAAATATTGTGGGAAGAAATAGCCAGGGAATTGTTATGGCTAGGCTTGTATAGGCCCTAGGGCTGATAGCCTAGTACCAACCTATGAACCTATGACTTTTGCTGTAGCAGGCAACTGAGTAAATGTCAGGAAAACCCTACTAGGACAACTGAACTTTATTTGGGGTTAATCAGAGTCTCTTTAGTTGATGGCTGGTGTGTACCCAAGAAGACTGAATGCTGTGATTAAATCAAAAGGTGCTTCAACAAAATATCAGTTTAAGGGTGTGCAACCAGCTTATTATATGCTTTTTATTTTTTATATTGTTTCCACCTAACAGATTTGTTTGTTTTTCAGTTGAATTGTACAGGTTATAGGTCACCTTAAAGGTGGGAAAAGTTTAAAAATGATTTATTGTGGTCTCATTTTTTATATCACAAAATCTGACATCTTAACAGGGGTGTGTACACTTTTTATATCCACTACACACACACACACACACACACACACACACACACACACACACACACATATATATATATATATGGGAACACTTCACATAATCGAATTATTAAAATCTCGATTTGCATATGGTCGAGACCATATGATCGAGATTTTAATTAATCGAATGTGTGTAGTGTTCCGAAATAACACTTTACTTACCTGAATACATTACGTGCACACAGAGGCAAGTATTGTTGCATGCCTTGTGTGTACGTAATGTATTTTTTGTTTCGTGGTGTTGGCAGGAAGTAAAGAAATCTCCGTTTTGCTTCGCATACAGCGCAAGACGGAGATTTCCCATCTCCCACTGTAGCGATCTTGGAGTTGGTATATTTAAGTAGGGGTGTGGGCACAGCCCCCACATGAAGTGCAGGGGCGAAGCCCCCCTGCAAAAGCGAAGCTTGTGGTTTTTTTTTGCTTTAATGGTTTCCTTTCAGAAGTTCGAGTTTCCGAAACTCGAGCTTTTGGTTTCGGTTATTTGTAGTTCGAGATTTCGGAAATTCGATCTTCTGAAGTGAATCCATATATATATATATATATATATATATATATATATATATATATATATATATATATAAAGTTTTCTTCTTGCTTGTAGTTTTTTCTTTATCTTATAGGATGTCTGAAAAGAATCCATCTGTGTTCAAAAAGTGTCAGGAATGTAGACAAAAATTGCTGCTTTCTGATGCACACACCTTATGCATATACTGTCTAGGCCCACAGCATCTACAAGTCAACTGTAAAATCTGCAAGGCTTTTAATCTGTGCTGTAGCAGATAGAATCCAAAAGAATGAGTACCAATGTCACACAGAACAACTAATCAGTAAAAAACTAAAAGAAAAATGTAGGCAAGCTAGACTTTTCACTGCGTGATACCTTGAAACCTCTTGCATTAGAGGCAATATAGGCTATATGCAAATTACCCCATAAGGACATAAGGTGTTTCAGCTATATGGTAATTCTGAATGTCCTTGACTTTTTCCTTTTAAGTCTGTTATGGAAAATTCAGGCCAATAAAGCCACGCCTCACTAGCTGTGTCTTGTTATGATCTCATAAGCACAGCATAAGTGGAATGTTTGGCTAACATTTGGAAATGCAGGGTTGTCGTACCCAACTGATGTCCATTATCATTAGGGTGACTGCCAAATATCCCAACTAACAATGCAAAACAATGAGTACCAAGGTCACACAGAACAACTAATCAGTAAAAAACTAAATGAAAAATCTAGCCAAGCTAGACTTTTCACTGCATGATACCTTGAAACCTCTTGCATTAGAGGCAACATGGGCTATATGCAAATGACCCAGCTTATTCTGAAAGGGCTATTGCCCTTGCCCTCTTCTTTCTCAGAAACTCTATCTGGGGGCTCAGCTCCCCATACTAAAACTTAAGGTGCCATCTACTAAGCCTTCTGATCCTTCTGGCTCCTTGACTCCCTCATCAGATCCAACCATGGAACTACAAAGGAAGAAACACAAGAAGATGGATACAAAGATGGGTCCTACCCAGCCGACGTCAGGTAGTAAAATGGCTTCATCAAATCGCAGTGTCTTTTATCCAAAGCTATTATCAAGAACTTCTTATTCACCCTGTATAGATCCAGTACCATCTTGAGTACCTTCCCCTTTCCTGGAGTTCCGCAGCACTTTAGATCACCACCAGTGACATCATCTCATTCTTCCAGAAGTTTGATTGAGACTGATGTGGACCGAATGATGAGGAAGTTTCTGTTGGCATAGATATAGATGGGTCTTATTCTGGCTCCTACCCCTTTGGGTCAGGAAGTCATTATTGGCACTGCATTACTGATCTCTGCTCCTTCTCCAATCCGACCTATCGTTTCGGTGTCCTTGGATCCTAGTCTCTTGAGACCATCTAGATCAGATCCAAAGATGATATTATTTTCGGATTTGAGGCATTCTCTGAGTGCACCGTGTTTGACAGTTTCATATCTGGATGAATCTTAGAGCTGAAGCGTCCCTGTCAGGTCCAAGGTGTTAAAGTCAAATCCGAGGTTGACAGAGCAGTCTCTAACCCTCAGAGCTTTGGCATTGGATAGCTCACCTCTGACCTTTGCCTCAGATAGATTGCCTTCGGAGCAGGGGGAGCCGATGGGTCAGAAGCATGGCTACTCGGCTCCATCGACTTTCTTCTCCCCAGAGTATTCTGCCTTTGAGGTGGTGGATAAAGTGTTATCTGCTTCTGCAGGACAGATGGTTCCTTCCCTCTTGGAGCTCCCCTCTGTATCCCATATGTCTCTGCACCTTGAGCCTCATCATTCCACTCCACAGGGACAGCCAGCCCAAAGTCTCTAGGCTACCCAGCAGGTTTTACTGTTTCTTCCAATACTTCTCCAGAACACCCCACTGAAGAAGTCCCTAGGAAGAGGAAGTACAAGAGGAGGCACTTGGACCCCGCCTCAGGAGTCTGTCACTGAAGATACAGATTTTGATCGTGGGAAAGGGTCCCCAAGATCTCCACTCAAAGACATCTTATTTGGAGACATCCTAGAAATCCTTAAGCAGAGGGCTGTTGATCCACCATTAACCCTTCCAAAAAGGAACCTGTATTCCAGGAGGCCTTTGGGTCTGGCCAATAAACCTCCTGGGTTACTCCACCCACTAATGAGCTCATTGATTTGATCTCTAGGCAGGCATGGAAGGAGACCAGACCAGATTTTGGTACCACCTGCAGGAAAAGAATTTTAGAGCTAGGGAATTCCAGTAGATGCCATTGCCATGATGGTGGCCACCATGAAAGAACTTGCTGAGCAGAGTTCCGTCCATCCCCTGATGGGGAGTCTAGGGTGTTGAACAGATTTGGGTAGTGTGTGTATGCTTCAGCAACATTTTCACTCAGATCACTGAATTATTTGACTCACTTCATGAGAGTACAGATGGATCTGATTAAAGAACTTTCAAACTCCCTTTCAGGGGCCAGTACTCCTGAGGGTCAGTCTTTTGTGGCCTCCCAGTTGGCTAACTTTCAATTGATCACTAATTCGTCCATGATGCTCATCTCCTGTGCAGCTGAAGATACCTCAAGGGCAGAGGATTCAGGCATTTCTATTAGGAGGCATGCCTGGATGCACTTTTGCGATGTTGCGGAGCCTTCAACTCTTCTTTCATCAGTGCTCTTTCCGCAGAAGTTCTTTGTTTGGCCCTAAAGTTAAAGATGCACTCTGTATGTATGAGCAAGATGGAAAGAGCCTCTCTGCAGTCAGAGTATGTTTTTCAACTCCTCATATACCTTTTCCAGGAATCAATGAGGAGGTCAGAAAATATAGTTCAGAAAGTCCCAGAGTCCTTTTTTAAATCCACATGGAGATAGTTCCCCCCAGGGACACAGGGGAAACTTCAATAAAAGATGCTGCCAGTGTGGTAGAGGAGGCCTACAGAACCAGGAGTCCAGAGATTCCTTCTCTGACAGACAGTACCAGAGTTCCTGAAATGAGGCCCAATTTTCCTTCTCTCGGGCAATCAAGAGTTGTGTATCCTTGCACTAGAGTGCCTGGGTAGATATTACAAAAGATACATGGGTGCAGAGGATTATCTCCAGAGGTTATATAATTCCCTTTTCCTTACCACCTCCACCTGTTTGCAGAATTACCTATATTTCTCCCAGTCAGAGGAAAGCAGCAGCACTAGAAATACAAAAGCTGCTAGAAACAAGAGTCATCCAAGAGAATAGATCCCACCAGACCAGATAGAATCTGGAACTTACTCAAGATTCTTTTTAGTGCCAAAGAAAACAGGGGAATGAGATCAATTTTGGATCTTAGCAGTCTGAACAAATCAGTTCAGCACACCAAGCTCCGGAAGTTCATATTTCAGTCCATTCTGTCCTTTTTGCGCAAGGATGACTAGATGTGCTCAATAGACCTTCAGGATGTGTACTATCACATAAAAATGAGCAGACAATCCAGACGTTATTTACACCTCTGGTTTGGAGACAGTCCGTATCACTTCAGGGCACTGCCCTTTGGCCTTACCACAGCTCACATGAGACTGCAGAGATTCTGAGTGTTTCTGTACTTGGACGACTAGCTCATTACCACCCCGACCAGGCATCTACTAATAAGAGCTTGAGACCAAGTAATCCAGACTTGCTCCCATCTAGGAATAACCCTAAATTACAAAAAATCTCAGTTACAACCATCTCAGACATTGGAGTTCATAGTAGCAATTTTCAACACAGTATTTAGTGATAGCTTCTCTTTCTCTGTTAAGGGTACAGACTGTCAGATTCCAGATGAAAACGATAATTCAGAATTCTATAATCTCAGCCTGATTGATCCTACAAACCTTGGGATCAATGTCTGTGGCTGTAGTTCCCTTAGCAAAATTTCACTTGAGAATTCTTCAGTGGATGTTAGCAATACAATGGTCTATTCTTTATCATCAAATATCTGCCCAGATAAAGATTACTCAGGCATGCAAAAGATACTTTGGTGGTGGATTCAGTCAGATCATGTACTGCCAGGCCGTCCTTTTATCTTCCCTCAGCTGAAGACCATTGTAACCATGGGCACTTCTTGGGGAAAACAGTCCAAGGCACTTGGTCCCCTGAAGAGGCCAACATATGCATATCAATGTCCTGGAAATGGGAGTGGTGCTATTAGCACTGTAGGCCTTCCAATACTCTCTCCCTTCAGGGACAGTTGTGATTCAGATGACAATATGTCAGTGGTTTGGTACATCAACAAACAAGGAGAAGCAGGTCTTAACCCTTGTGTTTAAAAGCTCGAAGAGTGTGGCAATGGGTGATCTCTTTCAACCAATTTCTGATGGCAATGCACATTCCCTGGAAATCTAACTAGATTTCAGACAAATTGAGCAGGTCCATTCTACTACCTCACTAGTAGTCTCTCAATATGAAGGTGACAGAAATCATTTTTCACCACTGGGGCCAACTGCGACCTCTTTGCATTTCCTCTAAACAACAAGTGCAGCAGCTTCTTTTCTGTAATCCTCCCACCGAGGGAATCACTGAGAGACACTCTACTGTACAGTTGTCCCCCCAGTCTCCTCTGTTTGTATCATCCAACTCCCTTGATCCCCAAATATCTGCAGAAAGCTCTCTGGTTGAAGTGCAAAGTCATCCTCATTGCACCTTACTGGCCTTGACAGATTTGCTTCCCATTTCTTTGGCCTTGTCTAATCTACCAACCTTGGAGTCTGGATTTGATTCCAGGCATCCTATCTTACCCAATGGACACGATTCACCGAGATATCTCAAACCTAAAGCTGACAGCGAAGTTTCTCTCTTCCCCGGTCTGTTATGTACTTCTGTCCTCTCACAAAGCTTCCACAAGAAAACTTTACATAAGTAAATGGAAAAGGTTTGTTTTTGGCCATACCAGAGACACAGCGACCTGTTTTCAGCTCTTGTACATAGTGTCTTTGAATTTTTGGCAGTACTTTTTAACAAAGGAGCTAGCTCTTCAACTGTTAGAGTTCGGCTAGTTGCCAATTCTAATTTTCACATAGGAATTGAGCATTGCACCCCAGCTTCATCAAACTTTTGTAAGGCCTTCTTGAAAGGTACCCATCTTTTGAGACTTCGTTTTAAGGATCCAACTCCTCCATTGGTCCTAAATTTAGTGCTACAGGCCTTAAAAACAGCTAAATGTGATCTGAAGTTTCTGACCTGGAAAACTATATTTTTGTTAGCTATCACCTCTGTTAGAAGGATGTCAGCATACCAAGCATTGTCTTCTACATTACGAACCAGTCCTTCTTTCCTTCCTAAGGTGGTGTCAAAACCAAATGTCAACCGACCCATTAATCTGCTAGTTTTCTTTTGAAATTTTACTAACAAAGGTGAATATATCTTACACTTATTAGATATTTACACACAATTGTGTTTCTTCTTACATAGAACAAAGGACATCAGAAAAACAGATCAAGTATTTGTCGCATTTGCAGATTCCAAGTTGGGTAAGCTAGTTACAAAGGTAACTGTGGAAAGATGGCTTATGGATTGTATATCATTTGTATGCAATAAGCTGGGTCTGTCCTTGCCAAAACCTTCAAGAGCCCATTCAACCAGATCTATGGCAACATATTCAGTGTTTTTATGTAGGGCTTCCATGGATGACATATGTGTGGTTGCAACTTGGGCTAATCCTCATACCTTTATTACTTATTAGAAATTGGATCTGGTCTCCAGGGGAAGAGCAGCCTTTGGCCCAACTCTACTCAGGAATATCCTTCCTTAGAGACTACCCTGGATTTCAGGTAGCTGGTGACTCTGTCCCAACTGTTGAAGAATGAATGAAAATTGACAAAATTTGATAAGAGTTAATGTACTCACCAAAACGTTCCATCTGTGTTGTCCATTTTAATTCGTTCTCAACTCCCCTCCCACTAACCCCTTTACCTTACTCAACTAATTTCGCCTGGGAGAGCGAGAGCATATAAGGACACAACTGTGCCCTACTCTGAGCTCCAGATATTGGTGTCTTATACCAGGATTATTATAATAATGTTTTTTTTTATTATGTAAAACAGCAAACAAGATCTGAGGTATGTTAGGGGATAGTGTATTATGGGTAAGGGAGGAGCTCCAGAGTTTGCTAGTGGGCACAAGCTAAAATAATGGCTGAGATGGATCTGAAGGTCAAATCTGAACCCAACTGTTGAGGAAGAATGAAAATGGACAACACAGATGGAACATTATGGTAAGTACATAACTTCTTTTTTATTGCATTCTAAATACATATTTGAAAATATGAGATACAGCTGGATTCTAACCGTCTATCATCTGGGCTCAAAAGAAATATCTTGTTGCACTTATACCCGTTGCCACAGAATCAGCTAAGCAGCAGGTGTGTTTCTTACACTCAATACTATCCTAAGTGCTGACTGCCGCACCTCTCTGCTTAATGTGCTTGCGCGGAGGTAAGCAAACCAGTAGAACTCTTCATTCCATGAAAGTACATGTAAAAACACAACCAACTGAAAGGTACTTTTAAAGAAAAGAACACATATTTACAGTGCAGCCATCATTTACCTGCATCCATGCACTTGAAACTTGGTCTCTCAGTACTTGTTCACAAATATATCAACTAGAATGCAGAAATAAATAAAAATGCTTTCTTACATACCATGTACATCTTCATAATGTCAATACACATTCAGATTTTCTGTTACTTATAGTAATGTGGACATCTATTTGTATATAGTTTGTAAAGCTGTCTCTTAAAGTCTACTTGCATATTGGAAACACTACACCAAATACTTATACTTTGCACACTTATCAGTATGGTAACATGCAGAAGTTTAATATCTTTACAGTCATATATAGCTAGCTATTCATTTCATACAGGCCTACCATCTCATTACTCAAGCATCCAGTGATGATGATATCCACTATAAATTGTATGACAGCCTTGTAAATGTCATAGTTGTGCCATGGCACTTGCTGAGGTCTCTAGCTGGTATACCTAGTTAGGTAGGGGTTCTAATCTCACTGCAGTCGACTTGTGTGTGCACATTTGTTCAGTTGGTTGAAATTCAAGAGACAGTTGTCCACCTGCAAGTAGGGATACTGCTATTACCATCCTTTTCTCAAGAGACACTGCTGATGTCATCACTTGTAAAGTGTTGCCTGACACTCAACAAGTCAGACTTGTAGTGTTGCACTTGCATTAAATACTGAGTTTTCTAGTTGGTGTACTTAAGTAGGGGTTCTGTTCTCACTGCAGTCAACTGATGTGTGTGTGTGTGTGTGTGTGTGTGTGTGTGTGTGTGTGTGTGTGTGTGTGTGTGTGTGTGTGTGTGTATGTGTTCAGTTGGTTGACATTCAAGAGACCATTTTACACTTGCATGTGGGAGACTGCTATTACCATCTTCTTCTCATCACCAGATACTGCTGATGTCATCAGCTATAAAGTGCTGTCGGACCTATAAAAGCCAGACTTGTGCTGTGGCACTTGCATTAAGTACTGTGCTCCATGAATAATTAGGTAGGGTCCTATTCTCACTACAGTCAACTGTGTGTGCATGCAACAATCACTGTGGTGAAAATTTTAGAACAGTATGTAAGTCCACAGCTATGTCAGGCCATCCTCTGAACTTCTTGTTGTAGCATATATTGATTGTAATCCTGTATACCACACACTCTGACAGTATGCAAGACAAACCTGTCCTGTGGCAGTAACAGTAGCTACTGTCTGTTTGCAAGCTACTTTACCTACACTTATAGGGGTTCTAAAATGACACCAGGCAACTTGTGTGTCTGTACAAATGACTATCACGTCTGAGACAATTTTACACAATGATGTTACTCCACATCCATGTCCCATACTCCTCCCAACATGTTCTCCTTAGCATATAATGATGCTGTCATAATCCATAAAGTGCAACATGACAGCGTTACAGTCAGACATATGTGTTATTGCTTCTGTGATATTGCATTCATCTTCTATAATTACACATGTGTAATGTCCAAATCATGCTCCATCTACTGCTTTGTGTGTGTGGTTGGTGGTACATTATGATCATTGTATGATTTTTGGAATTGCTCTTCATTACCCTACCACTTGGGGAACCTTTAATGTAGCCCCACACGTCCAACATCCTCATGTTTTCTCTGGCCACATTACATCCTTCCTGCTGAGGAGTGGAGTGTGTCCTCTTGTCAAATATGCATACACGCATAATTAACTGGAATCCTTCCATGAGCCTCTCCAAGCCATCTCCAGGCAAGTGCATGTGTCATTACTAATTCTGTCATGGTGTGGTGCACATGTCCCAGATGGACAGTGGCAAGATATAATGCAATCCAGCAATTATACACATATGCACAATAGTCTTGCTATCTTCCATAATATAGATATAGGTATGTTTCTTACATGGTATAATAATGGCTAGGATTTCATATGATATATAATAATGTCCTATGAGTCTAAGAATAGTTGACATGTCAATGTTGCTGTTATTGACATGTGCTATTTTGTGGTGTGGATGTACAATATGGCTACAACAGGGTATTACACTCTGTGATGTTAGCTAATGTATTGATGGCCCATGCTGTCATTGCATTACATGCTGTTTCTATAACAGCTGTAGTAATATGCCTTCTGAGAACTGTTTACGTGGTATGATACATTGTTATGTATATTGTTGTCATATTATGTCACCTCAGGCTTCGTCCCCACTGAGTGGCGCACAGCTACAGTTATCCCACTCCACAAGGGGGGATCCACCTTAGATCCCGGGAACTACCGCCCCATCAGTCTGATGAGCCTGATCTGCAAGGCCATGGAACATATTATCATGGAACTTATAAACAAAGACATTGGCAACCCTCAAACACTGGACCTCAAGCAGTTTGGGTTCGTGAAGGGCCGATCTTGTCTTTGAATTAGTCTCCAGAGCCGTGGACAAGGGTAAGGTGGTCCACACAGCCTATCTGGACCTCGCCAAGGCCTTCGACACCATCCCTCACTCTGGAATCATAGATAAACTTACTAAGCTGGGCATTAATCCTTACGTCACCCGATGGGTTGCCAACTGGCTTACTGACAGAACCCACGCTGTAAAAGTAGCTGGCTCCAAATCTAGCTCCAGATAAGTGGCAAGTGGAGTACCTCAGGGTTCAATCCTGGGACCGCTTTTCTTTGACATCTACTTCCCTGAAGTACAGGCCAACAGTAAGGGACTCAGGCTAACAAAGTTTCCAGATTACTGCAAACTGGGAGCCAATATTGAATCCCCAAATGATGTGGATATTCTACAAAAGGGCCTTACAGAAACAGATGCGTGGTGCCAGAGCCATGGGCTCAAGCTCATTGCCAAGAAATGTATAGTTATCCCCTTTAGGAAAAAACATGTACCCGTGAATTACCACATAGATGGCAGTACACTAAACATTGAAAGTAAGATAAGAGACTTAGGGACATAGGTGGACAGTAGTCTCACCTTCGATAACCACATCACCACAACAGTCAGGAAATCCTTCTGTGTGGCACACCTCATTACTGAGGGCTTTTCATCCAGAAAAAAGGAGGTCATTGTCCCACTGTACTCATCCCTCATTAGACCCATTATAGAATGCAGCACCCCGTTTGTTATGTACCTCTCAAGATATCTGCAACAACTGGAAAGGCTGCAGAAATACCTCACTAAAAGAATCACAGGCTTAAAGCAGATGCCCTTTGCTGATCATCTAAAAAATTTCCACCTATACTCTGTCGCATATCGTCTACTCAGAGGCGATCTCTGCTTAACATACAAGGCCATGTCAAACCCAGAGCTGTTGGACATGCTACACTTAAAGAACTCCCAATCCCTCAGAGAGACGCGCTCCAGGGATCTAAACCTTGTCATCACAATGAACAAAACATGATGGAGGGAGAGGTTCCTGACCCAGAGACTTCCCAGACTCTGGAATAGACTGCTCATACTTGTCAAGCAGAGCGCCTCTTTGGCCCTCTTCAAAAGGAACCTTGATGATTGGATGGGAGATAGGAAATTCACCCCGGGGATCACGTCAGTCGCCCTGCTAGACAGGAGTCCAGGGAAGTAAATACTGTGGGAAGAAGTAGACAGAGAATTGTTATGGCTAGGCTTGTATAGGCCCTAGGGCCAATAGCCTAGTACCAACCTATGAACGTATTAGAACATGCGTTGTTATAGTGAAGCAGATCAACCATCTGCGCTGCTGACATTCCACCATCACAGTGATATTTGCAGTATGGACACTTGTTATGATGTGATATACACAATAAAGGTATCACATGTTCTGAATCAAGTGCAACCTTGTTCAATTCATTCTTTGTGCGAGTGTGTTGGTATATCCAAGGATTATTGAGGTGGTCAGCATCACCGTTGTGTGACTATTAGCATTTATGTCAGGAAATGTTCTGCATGAGCCACAAACAACTGATCTCTACTATGTCCTGATATGGCATCAGGCCGCTCAAACACAGATTGCACATGAAACACATAGAGGCATATGTTGTGCAATTGATGTAAGTATGTAATGTTGGTACAGTCGTACAACTTTGTGCATAGTAACAGTGGAATGTGATGCATAAGCAAGGTTGTATTTGAAGGTCTTTTCACAAATCATTTATTCCAATACATGTGAAATGTTAATGGTTATAGACAAGAAAGCACTGACCTATATGTGGATGCCACCAGAAATACCCAAATGGAGTGAACTGACAATATGCTATTTGACAGTTTGTCTCACACATCACCCCTCTGTCGCCACTGGCCATCAGCCAAAACTGTACATGAAAACATTACTCAGTTTCATTCTAAGGAGTGCAGCTCACCTGTGTGGTCTCTACGGTTAAAGGCACATCCTGATTCTCTCAACACTACTGTATGCCTCACCCATCTTGATTAACTTATCCAAAACAGAAATCAATAAAATGACAACCTGCTGCAATCAGATAGCCAAATGTGCTAACAACAGCTCCTACAGACGACATCACTGCCTAAACCTAAAGTAATTGGGCTGGATGGAACTACCTAACTTACTTATTTATAGTCAGCTGGTTACTACTCACAAGATACTCTATCAACAAAATATATCACCTTCACTGGCTAACATTGTCCAACAATATTCCTGTCCTAGGCAACTCCGCTCAACTGACAAATTACAGTTAACTGTTACTAGATCCAACAACCATGCTGGAGACTCCCTTTACTCTTCTTATGTGGCCAAAATCTGGAACTCCCTGCCTACATCCTTATCCCTGATTATCTCACTACCTACGTTTAAAAAAGCTATCTACAACTACCTCAGCAACAAATGGTTATGTCCCTGTTCAACTCCAGACTAATACCTGATCAACTCCAGTACTATTGTAACCATTGTCCTAAACTAGAGTCCTATCTGTTACTTGCATAAAAATGTACACCACATCAAAGGTATGATAACATACATATAACAGTGTTAGTATGAACAGTGTAAAACTGTTTAATGACTATTGTAAAATGTATCTGTCTGTAGTTTATACCTATAAGTGTCAATAACTAGATACCCTTATGGATCTAGATGAAATATGTATGTTCTGTAAAGATTGTCTCTTTGGAGCTTTTCTCCCCGGGCCTCCACTGAAAATGGACATATATCCAGCTGGACTATCCCGGTTAACAAATGTAAAATAAATAAAATAAATAAATAAATAATAGCACAGACTCAGTGGGCCCTGACAGCATCACTAGTTGCCTGTAGCATGAGTCAAAACGTGACCTACCAGACACAGTTAGATCCATACTTCAACACAGCCTCCAGACAGGCTGTGTTCACATACAAGGGTGTACATCAACATGCATCCGTCTGACTGGTGTTCACCATCACCTGATGCATGGGGTTAAAGGCACATCCTGATTCTTGAGGTAGATCCACAACTCATCATGGACCTTCTTTAAAAGAACACAGGTAATATCCTGTCTGTGTACCAAACATGTGTGATATGTGTAGACTACATCATGTCTGTTACATCTGTTCTATGTCCTTAACAAGTTCACCAAGGGCATGCATAATAACAACACTATCATCCTGCATAACTTGACTGGTCAAGGCATTTGACACAAATCTACACAGAGGTATTACTGTAAAACTGTCACACGTGGCCATAAAAACACATATCACCAAGTGGGTGGACATCTGGATCACATTCCTGACAGATAAATATGTTGACGTGTGTGAAGTTACCTATATCTTGAGTCCAGAGATCAGATCCATACCTAAAGGCTCTGTAATATGCCCTTTCTTGTTCAATATTTAAGGCTCAGGTGCCAAGGATGACATACACATCCTTTGTCTAACCAGTTTTGTGGAGGACTGCAATTTGTGGGCATTCATTGAATCCAAGTGTGGTACTGGTATAAAACAGAATAAACACACACAAAGGATTGCTGCCACAGCCATGGAGACACAGTAGATGAAGCAAAAGCAAGGGGTGATTAGTTCCATTATAAAAGTAAATACACAGCTAATTCTACTGTAGACAACACACCCGTATAAGCAGCCCATGTGTTATGTGATCTGTTTACTCAGATAGATGTTAAGCAGAACGTCCACCAGCATGTACCCACAGTGTTGACTACTCTGTTATATGTAACACATCTCCTGAGCATTTGCAGGATATCCACATCAAAAGGCACTATAGTTCTGTAGTTCTCAGCTCTTATCACAGCAGTAAATGAGTACAATGCCCCCTTTGTCATGTACCTCACAACACATTTTCCAGGGATGAGTTACACAAGTGCATCACATTTGCCACAGTGAGCTTACACACGTTATTAGCCATACCTACATATTCATTTTGTTGCATAAACAGTAGTGCTTGATGTTGCAGAACCTCCATCACAGTGTTATACAATATGCATGTGTGATACATGTTCCTGTGATGCAAACAGTAAATACATAGCTGATTGACAACATTGAAAGCATGGGTATATGCCATGCACACCAGCCAACTAGCCAGGATTGTGTCTAATTCAAATACAGGTATGACAGTGTCCCTCCTAACACCTCTGGCAGATGTTACATTTTTAGGAAGGTGTGCTTGATTCCCCTCAGAGATTGCTGACAAATCAAGACAGTTGTACAAGTGTGTTCTTACAGAACCATCTATGATCACTCACAATCACATCTGTTATGACAAAGAATGAGATTCATGGTGGTATAATTCTGATATTGTCCATGATTTTTTGTGCTTCTGTCTGCTTTTGTCCATGAACCTGTTACTGTGTGTCCTGCTTGGTTGAGACCTATGCTGACATTACATTCATAGGCTACTCATTTTGCACAGCTTTACAATATGCACCTAACCCCTATTCTGAACACTGTCTGTGATATATGCCCCCTCTATTGTTCATGTCAGGATGCTTATATCACTAAGAATATGTCACCTTGTGTGATAGTCACCTAGTATACAAGAACTGTACAGTACATACTGTATCGTGTTGATATTTGATTAATGTTCATGCTACAACTGTCTTAATTGACATGCCCTCATCTGCTGTACAGTACCATGTTCATCTCCCCTCTTCCCATGTTCATTCCTACATTTTATCTGTGTGTCCCTTTTCAAAACACACACTACTCCTGATTATTTATTTATGCAGTCTGTGTACCTTTGCTGATCAAGTGCAGACATTTATTCAATATGCCTTTAAGTCATTTCTACAGTGCTCTGCACTGTTTATAGTGTCACGCAATGTGTTGTTACTGTATACATTGCTTTATTAATAACCCTGGTAGTCCTTGTGGCTTTCTGCACAATCACGCAGAACTAGTTTGCCTGTAGATAAACGGGTGTATATGTTTGCAGCTGTACATGTTGCTTTACACATTTTCCTGGTCGGCAATGCTGTATTATGTTGCTGTACTTGGTTTCCTGGCTGGCAACACTGTTGCTGGCCATGAAACTGGTCTTATTTATGTTTAAATGCAGTGCGCAGCATGCATATGTAATTAGCACTGCAGCTCACCACACAAACACACAAACTGTATGTAGGCTTCACGCTTAGCTTACATGAAGTTTATTGCATCCCCAGGACTGTGTTGTAAACTGAAGTAAAATTTGTTGTGAATCGTAAAAGGAAATGCAATTAGCCATGTCATGGAGAGTGTGACTTATAATAAAGAATACCTCTTCTGCTTTTAGAACCAAACCTTATTTGTAGTGTTTTTTTCTGTTTTAGGGCATATTGTATAAATTATACTAGCTAAGTGATCTTTTGCTGCCTCTAAAGGACCATCATACATCATCTCCCAAAGTACTGACTAAGTTGCATGTTGTCACTGCTTGCTTAGGGTAAAAAATTCTACAGGCAGTCACTTCTTATCTCCACGTTTATGTAACCGTTATGTTTCCATAACTGGTGTTTTGTAGTTGCAGTAGTCTTTTCAATGTTTTTCCAGTTGTGCTCTCCCATGTTAACTTATGCATGAAGTTAAAAAGTTCCATTTCAAGCAGCATGCACATTAGAAAGAATAAATGTACTTAACTTCATATGGAAAATGCCAGAACATCACTTTTAGATGACTAAATCAATATATTGAAGTCTGAAATGAAATCTGAGGTATCTTGCTCTCTACCTTTTCATAAATTACATTTCTGACTCTTCTGTTTTTGAACTGCACATATAATCATCTGTCTGTATTTGTTAGTACCTGATTGGGTGCTGAAAATGTTTGGGAATATGACAGAATACTGAGGCTTTAAATTCTGGATCCTTCACTTCTAGTAATATTTACAATGTATGTGCTTTTTGTCATTATTTTGTATATTTTAATATAATACATTCGTCTTGGTAACTTAGGTAATGCTTGAAGAAGGACTTCAGGCTAATACAACTACCTAATTCACACCTAAATTACCACATGGTCACTCTTGTGTTTGTCAGCAATTAAGAAAATGGGAAAGTACATCTACCATGGGTAGAAAGGATGAAATGTAACATCAGAGCCTTCCATGACAGAGGGATAAAACAAAATGTAAATGATATACTACTGTGATGATTATAAGAATACACTGGCATAGTAAATAAGATGCAGATCACGTGCTTTCATTCTATGGAAATACTGTAGTACCTTTTTACTGCACATGTGCAAAGTATTTGTATAGTTTATAAAGTAGTGTGTTCAGTTTTTTATTTCTAATTGCAGAAAGTCATCATCTTTGTGTATAAGCCTGTTACATATTCAGATTATCCTGCAATTCTGTATGGTGACAAATAACTCTACAGCACTGTAATAGTCATGGGATTCACAGTGCTGCAGTATTTGCGTTACTACCTCCCAACACTCCGTACCAGTTCAATTCTTGACTGGGGTACCTTCTTTGTGGAGTCTACACTTCCTGTCCATGCCTACTTAAAATTTCACTAGGTGCTGCAGTTTGCTCCCAAATCACAGCAGCATATTGTAGGTAAAATGACATTTGTCCAAATTGCTGGTAGGTAAACTTGTTGTGTAAGAGTGAATGTGTCTTCATGAGAAAGGCACAATGACATATCTCCAAATTGCTGGTAGGTAAACCTATGTAAGAGTGCGTGTGTCTTTCTGAGAAAGGCAAAATGACATTTGTCCAAATTGCTGGTAGATAAGCTTGTTGTGTAAGAGTGAGTGTGTCTTCCTGAGAAAGGCTGGCTCCATGTTCAGGATTGGGTTTGCCTTACTCCCTATGAGTGTAGTAATATTCTCTAGCTTTCCCATAATAGTGAACGTGATTAATTATGTAATTAGAGAAGGAATGAATACAAGACTTATTAACACATTTTAATATGCATTCCGACAGATATTTTATTTGATATTTAGTTGTAGAGTCTGTATTCATTTTGTGCTGTAGCCACCTCTGCCCCACTGTCACTTTTGCCTGACTGTCAATCCTTTCCTCTTTTGAGTTAGAGCTATATTTGAACTGGCTTGTTTGCTCACCCAGTCACAGGGTCACCAGCCACTGGAAAGAACAACGCCAAGGAGCATGGTCTGTATCATTCCTTAACCAGAGGCGAAGTATTGTGGGGTGTTTCTGCATTCAAGTCCTGATAGCAAGATGTTGTTCCTAACAATTACATTGTCTTCTACAGATGTGAATGGTCCCTCCTTTTCCAGTGAAATGTTGTGCAGGTAATGTTGCATTGTCATTATGGAGCAATATAAATGATCCTGTCTCCTTTCACTGGACATTTACCAAGATATTCAAAAATGTAATGGCCCTTATAGATTGAACAAACCTAATGGGTTGCTTTTTGCACTCTTGATTGGCTTTATTTTGTTTTATGGTTATATTCCCTGTAAATATCAAGGATGTGAACATTGTCACCACGGACTTAGCTTGCTGCATTAGAATGAAGACAGTGTGTTTCCATTTTCTCATATGCAAATCTTTATAATATTAGTTTGCAGTTTATTTAATCATTTGTTAACTGGGTAATTAGGCTGATGCTTGCAGAATCTTTCATAACTGAGGTGACGGCAGTGAGAGAGAGGGCACAATCTACAACCATGGATACATTGCATCTTAAATGCAGCTCTTAAACATACTCAGCACTAGCAGTAAATTTTGCTGCTGTGGATGTGAGTACACATATTGTTTCAATGCCCAGAATCTAGAAGAGTTGAACAGAAATAGGTAAATAAAATAAACCCTGATACACACAGAAGTATTACACACAAGTAATAGGCAAGTTGTTTTATTACAGTATGAACTGTTTATTTAGTAAAGTATAACTTTCATTCTCCATTATCCACCTGGCATCATACCGCTCAGTTGTCCATATTTTCACAGAATATCCAGATTTTTTGCCTCATATATTTGGTCTGTTCCTCATAAACTTTGTGGTTTCTGGCAAACCAGTGAGGACTGAAGTCACTAAATAAAAACATACTTTTGAGTTTGAGACTTCATACCATTCCGAAAATGCATGCTAACACAAGTTGTGTTTTTCCTAGCAGCTTTCTAAGTTTTTTAAGTTCAATTTTTAAAGTCTGTCCCTGCTTTTGGGCCTTTGTTCACCCATTATTTTAGGCTTTCTCTAGCTTTCTTACACAAAGAGGTTGAGAGATATGCCTGGCATAAACCCAAATTGGCATATGGATGACGTGCAGACTCTGCAAAGAAGGCACCAAACTTGAAACCAGAATGGAGAAGCAAACACTGTAAGGCAGCAATAATTAGTTTGCCATGTTTAAAACTGTAGCATTGTGATTCAGCATGTAGTTCTGTTTCCATGTCTTATCACATGCTTCTGTGTGACATCATAAGAAGACTGCTCTCCTTTTCTTGTGAATCTAATGAAAAAGGATATTTCTTCCGGCAAGCAGTAAGCAATATCTGCCTCTCCAAGGGGCCAAGACGAACAGCTAGCCTTTCTTTTGATCATTACAAGTGTAATCTGGAGAATCTCTGTGTATGCCAGTGTGAAAGAAAATCACAGTAGGCCATGCAGAGTAAGAAATATTTGTGACAGTGATTTAGATTTTAATGTTGGATCATTGCTTCTATTAATTGATACAACTGATGGTTATGTTACCAAACATAATAAATGTGGCTAAAAATGATAGCAGCAGCTGGATCCTGTTAAGGAAAGTGCAAGCAAATGACAGGAAAAAAATCAGGCCCCTGGTACATGCAGGCCAGAGACAGCAGAAACAAAGTTCTGTCATAGTAAGCAAGGTAGGCTATTTAGAAGACACTGGTAATGAGCATGTCAGACATTTCACGTGATGGACGTGGATGAGGAAAAGGATGCTGAGAATCATTTGGGGAAAATATTGGCAGCACTGTAAGTTTTCATAGATGATGATGCCCCAACAAATCTTCATACATATTCAGAGAGCTGTCAAATGTTATAGTATCAGGCTTCAAAAAATTTCAATCTGATATCATTAATCCTTCTTAGTGGGTAGAATTTTGGGATTTCCTCTCCTGTACCCTCTTTTTCTGTTCAGCTCCTTCACTTGGGGGAGTGTGATACCACGTGCCAGCACACAAAATGACATCACCCACTTGAGAAGGAGGGCAAGTTTAGACTGTATGTCAGCAAGTTCTTTTCTTTTGCTAGCAGACATCACATGTCAGAAATGGCAGTCATTGTATAAAAGTTCCTGTATCTGATGCATAAAGAATGCAAGTCATCAAAGTGTCTGCATGGCTACGGTATCAGAAACCAAGACCTGTTGTTTGGGGAGCAGCATGATAGGAAGCCCCCCTGTAGATGCCAGTGTTTGAAGTTAACCACTCAAAGACACAGAAGGGAGAAAACACAGCTCTATGTTGTCTTGGACGATGTAGCCATAATGCCAAGAGCAGATGTCAACAGTAGGTTTCCTCACAGACCAAAGTTAAAGGGCAAAGATTCACCACATCTTCCCTGAGATAAGTCCGTCCCGCAGATGACCTCATGGGCCACACACATCACTAGCTTCCATTTCACTTATGAAGAATCAAGCTTGTGCCCATCTTGTACTTTGGCTGATGACAAGAGGCCCATCAGAGGTGGATGTCTGACAACTATCTTTGTTAATATGTCATGGGGTGTAAACACCATCCGTCCCCTTTCTGAGCAAACTGAGCGTACTCATTACTGAACTCCACCCAGGGAGTAGTCCTTTCATTCGCTCATTAGGTACTCAATGGTCTGTTCTCCCCAGTCTGCCCTAGTACCACTTGATGACCATGTGTGAGACATGTCCAACAGAGCCTTCTTTAGTAGTATTTGCAGATCCATCCCTGGTCATTAAGAATTTAATGTTTGATGGGACTCATCCTTGTGTAGGTGTGAGGGCATACATTCAGGGACCAAGTTTTCCTTTCCTTATGTCACATTTGTTGTTTATTCAAAACAACTGAAAACTGACCCAGAGTTAAAAAACAAACCAAATAACCAAACCACTACTGAACCGCACCATATACAATGATGAGCTTCTTATAAAACTTGTAAAAACTTCATATAAAACTTGTAAGCCCTAAAATAGAGAGGTATAAATGCAGATTTAATATAAAGGCAAAATTGACTTTAATATTTTCATATTAAAAACGACAATAAAGTTTAGCGCTTACGTCCAAGTCAGTCAAGGACTTCTTTAGAACAAAAAACTAACAAATGGCAGTGCTTATATAACAAATTGATTAGTGATATCATCAAGTCAATTAATTTAACTCTCATTTAAAGAAACAGCAACAAAAATATATGCATTTGATAAAATGGTTATGTAAAACAATAAACACCATGAAATAGACATTAGTCATGTTTTTCTAACACAAAATGTCGGCACATATTACAATTCTAAAAGCTTTGATTGTAAAATATAGTCAGTACAAATGCTTTCATTGAGCACAGAAAACTTAGCAGCAGCAGTAATCAGCTGTCATTTAAATTCAAGCTCTTCAGGTTTCAGCTTCCATGGCCCCCATTTCAGTTCTACTTGTATAGAATGAAGGATCCAGAATTTAAAGGAATGTTTAGGGTTTTCGGTAATATGCTTACCCAGTTCAGTATTACCATTCCCTTTACCAATGCTGTATTTGTGCTCATAAATCCATACTCTAATATTTCTCTCAGTTTCTCCTATATAGAACCCTGCACATAGCTGACACTTGGCAACATAAGCATGCTTGTTAACCCATTCCTTCTCATTAACACAAATTCTGTCATCTTCAAAAATATATTTGCATTGTACACATGCTCCACATTTAAAAGTACCCTTATTCAACCCCCTGTTGTATCCTATTTCCTATTATTGCTCAACTCCAACATATTTTTGAAAATGTTGTCCCTTTTATATACTCTTTTTTGATAATTTCCCAATAATTTAAACCATACCTCTCAACTTCTTATAGCTAGAAATCTGGACAAAGCCATTAATAAAAGTGTGACAAAGGCCCAAAAATAGGGACACTTTATAAATATTGCACATACAAACTTTGAAAGTTGATAGAATAACAGGTTTTACATTGGAATGAATTTTCTGAAGGATATGGAGTGTGAAACTCAAATGTCTGTTGTTATTTTCTAACATCAGTCTTCAATGATTGCAACTAATTTGCAAGAAAACCAAAATTTTATGACAAGTGGACCAAAAATATGAGACAAAAAGCTGCCCTCATCATTTGCCCCTTTACAGTAGTTTTTTTTCTAATAATAGGGGTGGCAGCTAGAAAAAAATGTAACACTGTATTTGAATATGAGCTTTTTCTGAAAATACTAGACATACATCTTTTCCTGGATTTATATTTAACCAGTATTACATCCAGAAAATTGATCCTCTTGGAGGAATGGTTAAACGTAAATTTCAAAAATTCTGTGGTGCTGTCCAAAAAACTAACAAAATCATGAAGTTCATCCACAGTTCCTGTCCAAAATATACAGATGTCATCTAGGAATTTGCAATAAGGATTCCATTTGGTTTTAAATTGAGACTGGAGTATATACTTTCCCTCCCATTAAGCCATTACTGCATTGGCATAAATGGGGGCAGAGGCCACACCCATTGCAACTCCAGTGTTTTGATGGTAAAGGAAACCTTCTAAATATACAAAGCTGTTTTGCAAAACCATTTCCAGTAAAGTAGCAGTTTTGTAGATTTTAGAGTTATCCCATGCAGTATGTTTGCTCAGATATTCACCTGCCTATTGGGTATCTAACTCATGGGGAATAATGGAAAAAAAGATTCTTAATGTCAACTGTTACAAAGATTAAATTAACTACATATAATGTAGGGATAACTCACATCAGAAAATCCCACAAATCCTTTACTACATAAGTATGGCTGTTAGCCAATGGAGAGATTTTTGAATTGATACCATTGACTATTGGTCTTAACGGTGAATCATCAATGTTCTTATGAATCATAGCTATCCTGAAAATTCCGGGAATCGTGTGATGAGTGCTTGACAACATCTTGTGTAGGTCCCCATCTATCAGCCCAGTCATTAAAAATTTATATAACAAGTTTTCAGTTTTTGCATACAATATATTAACTTCGTTAAGGGAAACTTCCCAAATGCTATCGCTACTGAGCAGTATCTCCATTTTTTAACATAATCAGTAGTATTCCAAACCACCAGCCCACCACCTTTATCAAGTTTCATTACCTAATGGTCGTATTATTACAAACCTGACCATGATTCATATTCCTCCTTATTTAAGTTATACTTCATTTTCTTTCACATTCTTATTTTTGCTCATCACATTCCTGAAGTCAACTTCACACATTTTTTTTAAATAATTAAAATCTGTAAATTCAATGGAGGATTAAAAAGGCTAGACTAGTGGAAATGTCTCATAGTTGGGGGTTGGGTGTTTCTAAACCATAAACTTAAATTTATTTTCCTTGTGTACAACTTCAAATCAATGAGAAGTTTGGCCATGTTGGCACTTCTCTTAGAGACAAAGTTAAGACCTTTTTCAAATAAGTTAGGATGCTTTTTTTTCCAGATATAACATTGCTGTAATTATATATAAAAAAATCTTTACTATCATTTTGCACAGTAACTGGGCCAGTTATCTCACATATTGATGTTTTTCATGACCCCCCCCCCCTCTTCCATTGTACATAATTCAGTTCATTTACTGCTACATTTGGCCCATTATGGTCCCGTTTCCTTATTCGTCCTGACCCCCGCAACTGGGGGTCCCTAAAGGGGAATTCACGTTGAGGTACTCATCATACATTTGAACATCATTATTATCATTAATCTCAATACCATATGCCCCTTCTAGATGGTTAACATTATGAGGCATAGGATAAGCTTTTCCACTCTCATACTCTTTTTTTGTCCGTTATTAATTTCTTTTCTTTCCTGGCTGTAATTATATTAACCATTTTATCAACATCTATAAATACTGTCTCATATTTCTGCCTAAAACATCAAAAGCAAATCACTTTTTAACTTATTGTCCAATTCCTCAATGTCTTTTAATAAAATATTCAACTCTTGTAGATTAAATTTTATCAATAGCTCCATCAACTCATAGCCATGTTTGTCAAATAAGAAAGTTAACTGTTTATATTATTCAGTACCTGTGTAAAGCCCACTTGTAAATTTCCATGTCTGGAAGCTCCTGGACACTCTCCTGACTCTGTTACATTCATGGAAATAGGCAATCTCAAGGTGGTTTGGACAGTTGTGCATGTCCTTGAACATTGCTGCCATAGCTTGTTGCCACTTGATGCTTGTGGTCGCAACTCCTGACTCAGTGGCCTAGGGCAGATTCAGCCACACTTGAGCTATGTTTAGAGGAGGGCCTCCCTCTTATTCTGAATCTTGAGATGGGGACTCAGATAGTCCCGATGCTCTAATGTCAGAGACTGAGAAGAACAGCAAAGTCCTCCCTCTCTATAGTTCTCCCCAGAGGATGAATCCTTCTTGAATGCTCTCAAGCTCATAATGTACCCCATTAGTTAGCTTGTGGCTCTTTATCTTCTTCTTAGAAATGCCTAAATAAGCATCTGGGACAAAAGGGGGAGAAAACGCTCTGGATCATCCCTGTCATGGACTTTCTGTTCAGGTATGCTATCTTTGCAGCACATAGACATCTAGATGCATTCCTTCTACTCTCAAGAAGGTGGATGACATGTATAAACATTTTAAAGCTGACTCCTACATGATCTGTATAGTTCTGCATATGTTTCCAGAGACCACTATGCCTATCAACTTTTATGCTGGATAACACGTCTAAAGCATTGAACAAGGAGGGCTAGCTAGTGTTTTTCTCTACCAGAATAACTCTCAGGGCTCTCAACTGTCTGTCTTGCCTATCTAGGCTACAGTCTTCTTTTGATAATCAGGCAATGGAAAAGCTTCAGCCCTTCCTGATTCTGAGGTTATGGAAGAGCTGGTCAAGACCCATGCTATGGTTTCTACAATGTGTTATAATATAGATCACAGTAATTTTGACTGTGCTGATGCTATGGATTAGGGAGTAGGCTTCAGTATATGTCTCATGATGATGACATGGCTCAGGCCCTTCTTCAAAGATGAGCTTTAGTTTGCCATCCTATATGTCACATACAAGGAAGTGGCTTTCCCTGGACTGATCTCCCAGGATTTAGTTTGGCTGATGATCAAAAAATAAATCAGGCAGTAACTACAATGAAGAGACTCAGTGACCCACTTCTAGTCCAATGGCATCTTCCAGACATGACCAGCCCACCCCCTCATGTTTGGTTGCGAAGGGTCCTGAACATCACACAGTGTTGCCATCCCTGTTTGTTCTGCCTGTCTCCCAGAAAGGTGACTCTGTGGATGCAGCAGTCACATTCTTTTTTTTTTTAAACCTTTAATGAATTATCATTTAAGGCACAGGCAAACATACATGTATATAAAAGAAAACAAACCATATTAACATATTGTCAGTTGCAAATATATATCATATGTATTTTTGTATAATTATCATCAATCCAATATGACATAAATTGATCAATTCCTGTCTTCTCTTAAACCTCACTCCTCCTCCAAAACATAATTTTGCATAAAGTGTTCCTACAATTTCCATTTTTTTCTGTGTGATTTGCTCTTACCCTTTTCTAGAGATCCAGCTTTCAGTTTTTTTATCTCTGTTACAGTATTTAATACTTCAAATATAGTTGGTTTAGACTTATGTTTTGGCAGCTACAAGAATTCAACTCCGCAAGGCCTTACTGTGTTTATGCAGTTCTGATTCTGTCTGTATCCCAGCTCAAAAAATAATAATTTCACTAGCTACACCCATTTGTACATCAAATATTTCTGACATAGTAAACTGTAAGGAATTTTTAAAGTCTGACAACTCATTATACTCCCAAAATGTTTGTTCCTAGTTACAGCGTTCTACCCTATTACACCTCCAACATTTGCCATTTACCTGGGGAAAAATTCTTTGGAATCTGCTTAGGGTATAAAAATGACTATGAAAACACTTCCAAGCAAAAATCATTCTAGAAGTAGCTGTGTATTTGGGAGCCATACATATGTCCTCCCTTTGTTTCCTTGTGAATTTTGTCCAGTCTCTCTTTCCAATCTATTCTAACCTTCTCTGATTGATTCCTATAGTTATCCTGCAATATTTTGTATGCCCTAATAATTATCCCTTTTTAGTAGCAGCTTCTGTTCTACAATCAACTACAAACTCTACCAGAGCAGCTCTTTCACTTAGGATTCCACTATCCCCTTCTCTTTACCTATATTCTCATATCACTTCCTGATAGGAAAAGTAGTCTGTAGCCAGCAGTCCAAATGTCTTCCTGGCCTGTTCCCATTATATTACCTTTTTCTTGCTAGGTATTTGCTCCTGATACCTTGGTTTCTTTGCCAGTTTTCTCCAGTAAATTCCACCCCCCTCTTCCCTATTCTGTGTACCCCTAATTGCAGTCATCCCTGTGGGCAAAATCTAATTTCTCCATACTCATGTTGGCTTAGTTCTTATAATACTTTGTGAATATAATATTCTGTATGTCTGTTGTTTTTCTCCTTATGGATTTGCATCCAAAATCCAACTTTGAATTATAGCTTTCAGCTTGTGCTATGCATAAGAGCTTTAGCTGTGTAGCTGTAAATATCCCTTCAAATCAGGTAATCCTAAACCTCCTTGTTCTGTTGGAAGAGTCAGCTTATCCCACTTAACTCTTGCCCATTTCCCCTCCCAGATAAATTCCTTCAACTATTTATTAATTATTATCCACAACATCTCCTGTTTGATAAAAAATATGCCTGAACCCATATATAGAGCTAAAAGGACTAAAAACATTTTCACTTCTTGCATTTTACTATCCATATCCTTAAACAAGAACTTCCAGTTTCTCAGTTTGTGTGTTATATTTTGTTTAGTCTCCTTCCACATACCCTTAGCTGCCACAACAGAAGCTGTTTTAAGCCATACTCCTGAATGTTTCATCTTATCATGTCCCCATAAATATGGGCAATACTGAACCAAATCAGGCGTGGGTACATAATTTATGGCTATACCCTTTCTTTTATCTTCATTAATGTTATATCCCAAAAAGACTTGAAACTATCTCAGAATGTTCCACAATGATGAGATGTCATTTTCTGTTTTTCTTTTTTTCAGGTACAAAATAACATCATCTGCAAATAAAGCCAGCTTTTCTTATACATACAAATATTTCAAGCACCAGCAATAATGTCCTTCTGGCCTGCCAATATACCAAAGCAGTTATTCCTTTAATTATTGTCCAGGCTGCTCTTAAAAATATTTAACCTGGTGCTTGCTTTAATGTAATTTAATATAATTTGGCAGTCTATTTCATGCATCAGTAACTCTTTCAGAGAACCAATTAGCACACTTTTCATACCTATAGAATCTTCTACAAAGGTTGTTTGATGATTCTGTACTACTTTTTGATAACCCCAAACATTCCCAAAGATAGTTGTCTCTAAATGCACTATATACCTGAATAAGGTCTCCTCTTAAATATCTGTCTTGATTACCATAATAATTATATCTTTGAATTTTTGAGTTCCTTATTTATTTATTTTTTTTTTGCCAGTGGCTCTAAATATAATACAAATAACAAAAGGGAAAGAGGACACCCTTGCCTGATTTCTCTGTTCAGAAACAACTTATAATAGAGGAACCCTCCCACTTTCAGTTTTGCCTCCAATCCCTTATATATCATCCTAATTAACCTTATTTTTGTATCAGGAATGCAAAGGCGTCCATTGTCCTACCCATGAAATCCCAGCTTTCTCTGTCAAATGTTTTCTCTGCATCAAGACCCACCAATAACAGTGATATTTTCTTACATTCCATTCTGCTTTGCTCTAGATCATCTTTGTTCTATTAATGTAGTCAGATGTTTGCCTCCCTTCCTCAAAAACAACAGTGATCTATATCTATCAATTTTGGCAACATATTTGCCATTCTTTTAGCTATTATGGATATAAACACTTTATAATCATGGTTTAAAATTGAAATAGGACTATATGAAGCTGGGTCTGATGGGTTTATAATCTTTAGGTATTATAGCCACCACAGTATTCTTCCAGGATGTTGGTGCTTCCCTTCCTTTTAAAATACTGATTAACAAACCCTTGCAAATCTTTATAAGTTTCTTCCCTGCTAGCTTCCAAACTTTCAAAGGAATGCAATCCATTCTTGGAGACTTTCCTGCAAATTGATTATACATCAGCATTTTATCTTATCTCTTCCTGTCTTAACTGTTAATTGTTGAGTCTTGTGTTCCTCTAACCTTAGAATACTTAAGTCTTCCATAAATATTTCCATTTGTGCTCTTTCTTGATTTCCACGTCTGTACTTTATACAAATTTTCATAAAATTTCCGAAATATCTCTAATACCACTACAAGATCTGTGGTTATTTTTATTGTTATAGGTTTCCTAAGTCTGGCAACAACCCTTTCTACTTTCTGTTGCCTAAGTCATTGTTTTAAAAGTTTTTTGTGTTCTGGAGGTATTGAAAAAAAAACAGTTGCTTAACAGCAGTCTTTCTAAACTCATGTATATTATCCTGCTATTCCCTTATTTTCTGTTTAGCACTCTGCAGTTGCACCTCTTCTTGTTCTGTGAGATTCCCCTTATTCTTCAATACTTTAGGTGTTGTCAAACCCTCTACTTTTTAACCATAACTCTTTTTATTTCTACCCTGTTTTTAAACTCCAGTTTAATTTTATCCTACTCACTAGCTCTAACTTCTGAAAAAAAAATTATCTTCCCTAAGAACTC
The DNA here is from genome assembly GCF_019279795.1 of Protopterus annectens. Taxonomy (NCBI): domain Eukaryota; kingdom Metazoa; phylum Chordata; order Ceratodontiformes; family Protopteridae; genus Protopterus; species Protopterus annectens. Next base: position 1,659,717,118 of record NC_056737.1, read on the forward strand.
ACCAAGTAATGTCCACTAACCATTCCTTAAATTCCTCTCTTTTTAACAGATAGGTGGGGAAGCAGCAATGGCTCATTTTTATTTATCTTGGTTGTTATTGGAGCACGAGCTGAAATAGTTATTGGATGCCTGTTGAAGCTTTCAGTTAAATACACATGTTCCTTTGAGATACACATATTCCATACCAAATATTTTAATACATTTCTTCAGAAATGTACCACCTTTTGTTATATTCTCCTTTCTAGGCCTCCCAGATACATCCTCACTGTTACAAATCAAACTCCATTCCTAACCTATAAATAATATTCCTTGCCGAAAGCTGATTATTTCTCCCACAATTTTCCTAAGCTCCATACTAACAGTTTTAGGTGGAATCTAAATACATGTTGGCATAATCCCCCTTCCTTGCCAGTAAGCTCCTTACAACCACAAATCTACCATTACTATATTTTTCCTCTTCTGTCACTAATGGAACTCCTCTAGCAATTAGTATACGTATGCCAATTTTCCTTTGTCCCTTATATTCTGCTGACTATACATCCTATAATCTTTTCTTTATCAAATTCACATGCTCACTTCTTTCCAAATGTGTCTCCAGTAGAATTACTATTTGCACTATGTATTTCTTAATATAATTCAATACCCTTCCCTTTTATCTATACCCGAGAGACCATTCATATTCCAGAATAATATGTTTAGTGTAGAAATTATGGTTAGACATTATTATACCCACCTATTATATAGATCAGCTTTTGTAAATGTCTGTTTCCTTTTTTGTTACATGCATCCACTAATGTTTGGCAGGTTGATCTTTTATACAGTGGTTTCTTGTCATCTCCATATGAAGCTGTCACATTTTACAAGACTTTTTGTTTTCGTGAAACCCCTCAAACAAAAAAACACAAATTCAACCCTGGAACACCTCCAGAACCTTTTAACTTGAAACATCCCCCCAAAACTATGTACATAGGAACAGTTGTCACAAAAAAATGATAGCTGCACCCACAGGAATTACCTAACCTAAAATTAAGGTTATCCATGCTAAAGTGCATGCTACAGCTTGTTCTCCTACTTACACTAATTGCTGTCTGTTCTTGTTGTGTCATTATTTCCCTCCTAGATGTAAAAAGCCTTAAGAAAAAGTGTACTGGTAATATTTAAATAAATCTAAAGTATAGACCATTCCTAGTGAATGCATTTGCGGTATTTAGGTAACAGGAAAACTGCTCTCTCTTATTAATTTACAATAATTTCAGACTTTATTTTTTTACTAAGCTGCTTGCCCTTGTACCTTTTAATTTTACATTTCTGTCAGCAAACAATGTTTAGAGCACTCCAAATTTATTTCCTGTAATTATAGTCAGCTCGTCTCCATGAAAACATAAAAACAGAAAGCGCAACTGCCTCCATCTGCAGACTTCTTAACTCACACCGAACATTTGTTTGCTAAAGGAAAACTTTCACCGCATCCAGAGCATTATTTCATTTCTAAAACAAACATGCCTGCACAAGAAACTTGCTACTAGATTAAACCAAGGGTATTAATCCAGACATTTACCCATGCAAAAGCAAGAGAAAATATTTTAACTCTACATATGTTATAATCAGTGCAGTTTTACACCTCATCCTCCATCCCAACATTGCAAGATTACAGCATATTAAATTGAACATGATTTACTCTAGCCTTTCTTCTCCTTTTACATTGTGATGCCTACATTTTTTAAAACTACAAAAGTTCTTGTTTAATTGTGTAATTTTATCACATACAATCACTGAAAAATGCTTTACTATATAATATGCAGTTTATATCATTAAATGTTTTCTACAAATTCTGTCAAGTACAAAACTTATTTTATTAAAGTTGCTCTGTTTTTTCTACATTTTTCCACTTTTAATCTCTTTCTAAACATCAATGACATGAAGTGTGGTGTATATCTGTTAGTCTCCCAAGTTTAGCAATGTTACCAAAAGTCCAATGTTTCTCGTGCTACTTTTTCTTGTAAAGCCATACTTTACAAATGTGACTGATGCTTTATAGACTCACATTTATTCACTAATTTCAATGTTGCTGATCTTCTTCCTGTTCATCTCCATCTCCCAAACCCAGACTCTGGTTCAAGTCCAAGGTACTCCCGATTCTTCTAGTCAACTCCTGTGCTTTGTTCTGTCAAGCATTTTCCTATGTAAGACTGGAAAAGGTTTGACTGGCAAAGTGTGTCTGTGGGCTTTATTACCAGAAAAAATGAGAAGCAAAGCCCCCTTTTGTTTGATGGCTCAGTTTTTGTTGGGAAAACTATTATTTTTCCTAATCAGCCTGCCTTGCATCAAAAAATGATTTTGACTCTCCAGGAAAAAATATACTGAAGACAACTGGATACAACAGCTTGAACCTCACACCTGTCTCTTGAAATGTTTTCCCTGATTGCTGGGATAGATTTGCTTCTTTTCTGCCTAGTGTACAATGAATAATTATTTTCCATGAGCAATCTATTGTCTCCAATTTTTTAATACTTTGCCCTTTTGCTGCAGGTTTGTCAGGATCAACTCTTTCAGCTGGCACAATTGCATCTTTACTAATGCAGGTCTTGGCTGCTTTCTCACGGTCAATTTTGGAGCATACATATGATGTGCCTTTTCATTTAACAAATCCTGCTATGGAATATCTGTCCAGTTGCTTATTTGTGCTGTCATAAAATGAATACAGTCTGTTCCTTCCAGTTTCACGGGTACAACAGAAAATCTCAGGCTTTCTCTGCATGCTCTGTCCTCTAATTCTACTAGTTGTGTGAAACAGCTGTTTTTGAGCAGTCTCATACTCAGCCAGCATTTTCTTTAGTTCAGCCTTTGATGTTTGCAATTCTAAAAGTTATCTGAATAGCTGTTTAAGTCTTCTTCCATGTTTTCCAGGCATTTGAAAAAGTGTTTTGGTACCGATTTTTAAGAATAAGGGTGATGTGCAGAGCTGTAGTAACTACAGAGGGATTAAATTGATCAGTCACAGCTTGAAGTTATGGGAAAGAGTAGTGGAAGCTAGGTTAAGAAGGGATGTGATGATTAGGGATCAGCAGTATGGTTTCATGCTGGGAAAGAGCACTACAGATGCGATGTTTCCTCTGCAAGTGTTGATGTAGAAGTACAGAGAAGGTCAGGAGATGCATTGTGTTTTTGTAGACTTAGAGAAAGCATATGACAGGGTTCGTAGAGAGGAGTTGTGGTATTTTATGAGGAAGTCAGGAGTGTCAGAGAAGTATGTACAAGTGGTACAGGATATGTACGGGGGTTGTGTGACAGTGGTGAGGTCTGCGGTGGGAGTGACGGATGTGTTTAAGGTGGAGGTGGGATTACATCAAGGATCAGCTCTGAGCCCTTTCTTATTTGCAATGGTGATGGACAGGTTGACAGACGAGATCAGACAGGAGTCCCCGTGGGCTATGATGTTTGCAGATGACATTGTGATCTGTAGTGAGAGTAGGGAACAGGTGGATGAGACCCTGGAGAGATGGAGATATGCTATAGAGAGAAGAGGAATGAAGGTCAGCAGGACTAAGACAGAATATATGTGTGTGAATGGGAGGGAGGATAGAGGAATGGTGAGGGTTTAAGGTGTAGAGGTGGTGAAGATGGATGAGTTTAAATACTTGGGATCAGTAGTTCAGAGTAATGGTGAGTGTGGAAGAGAGGTGAAGAAGAGAGTACAGGCAGGATGGAGTGGGTGGAGAAGAGTGTCAGGAGTGATTTGTGACAGACGAGTACCAGTAAGAGTCAAAGGGAAGGTCTACAAGAGGGTAGTGAGACCTGCTCTGTTATATAGGTTGGAGACAGTGGCATTGACAAAAAGGCAAGAGTTAGAGCTGGATTTGGCAGAGTTAAGGATGTTAAGATTTGCACTGGGTGTGACGAGGGTGGACAGGATTAGGAATAAGTATATTAGAGGGTCATCCCAGGTTGGAAGTTTTGGAGACAAAGCCAGAGAGGCAAGATTACGTTGGTTTGGACATGTGCTGAGGAGGGATGCTGAGTATATTGGGAAAAAGATGCTAAGGATGAAGCTACCAGGTAACAGGAAAAGAGGAAGGCCTAAGATAAGGTTTATGGATGTGTTGAGAGAGGACATGCAGGTGGTTGGTGTGACAGAGCAAGATGCAGAGGACAGGAAGAAATGGAAACAGATGATCCACTGTGGCGACCCCTAACGGGAACAGCTGAAAGAAGATGATGATGATACTCTTTCAGTGTTAATTTGTCAGTTCGGAGCACAGTTGATCTACTTTTTCCTTTAAATTACTGGAAGTCATCATTTGTACCATAGTTGGGGCTTGAACTGATTTTTGTTGAGCAGCTGCAGGATTCTTCCCAGTCATTGATTTCTCTTCACCGTTTCTAATTGTTTTTCTTTCAGGCTGTCTTAAGTTTCTTCTTTACTGGCATTCCAGGCAGTATACTTACTACTCAATAACTGTATTTTTACTAAAACTGACAGAATTATCTCTCACTTTGTTTTTTCACCCTGGGAGAACTGAAGGTAAGCGGTTTATCAGTGTGTAGCCATCTTTGAAATCCCCACGGCATTCACATTCTTGACTACAGTCCAGGGTTGTATTTGATGGTACAGTTTTTAGTGTTTGCCATAGCACTGTGAGAAAGCACAAAAGACCAATGGGTTCCAGACATTGGTGACTCCGTAGAGCTGTTAGGCCCACCAACATTAAGAACTTTAATCGGACACCAGACTGTTTCTGCAGATCTCCTCAAAGATGTTGCAGAGACTTTCCTGTCTTTAAAATGAGACCAAGAGATTTTACTGCCATCTCTTCTTAATTTCAAAAGCTTCAGAAGATTCTGTGCTTTGACCTATCTTGGAGCTCAAAGGCTTCCGCAAGCACACCCTGTACATCAGGTTCTAGATTATGTACCTCAGTGAACTAAACAATTACATCCTCTACTTGACCTGTATAGAACAAACTGCATGATCAAGTTCTGGATCATGCACCTCAGTGGCTTCAACAAGCCCATCTTGTATATCACATGCAACATGATGGCTATCCAGATGGTGGGGTGAGTTGTAGCCCTGATGCAACAGGTCAGCTGGATTGTGTTGCTGGACATGTTGGATGCTTTCTGGCCCACTATTGCCTGGTGGTTCACAGAGAAGCTTCCTTTAGTTTACTGTGCATGACATTGGGTTGGACGGCGATTCAGGTCATAGCCTGCTGTAGGGCCCCAACCATGTCCCAAGACCCTCACAGCACATTCCTAAGCACCCTGGAAATGATTAAGATCCAACCCAACACTCTCATACTAGGTGACTTCAACTACCCCTCCATCAGCTAGGAAAACTGTTTATGCACCAATGCACTGGCCCAATGCTTCCTGGAATTCAACACTTCCAATGCCCTGGACCGACTCATTCTTACCCCTACTAGAGGAAGCAATGTCCATAACCTGGTTATTACTAACATGGTCAACCGTTGCTCTACATCAGTAGTCAATTCCTCCTTGGTTAGATCTGACCACAAACTAATCACCATGGAAATTCACATCTCGCCCACACCCCCGCAAACGTATCCACCATGAAAAACTTCTCCAAAGCTGACTTTGGACTCCAAAAAACAGAGGTGGCTAATTTCATGGCACCCATGCCAATAGAAAATAGATGCATGACTGCCGAATCATACACCAATGCAGTGCACGAACATGTACATAAATGCATGGAACTCGTCATACCCAACAGAACCAAGATGCTCTCCTCCAAAAAAGGAAGCCAGTCTAGTGGTCCCCTGCCATTAATAAACTCTACAACAGAAGGAAGAAACTATTGCAGAAAAAAGGTGAAGTCCCAAGACTGGAAAGATTCCCTTATTAGCCTCAACAAAAAATTGAGATCCCTCATCAAAACCCCCCAAGCCAGCTATGAAGGCAGAATTGCGGCAGACACTAAAAACAACCACAAAGTCTTCTATAGTTATAGCAAGAATCTCCATGGAAATACCCAGATTTGCTCTGAGTTACTGCACAATGGTACCTCCTATACTGAGCCAACAGATATTGCCAGCATACTGGCCGACAGATTTAGTGCCAACTTTACCCCTCTCTTCTCCCCTAAAGGACAAATCTCAATACTTGAAGAATGCCAGGCACCCAACATTACTGCAGCACAGGTTAAAGCTGCATTGTCTAAGGCCAAGAATACAGCTTCCATTGGACCCGACAATATCTCTGGCTGTGTTCTACATGAATTACAAAGTGAACTGGCACCACATCTGTGTGCTGTGTTCACTCACAGCCTCACCTCAGGCTTTGTCCCTACTGAATGGTGCGCTGCTGCAGTCATCTCTCTCCATAAAGGAGGAGCAACTACAGACCCTGGAAATTATCACTCCATTAGCCTGACGAGTCTGATATGTAAGGCTGTGGAGCGCATCATCATGGAGGTAATTAACAAGGATATAGGGAATCTCCAAACTCTAGATCTCACGCAATTTGGTTTTGTGAAAGGTAAATCTTGCCTGCTCAACCTGGTTGACTTCTTTGAGTCAGTCACCAGACTGACTGCAGAGGTAGGCAGTTTATACAGCTTACCTTGATCTGGCCAAGGCCTTTGATACCATTCCTCACTCAGGAATTATTGTTAAACTCAGCAAGCTAGGCATCAACCCCTGTATCGTTAGGTAGGTTGCAAATTGGCTCACAGACAGAACCCACAGTGTGAAAGTAGCAGACTCCAAGCTAGACTTTTGACCTGTCACGAGTGGAGTCCCACGGGGATTGGTCCTGGGTACTCTCCTGTTTGGCATCTACTTCTTAGAAGTCCAGGCCAACACAGAAGGACTCTGGCTGACCAAATTCACAGATGACTGCAAGCTGGCAGCCATTATTAACTCCCCATCTGATGCAGACATCCTACAGAAAGCCCTCACTGAGACCAGTGACTGGTGTTGAAACCATGGACTTAAGCTTAATGCCAAAAAATGCGTCATCATCCCCTTTGGGAAAAACTCAGTTCCCACTAATTACCGCATCGATGGGAGCCCACTGAACACTGAAGGATTTATAAGAGATTTGGGGGCACCGGTTGACAGCAACCTCTCCTTCGACCACCACATTGCCACTGTAGTCAGAAAGTCCTTCTATGTGGCACATCTCATTAGCAAGGGTTTTGCATCCAGGAAGAAAGAGGTTATCATTTCTGTCTACTCTTCCCTCATTAGACCAGTCATAGAGTATAATGCCCCATTTGGCATGTACCTCACTAGACACCTGCAACAGCTGGAGAGGCCACAAAAGTACCTCAGAAAGGGGATCCTAGGCCTTAAACACATGTCCTTCATGGACAGACTCAAAAAACTCCAGCTAATCTCTGTCTCATATCGTCTACTAAGAGGTCATCTCTGCTTGACTTACAAAGCCATGTCTAATCCAGCTCTGTTAGAAATGCTACATCTAAAGAAATCCCAATCCCTCCGCACCACATGCTCCAGAGACCTCAACCTCATTACCACAATCAACAGAACATGCTGGAGGGACAGGTTCATAACCCAGACACTACCCATGCTCTGGAATAGACTTCCCATACATGTCAAGCAGAGCACCTCACTAGCCCTCTTCAAGCAACATCTTGATGAGTGGATGGGAAATAGAAAGTTCACCCCAGGGATCACTCCAGTGGCTCTACTTGATAGATGCACTAGGAACTAATGACGGGTGGCACAATGCCAGGGCACGTCTATGGGCTAGGCTTGTAAAGGCCCCAGGGGCATTAGCCTACTTTACACCTATGAACCTATGAAATCCCCTTTCAGTGCAAAGTTCTGAGGCTTGTTCTTAATTTTGCACTCAGATAGTTTTCCATGATGCTACCCATTGTGGTGGAGGCCTTGCAGGAATAGGAGGACCTCCATGGATTTTTCTTTCAAGGTTGATTGCTTCATATTGACCCCAACAAGGGACTACTTGGTATCATTGCTGGCTTGAGTCCTTCAGTGGCTGTAAATCTGTCCTCCTCAGACAGCTACTACTATAAACACAATAAATTAAATAAAAATCATGACCATCTAAAGCACTAGCATCATTTTTATTTCCATGGAGCCTCATCCTACTGGCTTTCACAAGGGCAAACAAATACATACTTAAGGATGAATAAATTCTCTGTTATATTCAGAAATTGCACCTTAAATTTATATCACTTCTTCTATTAAAAAATGCTCTAAAACACATACCTGTGAATTCTCTAAATCGTGATCATGTTTCTCATTAAAATGAACTGCCACCTGATTGGCTTGATAATTCCTTTAATATTTTTGTATTCTACATCTCTGGTTTCTTTTAGTTTCACCTCTCCTGAAGAAATTGCAACCACTCTTAATAGCATAAACAACCCTCAGTGGTTGATTTAAAATCTCTCATTACTTCATATTGTTTAATTTATTCTATCAAAAGTGTAAACCACCTTGGAACTGCCTGTAGTGCAACCAACACTGGGGTAAGTACCCCTTAAGCATACCCCTTTTCTCAGTGAATTGTTATATGGCATTTTAAAATAACTTCTTTTCAGAAATCCTCAAAATGTCTTCCGCTATAGTAAGATATTTTGGGGATTTTTTTTCCAGTTTCTTATAACATGGCCCTGCTATAGTAGGCCCCACATTTTTTAACCTGATAAATACTTTTCTTCTGACAAGACATTATACTAAACTACAAAGTACATATTTAATGCTCTTTATTTCTTGTCTTCTACTGTTAAACTTCTCATTTTCCAGATGCTTTGTGACTTTCTTGTATGCATTGTTCACCATATCACCATTTTCAGTTTCAAAGCTTCCCTTAAAAATCTTCTCTTTCAGTACATACCTTCATTACTTTGAAATGTGCCATATGTTAGAGACCATTAAATGTGGGTGGTGATGGTTGGTTTCATGTAAAAAATCCCTAATTGCAACAGGTTTTCTATAAATTACACTACATTTGCTCACCTTTAACCTCTTTTAAGTTACATCCAAAAACATATTTCATTGTCACTGTGTTCTGCAAAGCTAAAAAACAAACCTGTTGATAGGCAAAAATTCAATAAACTGACTTTATTTTTCACACCCTTTTATAAGGGTGTGAAAAATGATGTCACAACCTCATATATAAATATCTGTTCACCTGCATAACAAAAATATTTTACAGCATATTATAAGACTGTGTATTATATAGTCCTCTTGCAGCAGAGCCATAGTGAGGTTAGCATATGCAGGGGCAAAAGGATCCCCGTGGCAATATCTCTTTTTTGATGGTAAATTCTTTCTAAATTAAAAAAATGTAAATGTTTTAAATAAGAATGTACCAATTCCTTTACATACTGTGAAAAAGGACTGTCTCCTCAAAAACTTTCTGTAACGTCCAAACCTTAATGTACAAAACTGTCATATAAATTCTCTACATACAATGTTAATGAAACATTCCTTCCTGCCATTTTAAATATATGTTCCAGGAAATATTCACTATTTTATTTAGGAATCTAACAATAATAATAATACAGGCTTTGTTGGTCTTCTCTTTTGAGAGGAACTATTCCCAACATAAAAGGCTTCCCTGGTGAAAGGATGGTTCTATTGTGAATATTAATATATTAGTATATTGTGAAATGTCCATTTTAAGTGCAACCCAGAGGATTGTCTTCATCAGGTTTGAGCTGGAAATACTGCAGTACTGGTCATCCTTATCCACAGACAGAGCTTAAAAGGTTATCTCCTTGACAGCCTGGTTGAAGGTGCAGCAGAAAAAGTCCAGAAGATGGACCTCCTATACCTTTTGTGCTTAATGATGGCCATGACCTTCATGTGCCTTTCACATATATGAGAATGTGGCACATACAGTCGACTGTGAGGCATCACTAAGTAAAGAGTCATCACATGTGATGGGTCTCCTTTTTGTGACATACCTATCTTTGTGGGCTCTGGAATGGTGTACATTCTTCACCTGTTTCATTGTAGGCCTTACCTTCGTGTAGCCAAACTCACCGCAAGTTCTGATGATTGATGCTTTGCTAGCAGCATGGGGAGCCTCTCACCTACTTCCTGTTTCAGGGAAAATGGTCCTTCCATGCGCCACTTATATAGGGAGATGAAGAAATAACCTCCCTTCCCCAGTCTGTTCTTACAACTAGTCTTTGATGAAGTACTTAAACAAGTAGGGGTCTATATTCTCAAATCTCTTCTACAGAAATTAATGCAAGTCTAGCAGTGTGCCACAGGCAATCATAGACACATAGCCACTCACATCCTTTGAAATGTGAATGGTACTGATTGGATTCTGTAGCTATGGAATCAGAGGTCATGTCTGGTCAAAATCTTCCCGTAGTGGGGAACCCCATTGCCCAACATATTTCCTAATCAGGAGGATGAATTCTTGCCAATTTTCTCCTCATTTCAGTAGATGTGGGGTAGGGAATTCAATGATGGGTATATCTTCCTTCCTGTGCAGGGAAGGTTGCTGTTTACCTTCACATCATTCGCCCCGATTGCACACCTGATCACAAAATTCAGAAAAGAAAGACTATATCTCATTTTTGATGCTGAAAATGGTTTCAAACACTCAGGTCATTGGTAGTACAGGAAACCAAAATTAAGGTAATTGTGCCCCTCTGAAGATGGGATGACTGTCACCTCTACCTGAAGTCTGGGGTTTTGTTTTAAATCCTTGCTTCCACTAGACAACAGGAGTTTCTAGGTTACTGAAGACACAGAGATGCTTCCATTCATTAGACTTATTCTGCTGTGTGTAAGAAGTTCTTTATCTTGGCAGAGAGATCTCTTGTGTTTCCTCAAGTCAGTCATATTGTAGATTGGCTTGACTTATCTCAGATACTGGTATGATTCTAGTCTCAGTTTCTCCACTGTCAGGGTAATCATGACTATCTGAAGGGCAAAACAGTAGCCCAGCATCGTCTGGCTGGTCATGCCATTCAGCAAAGCAGTTTTGCCTCGCCACCCTCTTTTGACTAAACATTCTCCTCCTCGAGGCTTTAATTTCTTGAACGACACATTTACCCATCAAATGTTACAGCTTGCTGGTTCAGTGGCTTTGAAGTTCATCTCCTGGAAGATGCATATCTTGCTGGCTGTCACATCTACTCAACAGCTCATAAAGTTTCAGGTTTTTACTTTTAATAAAGCAGACTTTCATAAGGACTAGATGTCTTTCAGGAGTAACCTACATTTCTTCCAGAATGTGGTGTCAGAGTAATCCTTAGAACCATTTGTTTTCCTGGGGCATAATCCAAGGGAGGAGAAAGGTTGCTGCATCCTCGACACTGGCTGTCAGCTCTCAGGTTTTATTTGGCAGGAGTGCATGAGCTCAGGAATTCTGAATGGCTGTTCATCTCCTTTGCACCAGGGAGGAATGGGCTTATAGTTATTAAGCAAACTCTTTCCAAGTGGATTGCTAATTGCATTATGTTTTGCCATCAGGACTTGAACAGCCAGTTGGAAATGCTACTGTAAAAGGCCACTCTACCAGCGTGTAGCAGCTCGCAGTGCTTGTTTCAGATAAGCTTCCATTGTTGGTGTGCCATGCCAGACTGTAATTGGTTCTCAACTACATCAAGCATTATTGAATGGACTGTGCATGATTCTTGGGTGGGTGTAATCATGTTAAAGGAAAGCTTATGTGGGAAAAATGTATATAGTTATATATACATGCAGACTTTAACTGTGTTATTGACGAGCCAGTTTCATTTCACAATTCCTTTACAGATGTCTGAGCTTTCCCCTGACTTGTGCCTTGCAAAACATTAGTGGTAGAGCTGACTTGTATGGATGAATAGTCTAATTTTCATTCTGTGTATGTTTTCCTTAATTCTAGCTCTGCAGCTTCTCAGGCCTGCATATTTTGGTAGAGACACAACCTTAGTGTTTGGGCTCCTGTAGATTTAATTTATTTTTCCTGATGAAAGGTTGCAGCATAACAGAGTATGCAGCATAAGTAGAGGTGCATGTGCCTGAGAAGCAGCAGAAAGCACTACAAGGCTGATCAAATTATATAAATCTGAAATCCCAGACTAAATTTCAGTGACTGTAAAATGCTGTAAAACTGACATATATGCAGATAATATACTCTTGAAGAGTAACACTAGTGTTTTTGGTGATTAACAGTGAAGTGACTGATGACTTACTTGGCATTCAGTGATGGATTTAAAACTACAGGCATAAAATTAAAACAGGTAAAAGTAGCACTGTGCTATACAGATTTACACTAACAAGATACAAATGTTGTCAGTGTTCAACTTGGACTGGACTATCATGTCATAAAAGTGCCTAAGAAAGGCTACCTTTATCTTTAGATGTAATCATTCTTAAGTTAATATTCAGTGCCCAAGTATATGCTCAGAGATGACACACTCAGGAATGAAGGTGCTGGATAAATGTACAGGTCTGTGCTTATTGCCGGACAAAAGACACTATCACTGTGTATTCATTGCCAGAATAGGCTTGCTCTCATATGCGAACTGCAGGGAATTAATGGTATATAGAAATATACACAGTGCTTTACACTACATAACCTGTGACTTTTTTTTACAGTCATAAGGACGGTGATTAACAGGAAATAAATGTCTTTTTCTTGAATCAAATATTACACGTGAAAGCAATCCTTCAGAGATTTCACACCAAAATTAAACGAGGAAAAAAATTTCCATTTTAGACAGAGTTGTAACACTTTGGGTATTTTAATATGAAATAAGAGAGGCAGGACGTGAGGAACTGTCATATCTTACAGTATGTATAGTAGTGTAGGAATCTAGAGCACATGATTCTTTGCATCCTAGAACTCTACTGCTGCAGAAAATGCTAATCACTTAAAGAAAGATATGCTACATCTGATTTGATTTTTAAATAAAACACTAACATATTTAAGATAACTACATTAAAATGCATATTAAATATACCTGTAGCATTTATAATGTTTTGTTTCTCATATTTTCATTTATGCTTGATAAGAATCTGGTAGATAAATATATTTGTTCTTAGCGGGATTGTATATTAATGAAATATAAAACATTTTTCTACCTCATTAAAGGACTCTTGCAAGTTTGGATGTAGTCCATGTATAGATTTGGCTGAATAAAGGAGAATTGAGTCATTTGCACACTGTTTAAGGAATGTCAGGTATGAGTTTGTGTAAATATTTCTTGTATATTGAAGAGCAAAGGGCTGTGAGTGGAGTGTCGTTTTACAGCTACTGTGATGGGTTTTGCTGATAAGGTTTAATTTCAGTGAACAGGTTGTGTATGGTTTGTGAGGTAGATTTTTAACTGTTTTACATATGATGATGAGAGGCCTACGTATCTGAAACTAGATTAAAACAGGGTGGAAAATGATGTCAAAAGCTTTGCACAGATCTTGTAATGTAGATTTCTCCTTAAGTGTTCCATAGTCCATAAAAGCTTGTAAAATAGTTTATGTGCTACACTTGTTCTAAATCCATGTGAACTAGTGACAGAAAGGTTGTTTTGGTTTAAGTGTTTGAGAATATATGGATACATTTTCCAGCATTTTAAGAGGGTGCTGATGTGGCTATTGGGTCTGTGGTTTCCTAGTTTTAGGACAATGGCTTGATTTATAAGTATATAAATAGGGTAGGCGATGCCAGGCAGAGTAACTTTGTGGAAAGGTTGTCACATGCAGGAGTATTGTTGAAATTATATAGAAGTTTTTGATGAGACAGATGGGTATTGGACAAGAGGTTAAACAAGACTGATGTTTTAGTGGCATCACTGCTAGGTAAATTAGTGCTTTAGTGAGATCGCTGTTTGGAAGACTGGGGCATGGGACTAATTCTGTGTAATGCTTTTCAATTTGCATGTGATATACGTGGGATCTTTTGAGAAGGAGAAGAGTTGAGAGTTTTTCTTTGCTTTAAAGAGTTTAGTGACAATTGAGCAGAAAGTTTTGGGACGATTATTACTGTTAATTTGTGGTTTGATATAAAAAGATTACTAGTCTTTTGAATTTTTTTTTTACATGGCTCCAAAGACCAAAGTTACCCATATTATTCAGAGGTCTGTTTTTTCCTGGAACTATCTTTTCCATGCATTGCCTTTTTTGTACAAAAGTTGTTACATTTCTGATGTTACTTAAGGGACTATTAGAAAGATACAGTCTGAAATCTTTGTGTGTGTGTGTGTGTGTGTGTGTGTGTGTGTGTGTGTGTGTGTTCGCACGTGCGTGTGTGTGTGTTTGTGTGTGAAGTCTAGGAAGTCAGTAAGAGTATTTGCCATCTTTAAAGCTTCTAGAGGTTCCTGGTTGCAATGAATAATGGTGTTTGTTCTGAAAATACTTTTATTTCTAATTATGTAATAAATTATGTTCTTTCTTACTTTTTATGGTTTTCTTTTGCGAACATTGGGTTGTTATCACTGTTGGAATTAGATATTATTGTTGCAGGAGTGATTTAATTTGGGTCAGTTGTAAGTATGCCATTTAGTGTATTTTATTTTACCTATGGTGATTTTGTTTTTTGCTCTTGGTTGTATTAGTTGGCTAAGACTAAGTAAGATGACGAGTAGTCGGAGGATTCATCTTTGGCTAAGGACTAGTAAAGTTGTAAAACCACTAGTACTATGATTTGATGTGGTATGTTTGCTGTAATCCATGATAAGCATTTTGTGCTGCAAGCTTGCCTGCAGTAAGTGACTTATGTATACACATACATACACACATATAATATCTGTAGAGGTAGGCTTAAAATGATTGACTTTTACAGTGAGTAGAGTGGCTCCAGATGTACATGGGATTACAGTAAATTCATTTTCCAGAAGATGTCTGGAGTCTAACCAGTACAGTTCCCATTTCTGAATTCCCCTTCTCTTTAATGGCTTGTGTTAAGAGACTTGGGGTGAATTTATGGCTCCTCATCCACTCATGGAGATTGGTATTAAAGAGCTAATTTCTTTAGCATGAAGTGGGAAATTTTTACTTTGCTAATGGTCCTTTGGGAAGGATATCTTTCCCACATCAGGTTCTGTTAATATTTTATTGTAGGTTTACATTCTTACAGCAGATACTGGTAATATTACTGGACTTTGAAATGTGCAAGAGGTGTTATAGAATTGGGTTTTTTGTTGCCTTTCAGCCTACACAGAGGTCATCATCTAAGAGTCTGTAGAAGTTCACAGTACAGTGGTAGATCTTAGACTCTGTGTAGCATAAGAAGCTCATATCCAAGATTTTTGGTCAGGAATCTTTGAGGTTTCTCAAGCTGTATAATACATTAAGACAGGTTTGGGACAGCACAGTGGCACAGTGGATAGCATTGTCACCTCACACTTGGAGGATCTCTGGTTTGATTCTCTGCTGAGGTACCTTCTGTGCAGAATCTGCACATCTTCCCTGTGTTTACTTGGGTTTTCTTCAGGTTCTCTGGTTTCCTCCCACATTCCAAAGACATGCAGTAGGTGGATTGCATACTCCAAATTGGTCATAGGTGTGAGTGCATGCATGAATGAGTGGTGTGAATGAATAGCCATGGCAGGGATAGCCACCGAGTTGTGTGTACCTTGGCTTTAGATAATTGACACCCCAACCCCATGTGCAAAATGGAAAAAGGAGTCGTTGATGGATGGATGGATGGTTGGACATGCTGAAAGGTATATTATACTCTATTTTGGAATTGATTTGGGAGAACTGATAGAACAATAGCTTGTTTGGATCTAAAAGTAATACCTTTGGTGATTAGTTGGACTGGGGTGAAGGATTTCCTAAAGACAGTTGCAATGTGATGGTCAAGGAAAAGTTCAATGACCAGAGATGCGCCAGTATGTGTAATGACACTGTCAGCCCTGAGAGGGGGTGTCCTCTGTGCAGCAGGTGCATTAATAATATGCTTATTGATGTTAATCTATCCTATGGGCCACTAGCCATGACTTCAGCTTAGTGAATTCTCTGTAGTACTTGATACGGTGCACTCTGCCAGCTGGGAAAAAATGCCATTCCAAAAACTGTTTGTTGTATTCAACAAGTCCTTGTTTCTATTAGTCAGTAGTTGTCAGGATGATTAGGCCACTTTCAGGCATATCTTTACAAATTCAGCCTCAGACAGCAGTGGAAGCATCTCCTTAATAAATCTAATAACAGATACTGTACTGTACTGTACATAACTTTGTTATAGTACCTTTTTATCTCATAGATGCTGACATGTCTTGACACACCTTTCTTTACTGCAAGAACTATGGGTATGACCTCTTCACTTCATTTCACCTTCTAGGTGTCTTTTAGAAGCCGACGTAGACAGGATGATCACGAAGATCCTCAAGACTCAGATCCAGCTGGGGGTCTTATAGGCTCCTTTTCCCATGGGTTCTGCAAGTCTCTCCTTGCAAGTCCATTCCCCTTCTCAGATCTATCCTTCAGCTTCAGAGTCACAGGGGTATGGCCGATCGAGGGATCCGGGGTGGAGTGCATAGAACCTGCCTTCTTCCAGTCTGAACATTGCCTTGACTTCCTGGGTTCCATTGTCTTTGTATCATAGTGAGTCTTGGATATGAGAGAGCCCTGTAAGATCCAGGGGGAGGGGATTGGCTGCTACATTGTTGGAGCCATCTCTTCCCGCTTTGGTGCTGGACAGTTCAGGACTGATTCTGCTAGGGACCCAGGGCTCGGGGATTCCAGCACTCTCTTCCTCTGTAGTCTCAGCTCCAGTGGAGTTGAGGAAGGATTCTCCGAATCCTTCGGTGTTCCTAGTGGTAGAAAGAGCTTTCTCCACCCACAGAGATCTGGTCCCTTTGAGCCATGATCTGTCCCGCCAACTTCCTTTGGATTGGAGACACAAGCCTGTCGTTCCTGTCCCAAGTTAACCCATCCCGACTGGTCTCCAAACACTTCCCGCAGAGGGAGCCTCCTCATCTTCCAAGATCTCCCCTGAGCACCCCACATAGGAGATCCTTCGTAAGAGGATGTGCAAAAGGAGGCACATTGACTCCCTCAGAGTCAATCACCAAGGATAGGGACTTTGATAAAGGGGAGGGATCCCCCAGATCACCACTGGAGTACATTTCCTTTGGAAATATTTTAGACATTCTGCGGTGGAGAGTAGGCTGGTCAGCCCAACCTCCTCTGAGGAGTCCATATTTTTGGAAGCCTTCAGGATGGGTCCTTTTACATCCTGTGTGATTCCCCCAGCAGTCGAGTTAATGGATTTGGTGTCTAGCTGGGCCTGGAAGGAGACTGACTCAGTCGAACCGATCCCCAAGTGACCCAACAAATTTTGATCCCCCCAAAGACAGACCTTATTGGAGTAAAGGTATTCCAGTGTATGCCATGGTTGTGGCTGCAGCCACCAAAAAGGAGCTAGCAGAGCAGAGCTCCACTGGCCATCTTCCGAATGGGAGTTCAGAGCGATGGAGAAGGGATATTTATTTATTTATTTGTTTGTTTGTTTGCCATTTGTTAAATGGGTTGGTCTGGATGGGCAGATGTCCCTTTTCAGCAGAGACCCTGAGGAGAAAAGCTCCAATACAAAAACGAGGGTGTTACTATAAAAGTAGATATTAAGCATATAAACATAAGGAAATGAAGATATGTCTTATACATAAGGAAAATAAAGATTTGTCTTATACATTGTTAGAAACAACGAGCATAAATACAAAATTGTGCTCACAATGTGTTGATGGGAGGTTTATGCCATACAATATCAGATTAGAGTCATGGCAGTGTGAAAAAAGGACATTTATACAAAAGGAGAGAAAATAGGGAGTTAGAAAAATAGAGTAGAAAGTGAAGTCTTGTTGTAGATAATAGGAATAGTCAGAGAAATAGAAGTAAAATACAGGTAAGAATGGATATATGAAAGAAAAGAGGGGACAGAGAAGAAGGGAGGCAAAGGCAGAGGGGATAGTGTTCAAGTAGGATCTTTACAGGGGCAGGTCCAGGAGTTAAGCAGATATTCCTTTAAAGCTAGTTTGAAATTGCTAGAGTTTTGAGTTGATCTGATATGGAGAGGAAGTTTGTTTCAAGAAGTGGTAACTGAGTGGCTATAGAGAGTTTTACCTATGGATTTATTAGGTTTGGAAATTTAAAGGAGGTGTTGGTCAGAGCTACGAAGTTCACAGTTAGGGACATAAGAGGAGATGAGAGTTGTCAGTGAAGGACCGGCTAGAGGTTGGTGGAGGATAGTATGAGTCAGATGAAGCTGAGGCAGGAGGAGCCGGTTATGAAATTCTAGCCAGTGGAGTTTTTTTAAGTAAAGACAGTGATGAGAATGATAAGGGAGATTAGTGCAAATCTAGCTATTTTATTGTACATAAGTTCGAGTTTGGTTCAGATATTTTTTTGGAGGTTAGTAAAGATTGGGGCAGTGTATAATAGGACAGGTAGTAGGTAGGCTTGAGCTAAGGACAATTTAGATTCTTGTGTTGAGAATTTTTTTATTTCTTTAAAGTATTTCTGAGCTTTACCATAAAGGCTTATCCAGACTCTGCTACACTTTGCTGTGAAGGAAAGGTTAGTTTGCTTTTATTTTTTGTATTTTGTATATTTTAAATACTGTAGTTTGTTTTCTTTACCTTGTGTTTTACCTGCATTCTGCTTTAACAGCATATTAAAACTTCAAAAGAGACCACAGCTCTCTCTCTCTTCTGAGTCAGGCAGAATTTTTTTTCCGCCCTCCCACCCAGTCATAGTTGTCTTGTTAAATACCACTGTCTTTCTAGTTGCCTGCCTCTTATGTTAATCTGACCATATATCTCATTTCCTCTCTACTTTCAGTGGCTTGTGTGAGTAATCACTAAATCAAAAACCCCTCCCCTTCAACTATTTAAATTTATTGGCCATCCTACTGTATTCCATAGTACCAGAATACAAAAGTGACCACCCCTTTCAACCCATTTTGCTGTTTTAAAAATAGTAACTCTCCACTAAACCTTAACTTTTTAAACAGGTAAAACTTAAGTTACCTACTTTCACATCTACCTTCTCTAGTGCACACTGCACTGTGCATTTTTTTTCATCTTACTTTTAAGCATCCCTTTGACTAGCACTTTCTCTAATACCTGCTGGAAAGCACTAGGAAGCCTTAAACTGATACAAGCACTCAACTCTCCTTGTTAATAAGGAGAAATTAATAGTAGGCACTAAACAGCCTATAATTGCAAAGTACCTTGCTAAGGTAAGGGGAAAACAGCTCCTGTACTTTACAAAAAAAAAAAAAAGCATCAAACCAGGCATGTCCAAGGGTCAGCTTCCAGTGATTTCACCTGGACGACATGATTGACAGACCACGATGCTTGACCAGAGATGGTCTGCACCTGTCACCTCTGGGATTCAGGTTACTGGCTAAGGCTCATGCCACCCCTATAGTGCCTTTTTTAGGCAAAGTTCAAAGAACAAAACCACCACCGTAACAGGTACAAGCATGCAAAATCTGAAGGTAATGCTACTCAATGCTAGAAGTCTAAACCTCAAAATGCACTCTCTCGAGGCACTCCTAAAAATGGAGAACATCGATATCTGTGCAGTAATTGAGACCTGGTTCAAGGCTCCAGAGAGCACCCCTGCAATACCAGGCTACAACTCTTACCACACTTTTCGGCCACCAAAGCAAGACTGAAACACTAAAGGTGGAGGAGTGTCAATATTCACCAAGGATATTCACACCACCAGGCTAGTTGCCCAATACAATGCGTCTGAAATTCTCCAGGTGCAACTAACACTAGGTAAGACTGCAATCCAAATTGTAGCTTGCTACAGATCCCCCACCATACCCCAAGATTCTCACTACACCTTTCTAAACATACTGGAAAATATTAAGATAGAACCAAACACCCTAATACTGGGTGATTTTAACTACGCTGCCATTAACTGGGAAAGCTACTCATGTACCAGCACCTTTGCCCAACGGTTTTTGGAATTCATAAATTCCAACTCCCTGGATCAACTAATCCATAGTCCCACCAGGGGCTGCAATATCCTAGACCTGGTCATTACCAACATGGGAAATCGATGCTCCACACCTATGGTCACCCCCTCGTTAGTTACGTCTGACCATAAGCTAATCACCCTTAACATCCACATCCCACCCCCACCCCCCAGTAAGGAAACTTCCATAAAAAACTTCTCCAAAGCCAACTTCATGCTACTCAGGTCAGAAGTGACAAACTTCATGACACCCATGCAGACGGGAGCTGAAAGTTCAACTGCTGAATCCTACACTAAGGCACTGTACAAGCACATCCACTCATGCATAAATCGTGCCATCCCAAATAAAACCAAGATGCTCTCATCCAAAAAAAAGAAGCCAATCTGGTGGTCTCCTGCCATAAACAAACTTTACAACAAAAGGAAGAAACTGTTGCAGAAAAGAGGAAAATCCCAGGATGCAAAAAACTTCCTTACCAGCCTCAGTAAGAAACTGACATCCCTCATAAAATCCTCCAAAGCTAGTTACGAAAATAAAATTGCCAAAGATTCCAAAGACAACAACAAGGCATTCTAGAACTATGTCAAGAATCTAAATGGCAATGCTCAGATCTGCTCTCAGTTAAAACAGAATGGCATTAAATATACTGATCCCAAGGATATTGCCAATATCCTGGCAGATCGATTCAGTGCCATCTTCACCCCCCTCTCACCGCCTAAATGACCCATCTCAATACCAGAAGATTGCCAAATTCCAGTAATAATGGCCACACAGGTAAAAAACGCACTCTCCAAAGCTAAGAATACAGCATCCATGGGACCAGATGACATCCTGGGCTGTGTACTACATGAACTACAATATGAACTGGCACCTCAGCTAAGTGTCATGTTTAATCATAGCCTCACCTCAGGTTTCGTGCCCACTGAGTGGCGCACAGCTACAGTTATCCCACTCCACAAGGGGGGATCCACCTTGGATCCCGGAAACTACCGTCCCATCAGTCTGACAAGCCTTATCTGCAAGGCCATGGAGCGTATTATCATGGAACCTATAAACAAAGACATTGGCAACCTTCAAACACTGGACCCCACCCAGTTTGGGTTCGTGAAGGGCCGATTTTGTCTCCTAAACTTGATTGACTTCTTCGAATCAGTCTCCAGAGCCATGGACAAGGGTAAGGTGGTCCACACAGCCTATCTAGACCTTGCCAAGACCTTTGACACCATCCCCCACTCTGGAATCATAGATAAACTTACTAAGCTGGGCATTAATCCTTACGTCACCCAGTGGGTTGCTAACTGGCTTACTGATAGAACCCACACTGTAAAAGTAGCCGACTCCAAATCCAGCTCCAGACAAGTGACAAGTGGAGTACCTCAGGGTTCAGTCCTGGGACCGCTCTTGTTTGGCATCTACTTCTCTGAAGTACAGGCCAACACTAAAGGACTCTGGATAACAAAGTTTGCAGATGACTGCAAACTGGGAGCCATTATTGAATCCCCAAATGATGTGGATACTCTACAAAAGGGCCTTACAGAAACAGATGCTTGGTGCCAGAGCCATGGGCTCAAGCTCAATGCCAAGAAATGTATAGTTATCCCCTTTGGGAAAAAACATGTATCCATGAATTACCATATAGGTGGCAGTACATTAAACACCGAAAGTTTGATAAGAGACTTAGGGACACAGGTGGACAGTGGTCTCACCTTCGATAACCACATCGCCACAACAGTCAGGAAATCCTTCTATGTGGCACACCTCATCACTAAGGGCTTTTCATCCAGAAAAAAGGAGGTCATTGTCCCACTGTACTCATCCCTCATTAGACCCATTATAAAATGCAATGCCCCATTTGGTATGTACCTCTCAAGACATCTGCAACAACTGGAAAGGCCACAGAAATACCTCACTAAAAGAATCACAGGCCTAAAGCAGATGCCCTACTCTGACCGGCTTAAAAAACTCCAGCTATACTCTGTGGCATATCGTCTACTCAGAGGCGATCTTTGCTTAACATACAAGGCCATGTCAAACCCAGAGCTGTTGGACATGCTACACTTAAAGAAATCCCAATCCCTCAGAGCCACACGCTCCAGGGATCTAAACCTTGTCATCACAATAAACAAAACATGCTGGAGGGATAGGTTCCTGACCCAGAGACTCCCCAGATTCTGGAATAGATTGCCCATACATGTCAAGCAGAGTGCCTCTTTGGTCCTCTTCAAAAGGAACCTTGATGATTGGATGGGAGAAAGGAAATTCACCCTGGGGATCACGTCAGTTGCCCTGCTAGACAGGGGTCCAGGGAAGTAAATAGTGTGGGAAGAAATAGCCAGGGAATTGTTATGGCTAGGCTTGTATAGGCCCTAGGGCTGATAGCCTAGTACCAATCTATGAACCTATTCCTAGTTTTTGGTGTGTCTTCTTGGCACAATTATTGAAGTGGATGTCAAATTTAAGTTCGTCTATATAAACCCGAGAAGTTTAGTGTGAGATTTGACTTTGATAGTTGTGGTTCTTAGAGAAGAAACAGAGAAGGTGGATTTGAGGTGTTGGAGAGGTTTGGGGAGGAAGATAATTAGTTTAGTTTTATTAGGGTTAAATAAGAGTTGTTTGGTTGTCAGCCATCTTTCAGCAGAGTGCAGGGTGTCTTGGGTGAGGGTGAGTTGGTGAGGTAGATTATTAGAAGTAGAGATGATGGTGGAGTCATCAGTATATTGTATAAGTGTGGAGTGTAGGCAGGATTGGTAGAGATTATTAGTAAAGATGTTGAATAACAGTAGACCCAGGATGGAGCCTTGAGGGATCCCAGTTTGAGCAGGAAGGAAAGAGGAAGTAGCAGAGAGCCGTTTGTCAGATTGTAATCTATTTGATAGGTAAGAAGAGAAACAGCTGAGAGAAGAGTTAGAAACATTGAAGTAAGCTTGTTTGGAGAGAAGGAGGTTGTGAGACACAGTGTCAAAGGCTTTAGTGAGGTTGAGGAAGAGGCACAACACTAGTCTGTTATTATTGAGAGATGTAGAGATAGAATGAGTAAAGTATAATAGTGCTGTAGTTGTGCTATGATGAGGATAGAAACCATGTTGTGTGGGGGGTGAGGAGGTTTTCCTTAATGAGATGTGAAATGAGCTGCTTTTGTACACACTTTTCAAGAATTTTTGAAAGAGGGGATAGAATAGCAATGGGCCTGAAATGTGAAGGGTCGGTGGAGTTACCTCCTTTATAAAGCAGTATATTATAGGACTATTTCCAGATGTCAGGGGCAAGATTTTCCTGAACTGACTGATTGATAGGTATGGATACTGGATAGACAATAGAGGAAGCTAGAAGTTTGCGGTAAAGTGGTGGCAAGTTGTCAGCAGAAGGAGAGAAGGTTTTAAACTTATAGAGGAGTGATCTGATGTGGGATGTGGGGATTGGCTTAATTGAGAAAGGAGTTTAATGGGAGGGAAGAGGACGGGTGCCAAAGTAGGTATCTTTGTTTGGTTTAATTAGGTTCTGTATGGAGTCTATGAAGAAGGAGTTCAAAATATTGGCAGTTTCGAGAGGAGAGCTATTTGGAGAGGGGTTAGGAGGAAATGGGTTCCCTGGGTGTAAGAGCTTTTTAATGGTACTCCAGAATTTTTGGGGGTTATAGTGGGGTGTTTTCTTTGGATTAAGATAAAAAGCTTTTTTTTTTTGTCTAGGTTGACTTGTTTTTTTTTGTGTGTTATTTCGAACTTCCCTATAGAACTGGAGACCAGAAGGGGTTTTGAGTTTATTCTAGGTTTGGGATAGAGGTTTGGGAAGCACGTTTACACCTTGGCCACCTTCTTGTGGAGGACATTGAACTACCTGGCACATTTTATCTGCTTATAGATGGACCTGGTGAAAGAGCTTTTAGACTCTCTGGCAGAGACCATCTCACTGGAGGTATTCAAGAAAGTCTCCCCCCGACTGTCTACTCTTTCGTCCTTGTCCAACTCATACATGAGACTAATTTTCCATTCCACAGAATTTGCCTCTCGGGCAGCCGGCTCAGGCATTGCTATTAGGAGACATGCCTGGATGAGGCTTTGTGATTTTGCAGAGCCCTTTAAGGCATCCTTTATTAACGCGCACTTTGATGGATCCTTGCTCTTCGGTCCATTGCTCAAAATACCCTAACCTGCAGTGAACAAGAGGGGAAGACTTTGTCTGCCATTAGGATCAAGCTCTCCACTCCACAGTGCACCTTTTGTAGAAATCAGCACAGTGGAAGGAAAACCTGGTTCCATAAAACCCAGGGGTCTTCCCAAGATCAACAAGGGGATTCTTCCTCTAGGGACAGAGGAGGAAGTTTTATGGGAGATGCTGCTGCTGCAGCAGCAGTGGGGCTCCACAGAATCAGGCCTTCAGTGAACCTTTCTCTGATAGGCCTTTGCAGTGCTCCTGAAGTGCTGCCCAACTGAGCATCTCTAGAGGCAGTCAGGAATTGGTTCTCTCTGCACACTACTGTCTACACCGATATAACACAAAACAAGTGAGTGTTAGAGAATATATCCAGAAGCTGTACTATTTCCTTCCAAAGTTCTCCTCTGGAGAGGTCAAAGAGACTCCTCGACATTCCACCCAGTCACAGGGAGTTTGCAGTAGCAGACATTCTAAGTCTAATACAAAAAAGAGTCATCCAAGAGGTCCCAATCACACAAAGAGGATTTGAAATTTACCGTTGCTTCTTTTTTGCTAAAGCAAACTGCAGACCTGTAATCCATACTGGATCTAAGCAAGTTAAACTTGCTCAAAAAGAAAGCAAAGTTCTGAATAGTGACAATTCGGTCCATTCTCCCACTGCTGCAGAAGGACGATTGGATGTGCTCTGTGGACTTAAAGGATGCGTACTATCACATCAAAATAGACAGATGCTCCAGGAGTCATCTGTACTTCTGACTGGGAGCCAGTCATTTTCAGTTCAGGGCTCTGCTCTTTGGACTCACCACAGCCCCCAGGGTATTTACCAAATGTATGGCAGTAGTTGCAGCTCAGCTCAGACTGCAGTGATTCTGGGTGTTCCCTTACCTGGATGACTGGCTCTTTACTGACCCAACCAGGCATCAGTTAATACAGGCCAGATGTTACTTTTTCAACCTTGCCAACTATCTGGGGATTGCTTTAAATGTGGCAAAATCCAGTCTTTCCCCTGTGCAGACTTCAGAGGTCATTAGAGCTACCTTGGACATAGTCAGTCAGATTGTTGTTCTCCACCCCCCTCATCACGTCCTAACCTTGAGAGATCAGGTACAAACAATGTTGAGTCTAGCTTCTCCCCTGGCAAGGTTAATTCTCCAAGCTCTAGGTTCTATGGCTGCTGCCATTCCACTAGTTCCTCTTGCAAGATTTTTTTGTGCGAGTCCTTCAATGGACTCTAGCTGCTCAGTGGTCTATACTCTACCAGCCTGTGTCTGTTCCTATCCAGCTGACTCCTGTTTGCAGAAGGCATTTTGTATGGTGGCTTCTGTCGGACGACCTGACATTAGGCAAACCTTTCCTTGTACCACTCCTCTCTGCCATGGTGACCACGGAGGCATGTGGATACCCATAGAGACCAGATTGCATATCAGTGTTCGGGAGATGAGAGCGGTCTTCCTCTCGTTGCAAGCCTTTCAGGATGTTCTTCCTCTAGAAAAGATTGTGATCCACACAGACAACATGTCAGTTGTGTGGTACATCAAGAAACAAGAAGGAACCTGCTCTTACTCACTGTGCAGAGAGGCCATGAGGGATTGGGAATGGGCGATGTCTTTGGACTGTTTTCTGCATACAGCACATTCCAGAGAAATCCAGCATCTTGGCATACAAGCTCAGCAGGTCTATTCTGACCCCTTATGAGTAGTTCCTCAATCAATCATTAGCAGTCTTGATCTTCAGCCACTGGGCCAAACTTGCTGTGACCTATTTGCATCCCCACCAGAACTACAAATGCAGAAATTATTTTGCTGTAATCTCCCCTCTGGGGTAGTGTCTGAGGGATGCTGTGGTTCACGATTGGCTCCCCCAGTCTTCCCCTGTGCTTATCCCCCACTGCCTCTGATTTCAAAGTTTCTCCAGAAAGCAAAGCATCTGAATTCCTCAGTAATCCTCATTGCCCCCATCTGGCCTGGTCATATTAATATTAGTTTAAAGGTGTCCACACTTATGCAACCAACTTATTGTATGTTTTCTATTTTTTTATTTTTTCCCCTAACATTTTTCTTTGTTTTTCAATTGAATTGTGCAGATTATAGGTCACATTAAAGGTATTAAAGGTGGGAAAGTTTTGAAATGATTTATTGTGTTCGTTTTTTTATATCACAAAAGTCTGGCATTTTAACGGTTGTGTAAACTTTTTATATCCACTGTATGAATATACATACATACGCATGCACAGGTGTATCTACATAAATTTTATGTATGTATATATATATATATATATATATATATATATATATATATATATATATATATATATACATAGATATATACACTGTATATATATATATATATATATATATATATATATATATATATATAGATATATAGATATATATATATATATTATATATATATATATATATATATATAGATATATATATATATGTCTGTAGATCTATATATATATATATATATATACATATATATATATAATATGTTTATATATATCTATATCTATATAATATATATATATATATATATATATATACATATATATAGACCCACACACACGTTCCTATATAATATATAAAATTATGCACACTTAGATACACATACTAATTCAAATGCTTGTACACACAAATATGTGTATATAATAATGTCATGCCTAATCTCTTTCAGTTGATTGAGTTTTCAGAAACTCAAAATTCATATGATCGAGACCGTATGATTGAGTTTTTGAAAACTCAAGCTTTTGAGTGGAGATAGCAGTACAGCGAGGGTCAGGAAATTTACCATTTTCTTCACTGTAGTGTGATCTCGGGGTTTGTGTATATAATTTGCAGGGGGGGGTGCAGCCCCCCACATGGGTTGTGTAGAGGCCCCCCCCCCTGCATAAATGTAAAAAAAGTAAACTTTTGTGCTTTTTGTTCTTTTTCGAAATTCGATCATATGGTCTCATCCATATGAATTTCAAGTTTCTGAAAACTAGGTCATCTGACATAGATCCATTATGCCAAATAGTATTTATATTTGTGTAATAAAGGCCATCTGTAACAAGTTTATTTGGGAGAGTAGACTTAGCCACTATGTGTATTATGTGAATTATGTGAAGTTCTATATCTATTACTCTATGCTTAAAACCCAAAGTGGTGGCTGTTATATTGTTTATTAATAGTACAGCACATATTGCAAGGTGTAAATTCCTGTAATGCATGACACACATTTCTGAAAGCTGTTTATTTCAAAAAGAGGTTTAAAGAATTTGAGCACCAAGTAAGTTTTGTGATATTTACTTTTAAGCAACAACTGAAAGCTAAAGCTACTTGCATATTGGCTAGATAAATTAAAATGTAGTTTATCACGTATATAATGTATATAACGAATCACATTTCTGTAG
Organism: Protopterus annectens; assembly: GCF_019279795.1. Taxonomy (NCBI): domain Eukaryota; kingdom Metazoa; phylum Chordata; order Ceratodontiformes; family Protopteridae; genus Protopterus; species Protopterus annectens. The sequence continues at coordinate 1,659,744,554 of NC_056737.1, forward strand.
CAGCACTGGTACAAGCGTACAGTGAGAAATAAAAAAATTAGATCTCAAATTTTCAACTCTGAGGTAAATTACACGCTTTTCTTTAGTGGTTTTGTAATTCTGAAGTAAATTGCATGTATTTCTATAGTGGTTTTGGAACAGAGGCAAAAATGCTATCATGTTGTACAGCTTTATTAAATTTTTGACAAGCCATTAAGCCATCAGGCTCTGAAAAACTGCTCATGAAAATGAACAAATGAATGTGTTCAGTTTAAACACAGTTGCTTTTCAGCATGGCTTAACAGTAGACCTTGGGATGAGGTTTTAAATTGAAATATAGTGACTTACTCTCCTTGACGGAAGATAAAGCCTGGAGAGATACATTAGGCACATTTAAACATTCTAATCATATTGACCCATGCCATGAACTAGCAAGTAGTACATTCACTAATGTTCTGAATGCAGTATAGCTGTATAAGGATACACTTTAACCTCAGAAACATTGAAACGGTATATATATAAATTAAGAAGACGTTCTGCACATTTATGATATTGCTTACTAAATACCCCAATCGTAAAGAAATCAGGTATTAAATTTCTATAAATTTGCTCATTACAATGGCCCTTCTTTGATAAAGGTCATGGTGTTGCAATACTTACACACACACACACACACACATATAAATATATATTATATATTTATCAAAGAAGGGCCATTGTAATGAGCAAATTTATAGAAATTTAATACCTGATTTCTTTACGCTTGGGGTATTTAGTAAGCAATATCATAAATGTGCAGAACGTCTTCTTAATTAAAATACTGTTGAAGTGCAATTGCACTTTTCAAACATGTGTGTGCCTTCTAAGGTCTGTGAAATCAGTGAGGCTGGCGGTTTTGAATATTGCAGTGTATGATACTTTGCTACCAAACTAAAGAAAGTGAGAGACAGACAGAGAGTTCAGTTTTCTGAACATTTGTTTGGAAACCTCAGTTTAGTATGGGCTGTTTACTAGGTGATCGTTGAAACTATTCTCAAAGTTGATCCACATTTAATTCCCAAACATTTTTACTGACTTTCCCTTTATTATTCATTCCATGTAACCAATGAGTTGACATCCCTTAGTGATTATTACATTTCTCCCTTCCTCCTGACTTCAAAGGCATCAGGTGGGTGATGTGGAAGGCAGGGATCATTGCCATCATTGAGCATTAGTCAGGATTTAGTTAGGATTTTCCAATTCCCTGAACTCCTAACTTCTTCAGGAACAAGGTCTGACCTACTAACTATTTAGCCAGTCTCAATTACAGTATGATTTACATTCTGAAATAACAGAAGAAGAGAACTCTGCCTTACAACACTGCTAGGTGCAACAATCTCATCATTTTTACAGAATGACAAGCTGCAGCAATTCTGTTCCACTGAAGGAAGGCTGTGTGTTTATCTGCTGTTGAGTCCTCATGTTGTATCTCCTATAGAGGTGTTATTTTTTCCTTGCAGGTACAAATCTTATATTATACCATCCGTGTCCTACAGACACTGCCTTTAACAGAATGAGAGTAAAAGAAGAAATCAAGGCATAATAAATTGCTAAGCAAATCACTTTGGCACCCTATGCACAACTGGATTCATGTTGAGTCATTGAATGTAATTTCGGCGAATGCAAAACAAAAATTAAACCTGTTCTCTGAAATCTCCGTAGATGAACAACTCAACAGTTTTGTTTTTGCAGACCTCCTCATGTGGGGAGACATCTCTCATGCCCCCTGCCCATCTATGTGCCAACTCCGAGGTCACACAGCAGTGGAGAAAAATGCAAACTCCACTGTTGGCGAAACTAGCTTCACTGAACAGCACTTGCATTTTTTGCATTCACCAAAATTACGTTTGATGAGATGAAGTGCTGTCTGCATAACTTATGCACTTTTGTATATTTTGTTGCATATGCACATTGACCATAGGATCATAGGAAGTTACACAAGGCCAATGGCCCTATGGCCCTTACCAGCCTAGCCAAGTTCTACCCTTATTTCCACAATCAGCACCTATTGCCTATGTCTAAGAGGGATACAGGTGGAACCCCCAGTGTGAATTTATGGTTACCCATCCAGTCACTCAGATTGCATTTGAAGAGGGACAGTGAGGTGCTCTGTTTGACATGAAGTGGAGACCATGTCATGTCATTTATAGTAATTTTGGCAAATTCAAAAAGAGTGAGTGCTGTTCGCTAAAATTACTTTCACCGACAGTGGAGTTTACTTTTTCTCCACTGCTGTGTGACCTTGAAGTTGGTATATATAAGTCTAGGGGTGTGGCGCTGTCCCTCACATGGGGTGGGGGGTGCATGAGGGCTTGCACCCATGCAAAAAGAAAATGAGTTGTTCATCATATGTGATTTCAGTGAATGTTTTTCTTTCTTAATTTTTTTCTGTTCACTAAGATTACCTTCAATGACTTGACATGTATCCATCAAATGCTCTGACAAGTCAATTAAAATACATATTACTAGCTCTATGGTACTGCACCACAGATTAGTAAAAGTCCAGGTTATAAATATCCAGTATTATGAGCAATTGTAAATGATTGACAGGTGACCACAGCTTGGTTTACTGCAGTATAATTTAAAGAGGGAGCAGCAGACTTCAAGCAGGGTGAGGAATACACTGAAGAATGCCTTTGTGATGATCATTTAACACTGATTGTGCGGGACCACTTATGCCACTCAGAATTGTTTGTTTACCTTTTGGCATTGCTGAATGTAGATCCTCCATGTTATTGCAGCCTGAGAAGAGCAATAAATCTATGGTGCTACATACTCTTTGCCTTCAGATAATTTGGAAAATGAAGTTCAGAAACACAAAACATTTTGTAGCTTACTAGCCCTTATTTCAAAGGTTTGCATCTACCCTTTAACTAACATCATGTAGAAATAGAATGACAAGTTATGGTTTAAAAATAACACCCTAGAAGTTCTTTTGGAAAACTACTGTCCTTATCAGACTGGCATGTTTTACAGAGCTGTAACATACAAGATGTATACAAGATAATAAAGAAGCATACATAATGCTTAACAGATTACTGTGATGAATGGTTCAATTTCCGCAAAATAGAACACCATAGAAATAATAAATAACTTCTGCCCACAATATGGGCAATAGTTGTTTATAAGCAGACCTCAAAGTGTACCACTGACCCAAACAAGTAACACCCTTAAATGTGATATGCACCGGAGCAGCAGTATTATAACTGTAAATAAAAAAAAACTAAATGTTCAGTAAGCCATAAAATGTTTTGTGTGTAGCCCTGAGAAACAGCTCATGTTTGTGGTTGATCCCTTAGTGCTTAAATAGAAAGAGGTTAACAGTACTTTAAACAATTGCCACCTACAGCTGTAGCTGTACATCTAATTCAGGACTGACATTTCCTTTATAACACTGGCCAATATAGAGTTCAAGAAAATGTAAATCTGAGAGTGCAAAAATAAGTGTCAGTTAATGAATAAATCACTAGTCCATCAGGCAGTACAACTCATTTTAGTGATTGAAGTAGAATCATGCTATTACTGCAGAATTGAATATTGGCAGAAAATGTACACCTCTTTTATTTCTTTTGGAATAAAGCCCAGCACAGTACTTTCAACTGGTTCTGGTTATAGTTTAACTTTCATATGGCTGCTAGACTGGGCTAACACAAAACTGCCCAGAAGGTACTGGCAGGCACAACAGAAATATGAGAATACTTTCTAGATTTAGTTACAGCATGTGTGTTGCACCAAATGTAGGCTACATATTTACTTCAGAGCCTTCGTGTTCTCCCTCCTTGTATCACCAGTTCTTCTGTTTGACTTCATGAGATATAAGAGGTCAAGGATCAGTGGATCTCTAACGATGCAGTAAACAAGGCACATATCCCTCTCAGGAGCCTATAAGGCACAAACTTCAAGGACAGGGCTTCTAGTATCTCCTGGCAACCATGGTTCTTAATATCAGAGTTTTTTTTTTGTTAGGAAAGTCTGTTGGTATGCTGAGGGAGATTGGTACATAGGTTCATAGGTAAATACTGGGCTAACTGCAGTGATGGACCATTTTAAGCCTTGCTGATAACTTGAGGTCAGACTCAAACTGTGTACCTTGTATCTATGAGCTAAAGACCTTGACCATTATAAACAGTTGTATCCACTGTCCATTTGCTGCTCAATATGAAAGGATTCACTTCTCTTCACAGTTATTCCACAACACTTGTATAATGAATATAACACATGAATAAATATGAAGTTAAGCGCTTTCATCTACACCAAAGTAGACTTCATCAGAACACTTCCATTTACTAAATGCTAGCTTTTATAGCTACAACAAACCGTCAGTTAGTATGCATCAGTAAATCAATTAAATATTTAAAGTGCATTGTGCCACTTAATTTCATTCATTACATCTAGTACACCATTCATGCCAAACCCAACAATGTCTTTAGATCTGGATAAAATACCTTTGGATGTTAATGCTAAGTAAAAGGATGTCCCAACTACAGTTGTCATGTGATGACCAAAGGACACCAAACTGTCGACCCAAGTGATCAGGTCCATGATACTTTTTTTCATTTTCTAAGGATGTACTTCTTGTACTTTATTGTGTGTTGTATATAAGTTCTGTTTTCCAAAATGAACAGTACTACACTTTTTATAATTCACTTTAGACCCATTTTCTGTACATCGGTTATTAACTTGGATAGACTGTTTCTGAAAAGTGCAGATAACTTAGGGGGTGTTGACAGTTATTCCCATTTACAGTTGTCTGCAAATCTGGTTAATCAGAGATCCTGTGTATCAGTTTTTAGATTGGAGAAGTAGGTACCAAACAGGGGGACCCATTTTAGACACCTGTGGGATACCACTGGTTACCTTAACACTATTTAAAGAAGCACCTGCCACATGGACTATGTGGCTTCTGCCTTTCAGTCAAATGGCTATCCATCTTGCCAAGTAAGGCTCTGTATTAAGGTATGTCAGTTTCCTTATAATTCTGGCATGAGGTATGGTATCATATGGGTTGAGAAGGTAAAAATAATCTGTATGAATATGATCACTACTGAAAGCTTGCATAGCCCTCTTCAAGAAATTAGCAAGGACTAAAATGTATGATCTTCCTTTGACAAAGCTTTATTGTTTGGGGTCAAGCCTAATGATATTCTTAATATTATAATTAATTATAATTAATGAGATTAATTATGATATGCAACATAGTTTTACAGGTAATGCTTTTAAGGCTAACTGAGGGAAGAAAGTGATAAAGATCTATGCGGTTTTGTTTAACAGTATTTTAAAAAGAAAAGAGCACCAACATCCTGGAAGAAAGCTGTGGTGGCTTTAATTCCTAAAGACAGTAAAGAGCTATCAGACCCAGCTTTGTATAGGCCCATTTCAGTTTTAAACCAAGAGTAGAAGGTGTTTATGTTATAATAACTAAAAGGATTGAAAAGGTGTTGCCAAAACTGGTAGATATGGATTGATATTTTTTTGTGGAGGGGAGGCAAACATTTAACAATATTTAACAGACCAATGATGATCCAGAGGGAAGCAGAATGTATGAAAATATTAAGGTTATAAGTGAGTTCTTATGCACAGAAAGCATTTGACAGAGTACACTGAGATTCTATGAATAGGGCAATAGCATTTATATTCCCTGATGCAATGATAAGGTTAATTAGGATGATATATGAGGGATCGGAGGCAAAAATTAAAGTGGGAAGGTTCCTGTCTGATAAGTTGTGCCTGAACCAGAGGAACCAGACAGGGATGTCCTCTATCCCCTTTGTTATTTGTATTATATTTAGAGCAATTGGCTGAGAAAACAATGGACTCAGAAGTTCAAGGATGTAATTGGTATGGTAAGCAATATTATTTTGTACCTGATAAAACCAGATAAGGGCACCTCAGTTTTGTGGAACATTCTAAACAGTTTCAAGTCATTTTTGGATACAAAATTAATGAAGGTAAAACAAAGACTATATCTGTAAACTATATACTTACACATGAATTGGTATGGGTATGTGATAAAATTTAAGTATTTAGGAGTATGGGTTAAAAAGGACTCTGTTGTGGCAGCTGAGGATATGTGGGAAGAGACAAAATAAAAGATAATACAAAAACTGAGAAACTGGAAGCTCTTGTTTATGGATGTGGACAGCAAGGTACTAAGTGAAAATGTTTTAGTCATTGAGTTTTATATACAGGTCAGGCATATTTTTTATCAACCAGAGGAGAAGTTGTGGATAGCAATTAGTAAAAAGGTGAAGGGTTTTATCTAGGAGTGGAAGATGGCAAGAGTTAAGTGGGATAATGTGATCCTTCCAATAGAGCAAGGAGGTTTAGGATTACCTGATTTGAGGGGATATTTTAGACCTAAATATTTAAGGGAAGTAGACATAACACAAGCAGAAAGCTATAATTCAAAGTAGAAAGGGATGCTGATGAAGCGGGGGGATCTAAAACATAATTTCAGAGTGGGATTTTGGACATAGATCTTTAAGGAGAGTAACAGCAGCCATGTAGAATATTTTATTCAGATACCAGCAGAAAGTATTTTAAGAACTAAGTAAACACGAGAATGAAGAAAAGAGATTCAGGCGATAGAGACGGCAGCAATTGGGGATACAGAGAATAGGGAAGAGAGGACTGGAATTTACTGGAGAAAACTGATAAAGGAACCAATATTTCAAGCAAATAACTAGAGATGGAAATGCAATATAATGGGAAGAGGCCAAGAAGTCATTTGGACTTCAGGCTAATGAAAACCTTTCCTATCAGGGGTTAATATCAGGGAAATCGTAAGTTAAAGACCTGCTCTGGTAGAATTTCTAGCTGAATCTAAAACAGAAGTTGCTGTTCAAAATGGATTATTAGTAGGGCATATAAAATATTGCAGGATAACTATAGGGATCAGTCAGAGCAGGTTAGAAAACATTGGGAAGAGAGAGATTGGATAAGTAATTCACAAGGAAACAATGGGAGGACATATGTATGACTCCCAAATATGCAACAAAGTCTATATTTAGGATTTTTGCTTGGAATTGTTTGTATAGGTATATTTTACCCCAAGCAGACACCAAAGAAATTTTCCTTAGATAGATGGCAAATGTTGGAGGTGTTATGGGGAATAAAGTGGTAACTGGGAACATATGTTTTGGAAGTGTAATGAGCTGTCCGATATTCCCTACAGAGTACTCTGCCAGGAATACTGGGTGAACAGAGAGGTGTAACTAATGAAATGGTTCTTTTGAACTGGGATATAGGATCTGAACTGTCTAAACATGGTAAGACCTTGTTAAGTTTTAATTCTGGTGGCTGCCAAAAAAGAAATTACTAGAAAATGTAATTCAGTCTAAACCAACTATATTTGAATTAGTGAATAATGTAACAGAGATAAAAAAACTGAAAGTGGTATCTTTAGAAAAGTAAATGAGCAGATTATATTGAAAATTGGAAATTGTGGGATCAATACATATAGAGTAATGTTCTGGAGGAGGAGTGAGGTTTAAGGGAAGGCAGGAACTGAACAGTTTATGCAATATTGGGTTCATGATAATTGTACAGAAGAATATATGTGATGTATAATGTTTGTAACTGTGAAGATTTTAACATGGTTTATTTTCTTGTATATAAATTAATGTTTGCCTATGTCTTAAGTGATAATTCAATAAAGGTTTTAAAAAACATATTAGACAAAAAAATAATAATTTGAAAAGATTAAGTTAAAAAATATTTGTAAGGTTGATTGGTCGGTAATTTCCAGGGTCAATAGTAGGGCCACACTTGTGAAAGGGCATAACCACAGGAGTGGCAGGATTTTAGCCGTAAAACATGTTAAGGAGAGTTTGGTCAAGAACCACCTTGGCACTATTTAGTAAGCACCCAGGTATGTTGTCATGACCCAAGGGAGAAATATTTTTGGTTTTGATAGCACCTTAAGAATATACTTTCTAATGATGATAGGGAATGCAAAGATTCTGGAATGAGTGGTGCTGGAATAGATGTTCCATGGGTGACATTTGTGGAGAACTTGTTTGCTAGTATATTTGTGTCAGAGTTCATAGGTCCCTAGGTTCATAGGATGATACTAGGCTATTGGCCGTTATATGTCTAGCCAAGAATTTCACCCATGTTCCCTTAAAGTCAGCACCTGTTTCCCCTGTCCAGCAGGGACACAGGTGGGATTCCAGGGGTGTATTTTCTGTTTCCCATCCAGTCATCCAGGTTCTTCTTAAAGAGGGCTAGAGAGGTACTCTGCTTGACATGGAGAGGGAGTCTATTCCACAGATGGTGCCTTTGGGACACAAATTTATCCTGCCAGCAACTTCTATTAATGTCACAGACTGTTAAGGCCTTGCATCCGGGTTGCGTGACTGGAATTTGACTTATGGATATGCAGCAACTCCATCAAGGCTGGGTCTGAGATGGCCTTGTATGCCAGACACAGGTCACCTCTGAGCAGTCTGTATGAGACTGAGTAGAGGGACAGGGCTTTTAGTCTATCTGTATATGATAGGTGTTTGAGACCATAGATTTTCCTGGTCAGGAACCTCTGTGATCTCTGCAGCTGCTGCATGTGCTTCGCAAGGTACATGCCGAAGGGGGCATTCTACTTGATAATGGGTCTGATAAGGGAGGAGTACAGGGATGTTATGACCTCCTTGTTCCTGGATGAAATACCCTTATTTATGAGGATGGACATGTAGAAAGCCTTTTGTTCAGTGGAAGCAATGTGGTGGTCAAAAGTCAGGTTGCTATCAGCCTGGGTGCCCAAGTCTCTCACGACTGATTGCATGCTTAGTACGTTGTTATTAATGTGATAAATAGTGGGGATGCCATTTTCCCCAAAGGGGATAATGATGCATTTCTTGGCATTCGGTTTGAGGCCATGCTTCTAGCACCAGTCATTAGCTTGGGTAAGGCCCTCTTGGAGGATGCTCACATCATTAGGGGAATTTAAGACAGCACCCAGCTTACAGTCATCTGCAAACTTGATCAGCCACAGACCACTGGTTTTGGCTTGCGCCTCAGAAAAGTATATCCCAAACAGTAGAGGCTCCAAGACTGATCCTTGGAGTACACCGCTCGTTATGAGTCTACTACTAGAGGTGGCTACCCCTATTTTGACTGAGTGGGTTTTATCAGTGAACCGTTTAGCTACCCATCTGGTAAGATATGGTTTGATGCCTAGCTGGAAGTGTTTATCTATTATGCCTAAGTGGGGAATAGTGTTGAAGGCTTTGGCTATGTTAAGGTAGGCGGTTTGCACCGTCTTCTCCCTCGTCCATGGCTTTGGTGACTGTTTCGAAGAAGTAGACCAAATTTACCAGGCATAATCTCCCTTTGACAAAGTCAAACTATGTGGGGTCAAGTGTTTAGAGGTTGCCAGTGTCCTTGTTTATAAGGTCCATGATAATGCATTTCATGGCCTTGCAGATCAGGCTAGTTAGGTTGATGGGCCTATAATTGCCTGGGTCAGTAAGCGCTCCACCTTTATGCAGAGTAATGACAGCGGCTGTCCTCCATTCAGCTGGGATGAAGCCAGTGATCGGGCTTTGGTTGAATAGGGTGCCTAATGGAGCTGAGAGCTCATGCCTGAGTTCATGTAGGATACAGCCAGGGATGTTATTGGGTCCCATGGAGACTGTATTTTTTGCCTTTGGTAGGCCATTAAAGACCCTGGTAATGAAGGGGGGTCAGGTGCTGGGGATGTCCTGGTTTACTGATGGGGGAACAGGGAGTAAAGTTTTCACTGAACCTGACTGCCAGCAGGTTGGCTATATCTATGGTGTTTATGCATGTGGAGTTATTGACTACCAGTTCAGAGCAGATTTGGATGTTACCTTTGAGATTGTGGACATATGTGAAGAAGGTCTTGAAACTGTCCTTAGTGGATTATTTGTTTGTTCAGACAAAGAAGGGATTGCTTCCAGCTTGGCACCTGCTCCTTCTTGGTCCTGGACAGCATTTTTTTTCCTTTTATTACAGAGTTTGTTTATTGCTGCTGTCCACCAGACAGGCTTACTCTTCCTTGAGGAAGATGATTTGGTCCTGTCACATATTGCTGAGGCCGTACAGCTATGTAGGTGCTGATATAGTTTTTTGGTGTAGGCTTGGACATTAGTGCTAGTTACAACTGAAGGGACAGTGGCTGTGAAGCTGCTTATACCGGATCTGAGGAGATTGTAGTCCGCTTTGGAAATTTTTTTTTTGTTTGGTCCTGAGAAGGGGGGGGGGGGGGCAGGGGAGATGGTGACTTCAAAAGTGATCGCTTTATGGTTGGATCTTTCCAATGAAGTTGACACTGTAGGGGTGCTACAGTGGCTACTCATGTTGATTAGGACCAGGTCCAGGATATTTTCACATCTTGTAGGGGTGTCAGCCAGCTGATCCAGTGCATTGGCAATGACCAAGTCGAGGAATCTCTGGGCATTCATGTTTGGGCTAGAATAGGTTTTCCACTGTATGGTTGGGTATTTAAAGTCACCCAAGATCATGGTAGAGGGTTGAATCTTGATGGATTCAAGTAAGTCCAGATAGGTGGAGTGGGCATCCTGAGTCATGGTTGGGTGTCTGTACCTAGCTGTGATTTGAATAGGTGTTTTGTCAATGGTTAACTGCACTTGGTGCGTCTTCTGTGCATCATACTGTTTGACCAGCCTGGAGGTGTGTATGTCTTTGATAAATATTGAAACATCACATCCTTTGGCTTTGTTAGCCCTCCATTGGGGTCTGAAAGTATGGTAGGGTGAGTAACCTGGTAAAGCTGGGTGCTCACTACAGCTTTGAACCAGTTTCAATGACTGCACAAATTTGGTGGGTCCTGTTAAAGAAAAGTTTGGAGCAATGGTGAATGTCATCTTTTAGTTTTTTAATAACACTAATGAAGCATTTGTAGTTATCCTTTACTTCAGAAACTAATCAGTTCATAGTTTGCTTTACTGGTCCTTATAGTGCTTTTTAGTTTCTTGGTAATGTTTTGCACAGTTTAAGGAATTTATTTCACTTTTTATAAGTTCATAGGTATATGCTAGGCTAATGACCACTAGGCCCCTTAAAAGTTTAGGCAAGCAACCCAAATGTGACCCACAAATTTGATTTATATTTGATTTATAGGGGCAAGTTACTGACTGCCTCTGTCCATCAGAGATATAGAATCCAGACCTGAGGTGAATTTCCAGTTATCCATCCATTGGTCCAAGTTGCACTTAAATAGGGATAGGGAGGAACTCTGCTTCACATGGATGGGAAGCCTGTTCCAAAGAAAGGGTATTTTCTGAGAAATGTATCTCTCTGTCCAACGTGACCTATTTATATTCCAAGCAAAATTTAGGTCTTTTAATCTAGTGGTCCTGATGCAGTTTGTTTTGCAAATGTACAAAAGATTCATCAAAACAGGGTCGACGGATGCCTTATATGCCAGGCAAAGATCACCTCTCAGAAGTCTGTATGATACTGAGTAAAGAGACAAGGGTTTCAGGTGATCAGCACAAGACATTGCGTTTATTCCCTGTATTCTTTTTGTAAGGAACCTTTGTGGATGTTCCAGTTGTTGCATGTGTCTGGCCAGGTATATAATAAAGGGGGCATCCTACTCTGTGATGGGCCTGATGAAGGCAGAGTACAGTGGTATGATGACCTCTCTGACCTAGATACCATGTTTTTGTGTATATGTTGAGCAGCATAGAAGGATTTTCTTACTACCTTAGACACATGTTGGTCAAAGGCTAGGTTACTATCTACATGAGTTCGCAGATCCCTGACCAGTGAATCAACTTTTAAGGGTGTTTTATTAATGATGTAGTTACTTGGGGTGTCAGACTTTCCAGAAGGTACTATAATGCGTTTTTTGGTCCTGAGTTTTAAGCTATCACTTTGGCACCAAGCGTTTGTCTGTATTAAACCTTCCTGAAGGGTGTTCTCACCTTGGAAGGATTCAGTGACTACTCTCAGTTTCAAAAAACAAACGATAAACAATGAAGAGAAAAAGCCGACAAGTAATTTCCAAATGGAATAGAGTGCCTTGGCAAGTATATCCAAATGTATCCAAAATTATATCCAAACATGAGTAGTGAAAAACACTGTTCTTTATTGATAGTCAAACGATCCTCAGTACAAATAAAAACATAAAACCATCCTCAGTGTGAAACAAGGTAAGCATTTTCGTCTCCAATTATGCAATAAAGGAGACTTTATCAAACAAAAAACGGACCATCAGTTTAAAGCTTAAATACTAAAAATTCTCCCTCCCAAATGATGTCATATCCAGACTAAACACCAAATGCCTTTTTAAAGCATCAATGCATTTAAAAAACGTATATACAAAAAATAAAGTATGCAAAAAAAAAAAAAAAAAATATATATATATATATATATATATATATTTTTTTTTCCACCAGAGGGCATAAAACTAAAACACATGTTAGATGCAAATAGCGTGCAAGAGGCATAATTAAAACATAATAAAATGCATATTAACTACATTAAGAAATGCCCTAATACATGTAGACAAGGAAAAAATGTATATTTAATCGTAAAACTTTTAATAAAATATAACCAACCTCATATTAAACATAGGGACATATACTAGTTCATATATAACAGAAATTAATTGCTGTTTTGAAACATTCACTAACTACAGCTGGTATTATAAAAAATGTGTAGCAATACAATTTAAAAACCCTTATTACACAAAAATAAAATTGGTTAAAACTGAACAGGTTAAAAAACATTCTATTCAATAAATAATGAAAAAAATAAGCAGTTAGAATATATACTTGAAAGAAGGCACCATGATATTCTCCCGTGGTTAAAACCATTAAAATGTATACATAAAATTGATCTCATAAAAAACATTCCATAAAACCAATATATTGGGGTGAATAATACTTAAGTACTTGTCAAATACTTAAGAAGTATTTGAAAAATTATTTTTAATCTCTACCCAGTGCTATTATCTTTAACAGACTACTAATGGAAATATTTTCATTTAAGCGCAACTGCCAGACCAATTCCATTTTTTCTAAGTAGTATGGCCAAGCACCTCCCCTGAAAGAATTCACTATGCTTTCCAATATAAAAAATTTAAAGTGATGTTGTGGGTAGACATTAACATGTTTAGCTAGTGCATTATGGTCATGACCATCACAAATGTCCCTAAGGTGCTCACCTATTCTATTTTTCAACTTACGTTCAGTTTTGCCAATGTAGAAGCATGAGCAGAGTACACAAAGGGCACAATAAATAACTTTCTCTGTGTTACAGGAGAATTTGCCACTAATCCGGATATTCATTCCGTTAACTTCTACAGCTTCAGTTTCAAGTATATTACTACAAAATTTGCATCTTCCACATTTGTACATATGTCCCCTGTTTTGTTTTAATACATGATGTTCTAGTATGTTTTTAAACAATACCCTTTTCTATATACACAAGTCGGCCCTTCTCCAAGAATATTCACCATATCTTTGTCATTATGTATGAATTACCAGTTCTTATTTAGAATATTCTTAATATTATATGCATCCCTACTAAAAGTAGTTATAAAACTATTCTGATAAGACATACTGCTTTCAACTACAATATTGTTAGTAAGATTATCAGAACCTAGATCATATGAAGCCAATAATTCATTAGTGCCAGGCTCCATTCTACCACCATCTTTAATTTTCAAAATTGGCTCAAAGAAGTTATCCTGTCTCTTATTAATGACCTCATTCATTATTTGCTCTATTAATTTTATTGGATATTTCCTCCTAATAAACATCTGTTTAAAAATGTCACATTCTTCTAAAAAAGTATTCCATTCAGTAATCATACGGGCTGCACATACAAACTGTCCTTTAGCTACAGCCCATTTTTGATAAAATGGATGTCGACTACTAAAGTGAAGAAAACTGTTTGAGTATGTATTCTTATGAAATATTTTAGCTACATAACAATTTAATACTTCACTCTTCATTAATAAAACATCCAAATGTGAAATACTATCATTGCCTATTGAATGTGTAAATTTCAAAAAAAGTAGTAGTACCATTAATAAAAGTAATAAAAGAGTAAATCAGGTCCATTGATCCATCCCACAGAATAAATATATCATCCAAATAATGAACATATATTTTACAGAATGAGTAATATTGAGATGGGAATACAAATCGTTTCTCCCACTCCAGCATAATAATGTTGGCATATAAGCCACCACACGCAGATCCCATTACGACGCCCTCATTTTGTAAAAAATATTCACTCTCAAACAGAATAAAATTATTCCTTAAAACAATGTCAATCATTTGCTCATATAAATTAATTTTGTCCTGACTAATAACCCTTTGTTTGCAAATAATCACAGAACCATTGAAGTCCTATCTCATGGGGAATGACACTGTACAAGTTTGTCACATCTATAGTAATGAACAAATAGTCATTACTATATTCCGTTGCATCCATTTTTTTCAAAAAGTCCCATGAGTCAATACATATATTGGGTTCATTCCATACTAATTGACTCAGGGTTTTGTCAAGATACTTAGCAAGTGGATATGTAATAGAGCCCCGAGCGTCCACTATAGGCCTCATAGGTGGCTGATGGACATCTTTGTGAATTTTGGGGCCCCAAAAATAGTTGGAATAACTGGATATTGTACAGAAAAGTAATGTAATTCATTGATAGAAATCAAACCATCAATGAACATATCCTGAATAAACCCTTTTATTCTCTTGTATGCCCCGTTCATTTCATTAAGAGAACTCTTAATATAGGTGTCATTATTCAGAATATCCATCATCTTATTATTATAATCAACTAAATACATAATAGCTACCCCACCCCCCTTATCCGGTTTCATAATCCTCACACCATTATTCTTAACCAGAAAGGCAAGTTCAAATTCTTCCTCATCATTTAAATTACTATACACTTTATTAATTTAATTCAAAGAGTCAATTATTCTGTTATAGTCAATAACCATTTCCATGTACTCTAACCCAAATCTGTCAAATAGTCCTAACAAATCTTTATGAAAGTCAGAACCTGGGATTAATCCTGTGGGAAAACGCCACATCCTAAGACTTTTTTAGTATTTAAACTTTAAACTGATAGTCCGTGTTTTGTTTGATAAAGTCTCCTGAATTGCATAAATGGAGACAAAAGCACTTACCTTGTTTCACACTGAAGATGGTTTTATGTTTTTATTTGTACTGAGGATCGTTTGACTGTCAATAAAGAACAGTGTTTTTCACTACTCGTGTTTGGATATAATTTTGGATACATTTGGATATACTTGCCAGGGGACTCTATTCCATTTGGAAATTACTACTCTCAGTTTGCAATCTTCTGAGAACTTGGTTAGCCAGAGGCTCTTGACATTGGCTTTGACATTGGAGAAGTAGGTGCCAAAGAGGAGTGGGCCTAGCATAGACCCCTGGGAGGCTCCATTGGTGACTGGCCTCTGCAGAGGTGGCCTCACTGATTCTAACCTGTATCAGTCTATCAGTGAGCAGCTAGCTGTCCAGCATGTTAAAAAGGGGTTTATACCTAGTTCTGTAAGTTTGTTGACAATGCCTGAGTGGGATATTGTATCCTATGCCTTAGTCAGACTAGGTAAGCAGTATGCACAGTTTTTCCCCTCATCTATTGTCTTAGTGACCTTTTCAAAGAAGTCTACCAGATTCAGTAAGCATGACCTTCCTTTGATGAAGCCAAACTAGGATGGATTCAGTGTCTGGAGGTATTTTATGTCATTGTTGATAATTTCCATGATAATTCGTTCCATGACTTTGAAAATAAGACTAGGCATACTAAATGGTCTGTAGTTTCCAGACTCTGTTCAAGGTCTTCATTTATGAAGGGAGATGACTGTCACAGTCCTTCATTCATGTGGCACAAAGCCTGTTTCAAGACTGTAGTTAAGTAATGACTCCAGGTGTCTGGATAAGTCATATTTTAGATTATTCAGGAGGCATCCTGGGATATTATTGGGGCTCATTGAGGCCGTATTCTTGGCTTTAATGAGCACAGCCAGTACATACTACCTAGTTATAGTTTGAAGGGGGTATGTTTAAGGGCATTATTGGGATGATTGACGGTGGGGGTGGGGTAAAGTTGGAAGTGAGTCTGTCTGCTAACAGGTTTTCTATATCGCCAGACTCTGTGAATTTGGTCAGTTCAGCACATTGCTGTGTGATGCAGTTGAGGTTTCTGACATAGCTGTAGAAGGCCTTATGGTTATCATAGGATCATAGGAGATTACTAGGCTATCAACCCGGAGGTCATTTTAAGCCTATCCATTTCAACCCAGTGTAATACTGTAGATGTGCAAGTTAATACCCAAGATTGTATTTAGTGATGACTGCCTATGTCCTGGAGGGTTGTGGGTGCTCTCCTCGGTAAGAATTTATGGTGCCCCATCCACTCATTCAGGTTCCTCTTGAACAGTGTCATAGAGGTGCTCTGTTTCACATGAACTGGTAGCCAGTTCCAAAGATGTGGCACTCGCTGAGAGATTAATCTGTCCCTCCAGCATTTCCTGTTTAAGTTGCAGGCCATATTTAAGTCCATGGAATGAGTGGCTGTAGACCCGTTTGATTTACATATATGCATTAAGTTCATTAGGCTTGGGTCTTGGGTTGCTCTATAGGCCAGGCATAAGTCTCCCTTAAGAAGTCTATATGATACGGAATATAGTGACAAGGATTTTAGTTGGTCCATGCAAGGCACATGCTGGAAGCCCTTGATCTTCTTTGTTAGGAACCTCTGAGGTCTCTCTAATTGCTGTAGGTGCTTAGTATGCTACATACCGAATGAGGCGTTATACTCAATTATGGGCCGGATAAGTGCCGAGTATAGGGGGGGGTTATAACTTCTTTTGTTCTCAAAGTAATGCCTTTACTAATCAAGTGAACTACGTGAAAAGCTTTCCTTACAATGCTAGACACGTGGTGGCCGAAGTTAAGGTCATGGTCAACCTGTGATCCCAGGTCTCTTACCACGTCATGGGTACTTAGGGTATTGTTATTGATTTGATAGTGTGAAGGGGCTATTGTTTGTGCCGAAGGAAACGATGATGCATTTCTTTGCATTCAGTTTGAGACCATGACTAATACACCAGTCGTTGGTCTGTGTGAGACCCTCCTGGAGTATACTGACGTCATTTGAGGATTCAGTGATTGCACCTAGTTTGCAGTCATCTGCAAACTTGGTCAGCCACAACCCTTTAGTTTTGACCTGAACTTCTGAGAAGCATATACCAAACAGTAGGAGGTCCAGCATTGACACATGTGGCATGCTGCTGGTAACAGGTCTGCTGGTTGATGTGGAGTCACCCACTTTGATGGTGTGTGTCCGATTTGTGAGCTAGTTAGCAAACCATCTTACAACAAAGGGGATTACATTCAGTTTGCAACGTTTATCAGTAATGCCGGAATGTGGGATTGTGTCAAAAGCTTTTGCCAAGTCAAGGTATGCTGTGTGCACAGATTTGCCCTCATCAATGGCCTTGGTCACACTTTCAAAGAAATACACCAGATTTAACAGGCAGGATCTGCCCTTCATGAAGCTGAATTGGGTAGGATCCAGGGTTTGGAGGTCACTTATGTCTTTATTTATGAGGTCCATAATGATACATTCTATGACTTTACAGATGAAGCTGGTCAGGCTTATGAGTCTGTAATTTCCTGGGTCTGTTGCCAGACCACCTTTGTGGAGGGAGATAACTGTAGCTGTTCTCCATTCTTGTTTTAGCTTGTTTAGAAGACAGCCTGGGATGTCGTCTACTCCCATAGAGGCTGTGTTCTTTGCCTTGGACAGGGTTATCCTTCACCTTGGAATATATGAACATCAAAGTTGGCTTTGCTTGACCTATATATATATATATATATATATATATATATATATATATATATATATATATGTAAACATACATACTTTGAGGAAGTTTTATCTTTATAGGAATTACTCTTCCTGATTTTTGCCATAATTATTTTCCTTGTGTTGTATATCCTGATTAATTTGGGATGCTGTCAGGGTTATTTGTTTCTAGGGCTAGATCTGTGCTTACGTTTGGTAGGTACAATAGCCTCTATACAGTCATTGACATGGTTGTACAGAGTTTCTGAGAGGAATTCATCATAGGCTGGTGTGTTCTTGGGGTTTGGAGGGGCATTGAATTTTGACAGACCATCACTTAATAACAGGTAATTTGCCTTGGAATAGTTTTTAACTGTTACTGATTTTAATGGGATTGCAGAGTTGATTTTGATTTTGAAGAGACAGATTTATCATCAGATTTTTATCAGGGAGGGTGAGACATGGGGGGGGGGGGGGTGATGCAGCATTCTTCCATATTTTGTAGCATGAAGGCCAGTATGTTAGAGCCTGTAGTGGGCATATTCAATATTTGGTCAAAATTGTTGGTATTGATATATATATCTATATATACATATATATATATCTATACATATATATATAATATATATATGTATCTATATCTATATCTATATATAGTATATCTATATATATATATATGTATATCTATATATGTATATCTATATATATATATATACATATATATATATATATATATATATATATATATATATATATATATATATATATGTATATATATATATATATATATATATGTGGCTCTACTTTGCATGCTTGAAAGCTCAAATACTCAAACGTTATTTTTGCGAGATTAAAATAACAAAACTAAAATCCCAAACTGCAAATTTTCCCAGGGCAAGTAAACACTTGCCCAAAACTTCATCAAAACACATTGTAGTATTTTAAACTCACCTAGGTGGGGGGTTTGCCCCCCACATCCCCTCAACTATATATAAACTCTGGGATTGCACTACAGTGGGGAAAAGACATGTCTCCCCACATTGGGCAAGTGTCTACTTGCCCTGGGAAAAAACTGCGCATGTCTGGTTTTCAGTTTTCGTTATTTCTGTCTCGCGAAAATAACGTTCAAGTATATGGGCTTCGACCAAGAAAAGAAGACCCATGTATATAACTGGAAAAGCTCACACACTCTGCCATATACTGCTGTGAGGTGAAAGGTTAGTTTGTTTTTTTCCTTTTATTGCTTTCTTCTGTTTTGTATATTGTGGTGTGTTTTCATTTCACTTCAGTTTAATTGCATTCTCTTTTGTACTGCATATTTAAACTAGGGAAGAAACCAAAGCTGTGTGTCTTGTGAGTCACACAGAAATTGTATATGTGTTATTAAACTCATGGCCTGTCTAGTTGCCTGCCATCCTGTCATCCTCTTGGTGCAAGAAATCTGGACAAAGCTTAAAGCCCCCAAAATAGGAACAGGTTTTAATATTGCTCTTATAAACTTAGAAAGTTGCTGGAATAACAGGATTTATTTTAGTATGTATTTTCTGAAGGACGCGAAGTCTGAAACTCAAATGCATATCATTGTTTAGTGACTTCAGTCCTCACTAATTTGCCAGAAAACCACAAATTTTATTATGAGCATACCTAAAATATGAGGCAAAAGTCTGTATAGTTGAGAGGATACTTATGTATTATCGCAACCACATTTCTAACCGATAATACGTAAGTACTAAACATTCACATGGAATTCACATGTGACTATATTATTTCAAGTTATTGTGTAAATTTGAAGGTTTATAAACATTTAAAAACTTAAACTCACATTTTTAGGCTGCTGTCCTCATGTTATTCTAGGTTTTCGGCACATTTCTTGGGAGTCAGAGTTGACAGGATTGTCTGTCATCGTTACGTAATTCCCAAAGCTTCCCTTCACTTATGGCAGAAAGGTTAATGTGAAAGGTAGAATTAGTAATATCCATTTGCAGACTGTGACATGTTCCGAAAGTACTGTTTCTGTAGTCAGAACGGGCTCTTGGATGTTACTGCTGCTTCTCTTCCTACTGCATATGATTGCTCCAGTGTACCTAATTCCCACTTGTGTCTTGCTGCCATTGTACCAGTTACAGACCTGTCAACTGTCCAGCTTTTCGCACAATGTCTACCTTTTTACCACATATTTTTGGTCTGCCCCTCCTAAAATGTGTGTCTACCAACTCACCAAGTCAGCGGGATGTTCTGAGAATGGAAGTCATTAGATAATGATATACACATGCCGTATATGTATCAGCAGGCCGATTACTTTTACTTTTCATTGTGTCGTCGGCAAAACATGCTGCCCAGGAAGAGGAATTTTGTCATTATTCCTGTTTCTGAAACAATGTGATATAAAACTAATTTGGAGTTTTCACACCCCTTCTGAGTTGGAGATACAATTGCTCTGCGATGACATTATGAATTACAGCAGGTGAGACATGTGGTTGCGGTAATACGTAAGTACCGTTGAGATGCTTCTCAGTAGTCATCTTTGGATTAGTGCTTCTGTTTTGTTCCTGGTGAGAGAGGGAGCATAGAGACATTATTAACTGGAGGCTTCTCATCACCAGAAAGCCTGATAACTTGCTTCACAGAAGCCAGCTTGGAATTTGTGCTACTGTTCTGCTTCTGGTGGGAGAAGGAACAGAGGGTCATTGATTTCTGACCGTCTCTGACTGGGCAACTAGTGTCTGTTTGGGACATTCCTGATTGGCCTTGTTGCTGGTCAAGGCATCTACCAGGGAAAGGCTGCAAATGCCTACAGATGCTTGCAGATTAGAAGCAGTCAAAGAAAATCTCACCAACAATAATGTTCTGCAAGAAGGGCTGACACAGTCAAATAACCAGAGACAGAGACTAAAACTAAATGCCAAGAAATTTGCTGTTTGTTAACTAAATAGGTGAGCAGATGTACTGACCCTTTTCAGATGTGACCTGGGCCGTAATATCAATTTAATAGACGATGTACAAAAAGATTCCAACGTAATTCTATATAGTCATACATTAAATATAATGGTGCAATAGCAGTTGAAAGTATGAACATAAGGATTGCAGCATAGTAAACACAGTAAAACAAAATGTAAGATTACAGTACACTTTCCATATTCATTGTGCCTCATAACATTATTAGCATGGTGCAGTGTGTAGAAAATAATTATTTTATTTTATTTTATTATTTTACATTTGTTTACTGGGCTGGTCCAGCTGGATATAAGTCCATTTTCAGCAGAGGCCCGGGGAGAAAAGCTCCAAATACAGACATTATAGGTTACAAATAGATGGGATACACTGCACTTTAGATAACTTCTGTCTGTTCAGTG
The DNA here is from genome assembly GCF_019279795.1 of Protopterus annectens. NCBI lineage: Eukaryota > Metazoa > Chordata > Ceratodontiformes > Protopteridae > Protopterus > Protopterus annectens. The sequence continues at coordinate 1,659,765,752 of NC_056737.1, forward strand.
GCATCGTATGTACAAAAACTGAGATAATACTGAGACATTGAACTGTTAAATGACATGTGTCTGCAGCAGATAGGTAATTTCATGCCATTTAACCAATGTCTGTGAAGCAGTTGCAAGTAACTTCTTTTTGTAGAAGATTCTGTAGGTCAGATTTAATGTTTTTAAAGGTTGGTATTATTCTTATTTTATTGAGAAAGTATATTTTAGGCTACTTTTCCTAGTCTATAAAAGTTTGTCTCTTCTATGGTGGTTTTGAATTGTGGATGGGTAATGGCAGTTATTTTTCCACCTGGCTGGAACATGGGGAGTAAATTTGTTTCTTAAAGGGAATTTTTTTTTTTTTTTTAGTGGAGGGCAGTAACCTAATTTTATGATTTGAAACAGTATTGTCGCTCGTCTGGTCAGGATAAAACAAACGAACATTTGTAGGTTCGGTTCAAGGAGCTTTACACACGAACACATCATGAATGAGGCTTAGTAACTTAAACTTAAATAAACTTATAAACTGACTCACTACTACACTCATGCATGTTAACACTCTGGCTGTTCTGTCAAAATGGCACAGCTGCCAGCTCACTGTTTATATGCATGTGCCTACATCTAGAAATGCTTCTTAAAGTTGCATACACATGCTCTGCTCTACATTCTCCCTCTTTGAGAAATGGATCATATACCAAATGACAGTATTCAATGACATGCAATTACACAGAAATGATCTTTTGACATGCAGTTTTACAGAACTAATTCTTTGACATGCAATAATACAAAATTAGATACATATAAAACAGTCATGTCCAATTTGCTGTGTATTTTACACTAGGTCTAGAAATACGACCTGACCCTGTAATGTAAAAGTCAGAATTGGATCTAGCACCAGGGACTGTGTTCAACTTTGGGGACATCTGGGACATCATCAGGAACGGGAATGGATACTGAGACATGTTCTTCATTATGAACATTGTCAGGGTTGCTGTGAGATCTAGAGTCTGTATCACAAGTACGATGCTGCAATATCATTTCTCACGCAGGAACAAGATGCCTGCAGTTTCTCTTGTATTCTCTGTCCTCAGATTCTACTTAGTAGAATCTTGGCTCAGCACATATACCTCTCACTTGACCAATTCGATCAAAGCCTTTCACTGTTTGCATCCTCACTGTCTCTCCTCCTTTTACAGACAAAGAAATCTGCAAATTTTATTATAGCTGGACTTCTGAAAGGAACAATTCTTAAAGAGTTGGGCTTTGATTGCTTTGTTGTTTTTAACACTAGGCACCAACAAACTAGAACTGATAGGCAAGGTTGTTCTGGTTTGCCTAGATAGAAGTCGCTGAGCAGGTGAACCAAGTAGGTTGTCACGGGGTATATTTCTGAGATTAAGTAAATTCAAGAAGATATCAGTATTGTCACGCTTTGACCTCTCTAGTAATTGCTTTGCACTCTGTTCTGTGCGTTAAGCAAGGTCGTTTGATTGTGGGTATTCTGGACTACTAGTTTGTTTTTTTTTTGTCTTTTCAGCTTTTCCCGGTTAGGAGTCGCCACAGCGGAACTCCAGTCCGCTAATGATTGGCAGTCGATTTTTATGGTGCCGAGTTGCCAGCCCAACCTTCAGCGAAGGCACGCCCATTTACCCATGTCTTTCGTAGGCCACTGGACCGCGTACTAGTAACATGGATAAAGTTCCACTCTTTTGCAAATTTCTGAAACAGTTGACTGGTATATTTGTTAATGTCAGAAATAACTTTGTGTGGACTACCATGGACTGAGAAATGACATTTCATCTTAGTACTAACAGTACTGGATGTTAGGTTAGGTAGCAAATTGATTTCAAACCAGTTCGAATAAGAGTCTGCCAACTCTAAGTAATGCTGATTGTTCCACTCAAATATGACAGTGGCTACTGTTGACCAAGGTAGTTCAGGAATCTGGCTTAGCTGAGGTGACTATTTTTGCAATTGCAGTTTAGCACTTGTTGCATAATGAACAAGCTGAAAGCACTTTATCGATGTCCTTTGATAGAGAAGGCCAAAATACTAGTGCTCTCACCCTTCTTTTGGTAGAATCAGAGCCTGGGTAGCCACGATGCAAAATCTGAATGTATTCTTGTTGCAGTGAAGTAGGAACACTAAATTTTGGACCTTTGAAAATGTTACCATCTTCCATCAACGTCTCATCTCTGTATGGAAAATAAGGTTGTACGTCTGGCGGTACACAAGATTGCTTCGAAGTGGTTGACCTTTTGCAAAATTGCATCAGTCTTTATATGATCTCTTAGCTCATCAAGTCTCGTGGTAGAAATATTACACACTTCCATGACATCAAAGTCAAATTTTTCTGCATCAGGCAGTTCCGTGGTATTTCTGGGCGATCTGGATAAGGTATCAGCCAGATAAAGAAATTTGCCTTCTGTAGAGACTATTTTGAAATTATACTTTTGTAATCTGAACAGCATTCTTTGTATTCTTGCTGGAGCGATATGCACAGGCTTCTTTAAAGTAGCGACTAGAGGCTGATGATCTGTTTCGATTTAGATAGTTCGCCCATAGATATAATCATGGAACTTAGGACATGCAAACACAATTGCCAAAAGTTCTTTCTCAATTTGAGCATACTGCATCTCAGTTTGGGTAAGAGTTCTAGATGCATAGGCAACAGGTCTGGCCTCTTGAAGAATAACTGCACTAAGACCAAACTTTGAAGCATCGCAGGAAAGAACTGCTGGTGTGTGGATACCATAGTATCTCAGTGTAGACAAGTTGGCAGTTTGCTGTTTGAGGTTATCAAATGCCTTTGGTGATGTTCTAACCATGACCAGGCACATTTTTGCATGTCATCTCTCTCAAAGGCACTGATAACTCACTAAAGTAAAGGATGAATTTGTCCAAATAGTTAAGCATGCCAAGGAAACACTGTAGGACTTTGACATTGTCTGGAGCCGGCATCTCAAGAATGGCTGCTTGTTTAGAAGGGCTTGGTCGTAAGCCTGTATTGGTAAATAAATGACCTACATAAGTAACTTCTGGTAGTCTGAATTTACATTTCAGAGGATTGATTTCAAGTTCACTTCATATGCTCTGTCCAAAACTTTCCTGAGGTTTCTGTCATGCTTTGCTACACTATTACCTTCAACCAGTAAATCATCTATTATAGCATACGGATAGCCTGAACAGAATTTGCTTCATTGCATGCTAAAAGACTTCACTGGCACAGCCATCCTGAGGAATCTGTGCCTTCCAGATGGTGCGCTGAATGTAGTCAGTAATAAAGTTTTGCGATCAAGCATTACTTGCCAAAATGAGCTCTTTGCATCTAAGACAATCTTTCAATGGCCTCTGACCCAGCTAAGTTAAGCAGAATGAATGCGCTTGTATGTGCATCCTTGTCAGAAAAAGCTGCTTGTATGAAAATATCCTATTCCTGCTCAGATACTCTCCAATTCTCTGCAACATTATGATCAAACACAAGTTGACTGGGTCTTCAAAATGCCTGTGCCATATCAACACACAAGTGAAGGTGCTTGAAATTATGTACGAACATGCATACATGTACATATGCCAGAACTTGTAATTATGCCCAACAACACAATAGACTCTTTGAAATAGCTGCACTTTTCCAATTAAGTCTCAGTAGCACAAGAACACTTTACAATTATTGTACTTTGCGAAATCACTCCTTATCACTGTAAGAAATACTTTGAAATGACTGTACTTTGCAAACAAACTGTACACAGCAGAAGAAGCTCAGGGTAAGAAACACTTCAAACTGAATGCAGTTTGCAAATAAACTGTACACAGCACAAGAATTTTTCAAAATGGCTGTACTTTGCGAAATAACTGTACAGTGTAAGAAACACTTTGAAATGGCGGCACTCTGTGAATAAATGTACACAGCACAAGAAACTTTTTCAAAATGGCCATATTTTGACTGCACTTTGCAAACTAACTGTACCTTGCATACAACCAATTATTTGAAATAATTGCACCGTAATAAAGCACAGACCCTGCAAACACTTGGCACACTCTGAGATACTTCAAACAACTTAGTTATGCTTTGAATGGCTTCGGTCAATGCAAAATAGTAATTTATGCCCAAAACACGATCTTTTCCAAAAAAACATGCAGTTGCCTTGCTCTTTAAGCTTATGTTGCACTTTTATTGCACTCGTTATGCCAATTTAACCTCTTATTATGCTCATTACACTTTTCTTGTGCCCGTTTTACTTCAAACATGCTGGCCATGCAAATCTAAGGTAAATGTGAGCTCCATCTGAATATTTCTGATTTTTATCAAATGTCATGGTTTTGAACATTTTGTTTGCTTAATAATGCATTGTATGCCTCTCTTTTGCTTCATAATGTGTTTTGTGCTACTCATTTGATTAATAATGCATTTTGTGCCTTACGAAGGCTCTGTTTAATTTTTTTTGCAAAATAATTAGTTTGTGTAAGTTTTGGTTACCTGAAGTTTGTCTCTGACCATTTTTGATCATTTGAACACTGTTATCACCCAACCTGCTCAGTATACCTTCACCGTCAACTCTGCATCTCGTGGCTTGAAGAAGTTGGACTCTCAGTTCCGGTTCTGACACCACGTCGCTCATCCGGTCAGGATAAAACTAGAGAAGAACAGTTGTGGGTTCGGTTCAAGCAGCTTTATTACACACAAACACATCAGGAACAAGGCTTAGTAACTTAAACTTAAATAAACTTATAAACAGACCAGCTACTACACTCATACATGTTAACACTCTGGCTGTTCTCTCAAAATGGCACTGCTGCTTGCACGTCCTCACTATTTATATGCACGTGCCTACATATGGAAATGCTTCTTAAAGTTACATACACACACTCATTTCTACAAGTATGGTGCTTTGTAAGGAAGTAGATCACTAGTAACAGGAAGCCAGCTAAGCTCCTTCCTCTAGGAGGCTGCAGCGATTAACATGTGAGTCGGCTAGTCATATAAATCTACAGATCTTATTTTCTGTGATTTGTAATCTTTCAGTATTGTATGAAGAAACACACAAACACACATTTTTGTTTGCATTTTTTATCTGTATTTTTGAAGGCAGGCATTAATGCAAGCAGTTAATATCATTGTCCAGAATTGCTGCTGTTTTATTTGTGTGATAAGTGCATATTCACCCATTATGTCAGCATAGAAAGTGTAACATTTAATCAGCACAGATATTTTTCAAAAAGAAGTCAGTGATATTACAGACATGAAAATGCTCCAAAATGTCAATTCTTAAATGTTACCGATTTCTGCATTTACCATCTGGGGATTCAGTTTATTAACCACTTACAACTAGAAGGTTTTCCAGTTGAACACTATTTGCTGTGTGATGGGAATCCGATAGTTCGATGACAGCTAATCGTGAGATAATGAACAACTGGCCAGATGACACTTTCACTGATGGAGGTTATTGCATTCAAGGTTTTTCCTTTCTAGGACCTATAGTAGACTTGGAAATGATTATAATTCTGCTTTGCAGGGATAAGACTAGTTGTGTGAGTGTCTTGGCCTCCAGAAAAAAAAAAAACTGTCTTCAGTAAAAATGGTCTTCGAACATTTTGACAGGTTGTTTCAGTTCAGGCCAGCAGTCATTGAATTTGTTATCAGTAAACGTTCCAGGATCTGTTTCTCCATGTGCTTTGGTGATTGTTTAGCTTTTTACCTGATGGGGATATATTGGCATGGGCATGCCACTGATGTATACCTTCCTTTTTTTTTTTTCTAGGTGCTCAATTAAAGAAATCTACCACCCCTGTTCACAAACCTGGAGAACCACAGAGGCTAAGCAGTTTAACATTTGGCTGTTTTCAAAGTAGAGCAAAGAGTCCTCAGCAGAATGCAGGAGTACAAGTGGATCTCCCATTAAAAGCATCATCTCAAGAGTCACGATCCTATGAGGCTAGCAGTGCCACAGGTGTAATGTAAAATTGGAACTAGCGTTTCAAATTTTAGTACAATTTAGCAGACTTTTTCTACATTTTCTGAGTTCATCGAATAAATCTTATTTTATGGATGAGCACTGCAGTAGTGATAACTGTTGGGTAAAACTAATTTTAAATGTTGAGTATAACTTACCTTTCATTGGTCCCTTCACAGATGCAGAATTTCCTAGAAATACTTGTGTTTTCATTGGTCACATTTTCATGCATTTGTATGGTCAATTTAATGTCAGCATTTTAAAACATCAGGGATGGCTCTTACAGCTCAGTTCTTCTTACGATTCAGTAATGGTGGGATAAAGAAGATCTCTTACTGCCTTTATAAAAGCAGTAAGTCATTTCTTTTCCAGTCAGAATAATTCATTAACTATGATTAATTTGTTTTTTGTACGTCTGCTATTTTACACACTTTGCTTAATTTTAATGATGTTCTAAATGTTTTCATTTCAGGAAAATTTCTTTCTATTGTGAGTCTGTTTGCCTCTCCACAGAAGACGACTAGCACAATTGACTTTTATACCCTTGACTAAACATTTCCACAAATGTCACTTTTTTGAATAGAAAACATTTTTACTGATAAAAGTGGTCATTTGGTCACATAAAGAAACTAATGAGATGGTTGAGTAGAAGATTGAAAAATGTAAATCCCACTTGACATTTTTTGAGTCTTAAGGGAGTCAAAAACAATCAAGACTCCAAGAGTCCCAGAACTAAAACTAACATGCTGTAAACAAGAAAAAAATCCCTTATTTGTCAGGCCAGCAAAATGGAAATTCTTATGCCAGAGATGGTCCTGCCCCACAAATAATCCATAGTAGAAAATAAAGGGGAAATAACAGTGGTTCTGATGCGTATACCTTTGTCGGTACCATATGCAGACTTACATAAACTTCAACAAGGGTGCGCAAACTGCTTCATCAGTCAGAGACAGTCTTCTCCGTTGGGTACTCCTTCCTCTTCTTGACCTACATTTATTTTTGCTTGACGGTCTGTTTTGGAGTAGTGAAGAAGAAGAGGTTTTCCTGAGCACAGGAAGAGGAAGGATACTGTAACTGTGGTGGACAAAGATGATGATTCATCCCCCCCCAACAAAAAAATTTATCTTCAGAAACTTTAATTTTAAAGAAATAATTTTATAAAGTGTCGAGAAAATGAACTATCAAGAAATACCTTGCATTTCCTTGTAGGTCACTTTAACCGTAGCCCTATACTGCTTATCCTGTTCTGCACCAAAAGAAGGGATAGTATGGGGCAACTCCAGCAGTATATGCTGAACCCCCTGCTCATTAGAAGACAGAACAAGTTTGTGGATTCCTTTTTGACAGAACAGAGCTGTAGCTAGACCTCATAAGGTAGCTCCAGAAGTGGAGGATCTGTGAGAAGGCCAGGAGACGAAAACATTGCCCTTGGCTGCCCTGCTTTCAGACTGAGACTCTGCAGTCCTGCAGTGTGGTAAAAAAGTTTCACACCTCATCAACTCTGGCAGTTAGGATCGTGAACTGTCAGGCTAACATGAGTATCATTCAGTGGTGAAGCAGATGTTCAGACATCACAGAAAGTCTGCTAGACAGTTGCACATAGAATGAGCATTTAAGTCTAAATAACACCATTCATAAACGTGAAGGCCATATAGTTGATTACAGCTGTGATGGTGTTGAAACTGTAGTTTGGGCATATGCTCAGGAGTGGTTTTAAGTTGCTGTATCTGGCTCAGTAATCAGATGTTCCCTGAAGTTCACCCAGATAAATTTTCCACTGAATTAAGACCCCATATTTTGACAGGCAACCTGGAATATTCTTACAGGCCTTGAGAAAAATAGGGTATTCCATACTTGTTCAAGACACCTTTGAAGTAATTCCCCTGTGATTTCCAAACCATTCTTCAGAGAGCCTCAGAAACAACAAGACAAGGAAAGGCAAAGAAACTGTCCTCCAATGAATGTACGATGCCTTCTCTCATAAAATAAATAAAGCCTACCCAGAATTTGCTTGCCTTTTAAAAATATGTACTAAATCAGTATTTTACCCTTCAGAATGCACATTCTCCTTTTCACCAGCCTCTATTGGGATAACATTTCAGCCAAATATTTGCTGGAGTTTGTAACTCTGGGATATGCAGTAGAACTCAGGAGTATGACTTTATCTAGTCTGATTGCACTTAAATAAGCTTATCCACATTTAAACAAGCCAATAATATTTCTAGTACAAAATTAGAAGTTGAAACTCTTCTTTTATTGTGGCAGCTGGGTAGTTAACATATGAAGTATGCCTGAGGTTATGTAGGTCAGAGACCTCACAGAAAATCTAATCTGCAGCTCCTCCAAACAGACTGAAACCAGTACTTGATCTCCGCCTGCCACAGTACCCACTATTGTCTCATGCAGATCCTGAATCTAAAGCCATCTGAGTCATTTATTTCTCCTTTTTCCATGTGATTTTTCTCTCCATGTCTGTCAGCCATCAGCCCTCTCACTAGTCTTGAACTTAATTGTTTCCATGATACTTAACCTGTCCCAAGTGTGGTAGCAAGAGTTGACTGAAGGGGCCATCATCCAGGCAGCCGTGGAGGTGTCTGTGCTCTCATTCTGATGATTTAAGAAATTAGAGCAATTCTAATGAGGCTCTAATGACACACCTTCAAGTTATTATTAGCACCAGTGTCACTGCAGGGGCCTGTTGTGCCTTCTCAATAAGTGTGAGTTCTCTCACCCGTATATTAATGATGATAGCAATAACTACCTTGGTAAGCCAATCCACATCACTGGCCGGTGGCTGTAATATAATCGCCTGCAAGCTTTGACATAGCTATGAAGTTGCCTAATGGACCACAAAACCCCCCATAGGTAAACAACACTAACCACTCACTCACTCCTACTCTCCTCTGCTAGCTCCCATAGTGCCAGAGCCATTATATGAACTTGGGTTGCCTGAGTTATAGTTAAAGCTTTATTCCTCTATAGTTTAGAGCCAATAAAAATCTTTCATTTGGACAAGTATCATCCATTACTATTTCAGCCTCAATTGGTGTAGGTTTAGGATTCATTTATTTACCTTAGTTACCAGGATGATTAGGGCAGAGAAAGCAACATCCCATTTAGATTAACCCCGTGTTCGCCAGACCAGTAAGAAAAATCTTTTGAGTTATACCTATCCTTTTGAGCAAAACACCATCATTCAGAGCTCTCAAGTCACTTGTCCGTCATTCTGTGAACATTCATAGAAAATATGAATGCATCTCCGTCCCAGACTCTTTATTTCCAACAATTCATTGAGACCATGACATACATCTTGTTTGTCTTTTTAAGCATATATAAATAACTATGGAAACACTTCCATCTGAAAATTATGCACCATATAGATTTCATGGCATTGTGCAGAAGATGAAATACGATTAATATATGAAGCATTGTACCCACTGTCCTGTGCAGGGCCACTGATCTCCTGTCACACTGTTGTTAATAGATTGTAACATCTAGTGACAGGTTTAGAAATGTTACCGCTCTGGTATCTGGCCTCCTTGATAGATGTTTTCAGTTCAGATATATCTGCTTAAGTGCTCATCAACTTGGAATTCTTGAGATAGACTTTCATTTGAAATAGTGGAGACAGTGACATTGCTGAAAATGTTGTCTCTTCTAGTACTGTTGAAACATCATGGGTTTCCAGCCTTTGTCATTTGCTCCTAGCGATAGAGCCTATCTGCTTTTCAGTTAGGTTTCACTTTTGCATTTCCATGTTCAGAAGCATATGCTGCCTTTGATAGATCTCTGATGCAATGCTAGAAGGCCCATGCATCTATCTTAGTAATGATTGCAAATTAATGTAGAAAGAAATCTCTATGTGGCAAGTCCACATCAGGGATTGAAACAGACTCATTGTGGTTCATTCATCTAGCCAAACCATATTTTTCCAGTAAACCTTATTAGAGGGGCAGACCCAGTAATATAACATATAAAGTAAAATTATTATTGAGACACCTAGGCCTTCCCTTTCTTTCAGCAGGGTAAGCTTTCCTAAAACATTGTAGCCCTCCACCAAGTAAGGAAATACTTCTGCTTTTTAGTGTCCAGGGAAACTTTTTTGGGGAAGAGGTTATCAATTAAGATCAGTATGTGTGAGGCAAAAATGTAAATGCAGAAAGTTGATGACCTGAATGACCTACTTCCACTTGAAAGGTCCACAAATAACATCATCTGTCCTCAGAAAGCATCATTGCATATTCATGCCATGGCATCACATGTTTGGACCACTGTGATATCCATCATTTTGGCAAAGTCGTTTTCTGAATATATTATTGAATTATGAAGCCAGAGATAAGGTTAGCCCTGAGACACTTCTGGTGATGGGGCATAATATATGTGTATGGGTCTGTGGTGTTTGATTGACTGAGCAAATTGACAGGCAACTCTGTGCTTAAGTGAGTCCTGCTTAAGAGATAGATCATTTGAATGTAAGTTCTTAACCTATCCTCTCGTTGTTTAATCATGAAGTGGGTTATATTAAGTGATTGAAATCCCTTACATGGGGGTTGTGAAAGGCTTATTTCCTGCTGCACAGAAGCCTTTAATTTTGCCTCAGTTTCTTTCAAACTTGCACTTGAACATCCTGATACTTAAATGTGTCTCTCTTACACATGCTATATCCAGGCGAAATACCGTAATTTAGTCAGTGTTGTGAAGCAAGTAGCTAAATCTTCCTCTGAGTTTAAGATCTAGACCAGCACTTCGTCACCAGAAAATGATAACTTATACTGTCTAGCTTCTATGGAATATTCCTCAAGTTGAAGATGCTTACTAAATATCGGTTAGGGTTCAAGATAAAGAGCAAACAGTAATGGAGACGGGGACCCCTCACTTAGTTCCTGTACTCTTGACTAAACGTTGAGTTATCCGCAAAGTTAACTTTAACCTGAGTTGAAGTGCCATGAAATGACCAATTGAGACTGAAGGCCAAAAACAGTGAAACTGTTGAACAAAAATGTCCAGTCTGTCATGTCAAGAGGCCTTTTCTATTTTAAAACTCCTAACTGTTCATGAATTGCTTCCCTTCATAGCAGCTTGGACAGTAACAACGTTTTCTTTACATTACTCTGAGTATTCTAGCTGTTTGGAAAGCTGAGATATTCCAAATCTGCCTGTGAACTACTGCATGAGCCCAACCCTTGCCCAGAATAGTCATGAACTGCTTACAGTCATGGTTCATTATAGACAGAGGCCAGTAAGAAAACTACCTGATCTAGGTCCTTGCCTGGTTTTAAGATGACTGCTGTGAATACCTCTTTCTAGGTATATGGAACACAGACATCTTTCAGAGCCTTGTTCATAACCTGAAGCAACTTTGTCATTAACTCTTTCTGTCTCATTTTTAGATGTCTCAATCAGCAGTTCATCTAAGTCCTTATATTTGCCATTCAGTTACTACCTTAGAGCTACCTTCAACAATGTCTTAGATTTAGGAAACCCTTGAGACTGCATTATCTTGGGACACAACAAAGATTTCAAAGACCATTGCTTCTCTTCCAGTGACTTTGCTGTCATCTTTTTCATACATTGTAAATAAATTTCTTCTTTAGAATTTCATAAATCTTCTGGGGCATGACAAAGATGTTGGTTTGACTGCAACAGATTTTAGTTGCTTTGTATTGCTCTGTGCTGTTATAAAGTTTTTTTAGACAGGAATTTACTGTCAAACTTGATCCAATCAGTGCTGTAAGTAAAAGAAAATGATCTGAAGTAGTTGACTTCATTCTTTCTGCACATATGGGTATACGGATCCGATTCGGATCCGAGCTGGAAAAACTTTTCAAGCATCAGCTCTGAGCTCCAAGCTCCTCCCCTACCTATACTACATCACTTCCTCCTATCTAGCCCCAGATCTCGTTTTCCACTCTATGAGTCAGCATCGTGGTCTCTGACCTCCTAGCTAGTTGGTAAGGGCTTTTTCTGTATTTGCTATGGCTGAACAGCCAAAGGTTCTCTTTACAAAGTGCCAGAGTGTGGCCATCAGCTTTCTCCAATGGCCACACTCTGTGTGTTCTCTGTTTAGGGGGTCGCCCATCTGTCTGCATCCTGCGACATTTGTTTGGGTTTTAACCCTAAGGCGTTAAGGATCGTTGGCTAAGCTTGTGGCTAAAGGGCTGCTACCAGCTTCTGCCCTGGAGTCTGCCTCAGTTTCCTCCCCAGCTGGTGACTCTGTGCAGGCAGGGACTCAACCTCCCACCAGGCCTGCTCCCTCAGAGTCGTCCCAGAGAAGCAGGGACAAGAGAGAGAAGGAAAGACGCCATAAAGAGAGGGACAGGCCCAGAAAAAGGTCTCCGGACAGGGAGTCCTTCTCCAGCCCTTCTTCTAAGGTACCCAGGTCTCATTCTCCTCGGCTCCACTCTCCCCGTTTTTCACCGGAGCCATCGGAGCCGAGGCACTCCCCTCTGATCCGACCCAGACCCGAGTCGATCGCTTCCTCCAGATCGACTCGGAGTGTATCCGAACTTGATATGAACAGGCTGATGAGGAGATTCATCCAGAACCAGATTCAGATGGGGGTCTTACCAGGGCCCTCTCCCATTGGTGAGGGTCCTTCTTCTGCTATGTTCCACCCTATTGCTCCTTCCCTGATCCGACCCGACACTTCCGGGTTCTCTGGTCCGAGAACTTTCGGAGCTGTGGGGTCGGCTCCGATGGTTTTCATTTCCTCGACACAGGCCGTCACCTTGAGTTCCCCTGATCCGATCTCAGATCCAGAGGACTCTCGGAGCCATGGTCGGGGAGTCGAGACGAGGGTCGAGATCTCGCTCTTTTGGATCCTACCCTCGGTGCCCGGACTACCCCGCCATTGGCTCCGGTCCCTGCTTCGGTGCCGGGGAGAGCCTCTTCCTTACGTTCTATGGAGGTGTGCTCTCCATCGGCATTCGGGGCAGTGGAAAGGGTCCTCTCCCAGGGGTTGAGGCCACAACTCACATCCTTGGATCCTACCCAGACCCCTCTGATTGTGGATTCTTCTCCCATTGCCCTGTCTCAGGGACAGCCCATGCCAAGGCAACCCCAGGTTGTTCCCCTCAGGGAACCCCTGGAGGCTTACGAATCCTCTCCAGAGAGTCACACTGGAGAGGAACCTCGTAAGTGCAAGTGCAAGAGGAGGCACTTGGACTCCCCTGAGTCCATTACTACTGATACGGACTTGGATGAAGGAGAGGGTTCCCCCAGATCACCTACCAAGGACGTCTCGTTCGGAGACATTATGGAGATCCTCCATCAAAGAGGAGGTTGGTCTGCCCCCAAACCCTCTGCTGATGAGTCCGTATTCCTGGAGGCCTTTGGCACGGGCCCATCTACTTCCTGGGACTCCCCTCCAGCTGACCCTTTGGTGGACCTCATCACCACTAGGGCATGGAAGGATCCTGACACCGCAGAGCCGATACCCAAAAGGCCAGACAAAATTCTTTTCCTGCCGTCAGACAGGCAGGCATGGTCCAAAGGAGCCCTGGTAGACACTTTGGTGGTTGCAGCTGCCACAAAGAGGGAACTGGCGCAGGAGATTTCATTGGTCCATCCACCAGACAAGGAGTCCAGGTCGATGGATCATTTTGGGAAGCGCATGTACTCGTCAGCGACATTTTCTATCCGTGCGCCGAATTACATGGCACATGTCATCCGACTGCAGCGAGACCTGATATCGGAACTAACTGAGTCGCCCCCGGAGTCTCTGTCGCAACAGGACAAGCAGTCCTTTTCCGCAAAGATGACTACACTGAAGTCAGTGACTAATACCTCTATGCGGCTGCTCTCTCATGCCATGGAGGGAGCCGCTAGAGCTGCTGGTACAGGCGTTGCCTTGAGGCGACATGCCTGGATCAGGCTGTGTCAATTTGCAGACCCCTTTAAGGCGTCTTTCTTCAACGCCTCATTCGATGGATCATCCCTCTTTGGGAAGACTGTATGTGACACACTAACCCAGAGTGAGAAGGACGGAAAGACTTTGTCAGCCGTCGGAATCCGCTTCTCTAACCCCCAGAGATCCTATTCCAGGAACCAAAAGGGGCAAAAGAAGATGTGGTTCTGGAAATCACAGTCCTTTCGTGGCACTCAGGAATATTCATCCCGCAGAGGCAGAGGGGGACAAGACCGATGCTGTCCTAGATGCAGAAGGGGTCCCAGAAACTTTGGGTCTAGGGAACCTTTTTCCGACAGACCCGCTCAGCAACCCTGAGGGGTTGCCCAGCTGCTCTACTCTGGAGGCAGTCAGGGGAAGATTTTCCTTACATCCAGTGGCATGGGAGTCCATTACTGCAGACTGCTGGGTGTTAAACATCATATCCAGGGATATTCTATCCCCTTCATTTCACATCCCTTAACTCCAGCTCGCTTTTCAGATGTTCCACCTGCTCACAGGGAGGCTGCAGCTTTAGAGGTGTCGAAGCTGCTACAAAAACGAGCCATCAAACTGGTCCCCCCAGATCAATTCGGATCAGGCATCTACTCCAGGTTCTTTTTAGTGCCAAAGAAGACGGAGGACCTCAGGCCCATTCTGGACCTGTCTATCCTCAACCTGTCAGTAGAGAAACAAAAATTCTGGATGGTCACTCTGCAAACCATTCTATCGTTTCTGAGAGAATGCGACTGGATGTGCTCATTAGACCTCCAGGACGCTTACTATCACATCAAGGTCCACAGGAGCTCCAGGAGGTTTCTACGCTTCTGGCTAGGGGCCAGTCACTTTCAATTCAGAGCCCTACCCTTTGGTCTCACCACAGCCCCCAGGGTGTTCACCAAGGTAATGGCGGTCGTAGCGGCTTACCTGAGACTTCAGGGCATTCAGGTATTCCCCTACCTAGACAACTGGCTCTTCGCTACATCCACCAAACATCTCTTGTGTCAGGCCCTACACTACTTCCTCAGTCTGGCTCACAAGTTAGGCATCAAAATCAATGTCAACAAGTCCCACATGTCTCCGGTTCAGATCATAGACTTCATCAGGGCATGGTTGGATTCAATCCAGTCAAAGATTTTTCTCACCCCAGAAAGGATAGAAAATCTCAGACTCCATGTATCAGCGATCTTGGAGCACTCGGTCACAGCAGCCGATGTTCTCAGGGCCCTGGGTTCGATGGCAGCCGCAATCTCTATCCTCCCTCTTGCACGTCTTCATATGAGAGTCCTTCAGTGGACTCTGGCAGTTCAATGGTCCTGGGTAGACTTTCCGATGAGTTTCCACATCCGAATCAATCGGACATGCAGAACGTCACTCCAGTGGTGGCTTCAATCAGCGGACATTTTTGCGGGACACAGCTTCCTAGCCCCTCCGGCTCAAGCCACGGTGACCACGGACTCTTCCCAGCTTGGGGGGGGCACTTCCTGGGAAGAACGGTCCAAGGCACGTGGTCCCCTCCAGAGACCAAGCTACACATCAGTGTCCTGGAAATGAGGGCAGTGCTTTTAGCGTTGAGAGCCTTCCATCCTGTCCTACCTCCAGGAACAGTAGCCGTTCAATCAGGCAACATGTCTGTAGTCTGGTATATAAACAAACAGGGGTTTGGGAGTGGGCCATATCCACCAGCCGGTTTCTCATAACAATGCATATCCCGGGACACTCCAACATTCTAGCAGACAGTCTCAGTAGGGCAATACTTCTTCCTTACGAGTGGTCTCTGAAACAATCAGTAGCGGAGAAGATCTTCCATGTTTGGGGTCAACCTTGCTGTGATCTCTTCGCATCTCCTTCCAATGCGAAGTGCAGCAACTTCTTCGCTCTGATCCCCCCTCCAGGGGATGTCCCCAGGGATGCTGTAGTCCATGCTTGGCCCTCCAGGCTACTGTATGCTTATCCCCCGTTATTTCTTATTCCGAAGTTCCTTTAGAAAGCTTGCCAGCTGCAGTGCAAAGTCATTCTCATAGCTCCCTTCTGACAGCGCCAAGTGTGGTTTCCCTTCCTATGGTCTCACCTGTTGGCTCCTCCATGGACTCTAGATCCATGTCTGGATCTAATTTCTCACCCGTCGGGCTTGCCCCTGCCCAACCTGGACAGTCTCAAGATGACGGCTTGGCTGCTCCAGTTCCCATGATCATCAGGACTCCCGGACTTTTGTCCCCTGTTAAGAATATTCTGATAACTTCTGTTAAAGCCTCCAGTAGAAAACTTTACAATAGCAAGTGGAGACGTTTTTGCGTTCGGGCCTCGCAGCACAATCAGAACCTGTTTACAGCCCCTGTTCTGGTCATACTGAATTTTTTGGCAGATCTTTTTCTGTCAGGCGCAAGTGCTTCCACCATCAAGGTTCAACTGGCTGCCATCTTTTCATGTACGTGAAAATAAGGCTGCTCTGGCTTCTGCCAAACTGTGTAAAGCCTTCCTGAAGGGCACTTTTTTATTGCGACCACCAGTTAAAGAAACAGTGCCCCCCTGGGATTTGACTTTAGTCCTTCAGGCCTTGACCTCTCCCCCTTTTGAGCCAGCCGGTTCACTTCCGATGAAGTTTTTGTCATGGAAGACAGCATTCTTGGTCGCCATCACTTCAGCTAAGAGAGTTTCAGAGTTGCAGGCCTTATCCTCCTTGCCCCCCTATTTGGTTTTCCACAAGGATAGGGTTTCGCTGCGTACGAACCCTTCTTTTCTTCCCAAAGTGTCCTCAGCAGCCAATATTAATCAATCTATAAATTTGCCAGTCATCTTCCCAAATTTCCAGACTAGAGGTGAACGTAAGCTTCATTTATCGGATGTCCATAGACAGCTTCGTTTTTACCTCCATAGGACTAAACCCTTCCGAAAGTCGGATCAATTGTTTGTCTCCTTTTCAAAACCATTTTTGGGCAAAGCGGTTTCGAACGTGTCCTTAGCAAGGTGGATCACTCTTTGTATTGCTCAAGTTTATAAGGACAAAGGTTTATCTCCTCCTGGTGTACTGAAGGCTCATTCCACTAGAGCAATGGCCACTTTGGCAGCTTTCTGGTCAAGAGTTTCATTAGACGATATCTGTGCAGCAGCAACTTGGGCCAATTCGCACACATTTATCTCTCATTATAAATTGGATCTTATTTCTAGAGGGAGAACATCCTTTGGCTCTGCGGTGCTCAGAAATATCCTTCCATAAGGGCCTCCCAGGAATAATAGTAGCTGGGGACTCTGTCCCATATGTGCAGAATGAATGAAGCCAACTACTTCTGATAAAGAAGTTATGTTCTTACCATAACGTTCCATCTGAGTAGTAGACTTCATTCTTCTGCACCTTCCGTCCCTCCGTCCCCCTCACTCTTCAGGTTATCATGTTTAGGGTGGTGGTTATGTTGCTTTGTGGTGACAGCAAACTCGATCTGGGGCTAGATAGGAGGAAGTGATGTAGTATAGGTAGGGGAGGAGCTTGGAGTTCGGAGCTGATGCTTGAAATGTTTTGCCGGCTCGGATCCAAATCGGATCCGTATACCCATATGTGCAGAAGAATGAAGTCTACTACTCAGATGGAACGTTATGGTAAGAACATAACTTATTTTTTTGTCTCAAGGACAAATTGTATTAGTCAACAATTAATAGTTCAGAAAAATTCCTGTCAGAGGATATCTGAATAGACCACTTGATGGGTGTCAGTTTCCCCAACATGGCAAGAGACTATTTCTACAAAGAAGACTTTTGAGAAGATAAATGTCATCCATACCAGAATTACCCTTAAAAATACACAATACTGGTAAGAAGTTAGACTATATACAAGAGAATATCTGTAAACAGATAAAACTTCTAAAATATGTGATCCATCAACAAAATGATCATATAGACAGTATAGAAGCATGTTTAAATGACACTGAGGGGAGATTGGATAGGCAAAAAAGTCACACTGGATTTTTGGATAAACATAACTCTACTGGATAAGGTGGTTGATTTAGAAACCTGAACAGAAGCAATAATTTAAAATTATATAGTATGCCTGAGAAAAAGTATGGATCCTATTTATCTAGTTCTTCCTATCTGAATATTTGATGGATTGGATCCATTCTTCTGACAGTGTTCTTTACCTTGAGATCCTTCAGAAAAACTTTCCTCCCATAACCCCTTTTGCACTAACTAATCTCCGATCTGATTTGCTGTCATTGTGTTCAGATGGCTATCTATGCCAGATGAAAGTGTTTATTATTTTCACTTTTTCTGCTAATTGGTCATTTTAACATCTTTAACCCAGGTCTATTGATATATTTACCACAAAACAGCTACTAAACCCTTGAAATATTAAAATAAAATGAAAAATGTGAAGTGGTGCTAAGATAACTTTTATTAAATAAATCAGTAAGTGCTTTCATCTCATGAAATAAGACTTCTTCAAACTAATAAAACAAAGAATTAGATGTACTTAAGCGTACAAGTTTTAAAACGATCTGACAGCTGTCATGTGATAACGTTAATGAGGTAACTGCTTCCTTTTAAAAAAAACATATGACATATGCTATACAATACAATCAAAGAAGAAACTTCCTTTTGTAAGTTAACTTTAAAATCAGTGTGATCATTAACACCCAGAAAACTGCAGCATTTAAAATAACTTGCCAGTAATAGTTTTTAGAATTTAATTAATCTTCAATATTAGTCACCCTTAAGTCTGGATTAACAATTCTAAAACTGTAGAATTAAGTTTCTTAAACAATTAAAATAGCCAGGGGCTTCATAGCTTCTCTAAGGAGTAACACTGAAAAAGATAGGGTGCTAGAATTGCATGTACAATAACTGCATGAATTACAGGAAAAAGCATCACTCGCAAGCCTGTCTGGATTACTAATAATTTTATTTTGACCATCAAGAGTATCTTCAACATTAAAAGTTTTCTTATTAATAAATTGAGGGGATTTCTGTTCCAAAACACATACACACAACACAAGCACACCAAACAAACAGCAATCCACACAAATACACCTAAAATCTTACACCTAACCCTACACTAAAATATACACACACTACTAACTATCCACTAACCTTAACCCAAACCCTAACCCTAAGGTCCGTCATTATCGCACACTCACCTCACCCACGCCCTAACCCTAACTCACCTAACCCATCCTAACCCTCACATCCACACAATCGCACACATACCTAACCCGCGCCCTAACCCTAACTCACTTAACCCACCCTAACCCTCATGTCCACACAATCACACACATACCTAACCCGCACCCTAACCCTAACTAACCTAACCCACACTCACTCGCACACTTACCTGAACCCAACCCGTAACTTTCCACCACAGTGCTGAAAATACCAAAGCAACAGAAACGAACAACCAAATTCTTTCCCTAGGAAAAAAATTTGGTTTTCTGTTGCTTCGATATTTTCAGCTTTCGCTGAATACAGTTCGACATTTAAACATTCGGTGTTTACATCTTTCGATATTCTAATATAGACCCGATACATATATATATATATATATATATATATATATATATATATATATATATATTCATAAAAGTTCTGAAATATTTCCATTATCTCCTTGGATCTCTAGTTGTTTTTCTTCCTTTAGGGTACAGGAGCTTTTCTACCAGTCTTTCTAATTTTTCTTGCGTTAATCTTTGCACTAACAATGTCTGCACTCTGGGGCTGCTATCAAAATAGTTACATAACAGTATTTTTCTAAACCCATGTGTATATTATCCAAATGCTCACTTTTTACCTTAACATTCTGCAGATATTCCTCCTTTTATTCTAAAAGATTTCCCTTTTATTCTGCACTGGTTTGGATTTTTCCAGCTATTCAAAATATCTTTTTATTTCCTTTTCCCACATTTCCCTCTCCCTTATTTCTATTATATTTTTGAGATCCATTTTCAACTTGTCCCATGTGCTAATTTGCACATCTGGTGCAGTTTCTGTCTGGTGTAGCAACACTTGAACTTTAAATGTTATTCATTCTTTGAATTATTGCATTTTGAATAAATACATAAGAAAGCATCAGCGTCTCTCTTTACATTATTACCCTGCATCTATATATCCTAAGCCTCAAAGAGTCAGGGCCAGATACATTTATTGGATGAGTCAATATTTTTAATGAAATGAATATGCTCCTATGATATATACATTCCATCCAACCTGGCCCAGTTGTTGTATTTGGGGAGTAAATTATATTTCCTGTTTGAACTACTGAAATAATATCCTCCATACCAAATGCATTCATATATTTAGTTTAAAATGTATCCTCTGTAGCTGTAATCCACATTCAAGGTCTCCTTGATACAGCATCACTATCAAAAAGCAAATTCCAGTCAGCATCCATAATCAAAATATGTTGCTGAAAACATATTGTATTTCCCCCATTCACAGTTTAACATCATCTTCTGTGGAGAAAATAAATACATGCTGAATTAAATCTTTGTATTTGGCAATAATCCATGATTACCAAAAGTCTGTCATTACTACATTTTTGCTCTTCTATCACTACTAAAGCCCCTCTCTCTACCAGTATAATTACTTCTCTTTTCTTTTCATAGTTTCATAGGTAATACTAAGTTAGTTGCTCTTCTGGGCCATTTTAAGCCTAACCAATTTCCCAAAGGTGGTAATCAAACTGTGAACCTTGTGTTTGAGAAGTAAACACCGTAATCATTATTCCACACTCCCCGAAAAAATAAAGGGCCCCTCCTCTTTTTGATAGGTGCCATGGGATCTTTTACATCCACCAGAGCTATCAGCAACTCAAGTAGATGGACTTCGGTTTAACATCTCATCCAAAGACAAACCCCTCCTTATACTCCATTGAAGTGTTAACAATCCATCTACCTAGTGTGGGAATAGAACCCACAGCCTTCTGCACTAAAGGTGAGTCCCCTACCTATTGTGCCAGTAACACTAATTTTCTTTTTTTTTCTTTTTTCTTATGTTCCTGATATTCTTCTGAGTATCCACACTGAAAGCCTTACCTTATCAAGTTCACATGTTCATTCCTATACAAGTGTAGCCCTGGTGCACACCTCTCAGCCTCTTAACACAATAATTCTGGACAAAGACAGAAGTAATGTGGGTCAAAGACCCAAAATCATAGACAGAATTTAAATGTTGCTATTATAAATTTAGAAGGTTGCTAGAATAACAGATTTTACATTTAATTTCTAAAATATTTGAAGTCAGAAATTCAAAGGTCTGTCATTATTTAGTGATTTAAATCTTCAATGATTTTCCATACAACCACAAACTTTCTGAGGAACATACCATAAATATGAGAGAAAATGTGATCAATCTGAACAGTTGAGAGGTGTGCTGCTGTGCCATTGCTATTTCTACTGTACACTTAATGTAGGTTATTAGCATTTGCCTTTTATCTGTCCCAGTAAGGCCATTTGTATTCCATGTCAATATTGACAGTGCAACCATTCAAACATGCAAACGTTACTATCACTAATAATGCTTGGCATTTCTTATGCACATAATATTCTGTCTGATTCCTTATATAAACTGTGTTACAGTTGACAGGTACAACTTTTACATATTAACAACTTCTCTTCCTGTTTATAGGTCATGTTACTTTTTTTTCAGATATTGCGATTGGTTTAGCACAAAAAGAAAAATGCAACTCTTCAATTAAGAGCTAATGCTCCAATTCTGTGACAACTCACGCAGGCTTTACCAAGACAAAAGCAGAGGTTATTCATGTGACAGAATATGATTTCACCTAAAGGTCATTCTAAAGATGATGTTAATTTCCTTCCCAGCTTAGAAAACCACTTATATACATTGTTTGACATATTAATTAATTTTACTAGCTTTAAGAAAATAGTCTTGACAGACCTTCAGCCAAGAATTTCATGTTGTAACTGTTAGTTTGATGATTTCTCATGCCGCAGTCATGGGTTTGTGTTTTTATTCAGAAACTAGTCATTTCCATCTTTTGTTGTAGTTCATTTTACCTTGTTATCAAGGTCCATGCCATTGCTGTTTTGAATTGAAATTATGATATTATTATATCTCTGGAGGAGCCACAAAAAGGGTCACTTAGAACACACTGGCTGGGATTCATGAAGATACCATGTGGTTAAAGAAATTGCATGGTCATCTCTACAGTGTTGTTGTGCTGAACACTTCAAAAAATCTATTCATCAACTTACCATGAACATGGTGTGGGGATCAGATGTGGAGAGTATTCACTAGCCACCAGGGAAATATATATAAGTGCAGTAGTGGCACCTACATCTCTATGGGGATCAGGGGTGTAGGGATTCACTAGATACCAGTGATTACTCTACAAGTAAGTGTTTTAATGGTTTGGGGGTGGGGGATTCACTTGACACCAGGGATTACTGTAATGTAAGTGCCTTAATGGCACCTACAGCAGTATGGGGATCAGGGATGGGGAGATTTATTAATTACCAGGGGAAATATATTTAAGTCTCGTAATGGCACTAACATCATTATTACAGGGATTAGGGGAAAGGGGATTCACTAGCCATCAGGGAAATCTATTTAAGTGCCATTATGTCACCAATATCACTATGGGGATAAGTAGTTGAGGGACATACTAGCCATCAGTGCATAATAGATACATGTCATAATGGCACTTCAACTGTTACAGGGCGTGAGAGAACCAGCAGTCAGGAGGGCAGACATCTCTAAGACAGGTACATGTGCTGTGTTCTCTGTATGTGTGCTCATGTTTTTTGTTTTTGTGTGTGTGAGAGTGATTGGGGGGAAATGCCACTGCCTTCATGAGCAGCACATTACTACAGTGATCTGCACATCACAGTAGTAAATATGATTCAAAGACATGCAAATCAGTCGATTATGAGGTCTTACCTCATAGCACCTAACATGTTTCTGAATCTCAAATTAGCAAGTTTTAGGAGGAGTGTCAGTTTAGCGTGAGCTGTAAAGTTCTTGCTAGGCCCTTTAATGAATCTCCTGGACTGTTTAACAAATTTTTCATGATTGATATTTGCCTTATCTCAAGTGCATCTGGTTCCAATTGCCTTCTAAGCTTATGATTTACCAAAGTTTCTTAACTCCCTCTCATTGTTAAGCTATGCAACTTTTGAAACCAAGACCCCTTTGTTAAATGTACTTGCAGTAATCTGTTTATTTGCCTATATGTTTACGTAAATCATTACTAATACTTTGATTTTCATTTTGGCTATTTAATTCAGAGCAGCAAACGTGCCCCAGCGGCTGCAATATTGCACACTGAATCATTATAAACTGCACTTCTTGTAAATGTTCTAGTCCTATACATATTGTCACTCTTGGTTTGTTAAACATTTAATTAATAACTTTCTTACCCACTTATTGATTGGTGTAGCAAACACTGAAAATACCCTTCCTTACCATCAAGTACAGGGATATTACAATGCTTATTCTGCTTTTTACAGTTGTACAAAAGGCCCAGTCGACATCCCCAATACTTGTCCCACACCTCATATCTCCGCAGATCAAGTGTTAAAGGCCTTATCCAAGGCAAAGAACACAGCTTCCATGGGACCTGATAATATCCCAGGCTGTATTCTGCACCATCTCCAGCAAGAAGTAGTTTCGCCACTGAGCACTCTATTCCACCACAGCCCAAGTACAGGCTTCATTCCAGCAGAGTGGAGAATTGCCATTGTCATCCCCTTGCACAAAGGTGGTGCCATTGCTGACCTGGGAAGCTATTGCCCCATTAGCTTGACATGTCTGATCTGTAAAGCCATGGAGCATATTATTATGTATCTCATAACCAAGGACATAGGCAATCTCCAAACACTCGACCCCACCCAATTCTGAGTTGTCAGGGGCAGATCTTGCTTGTTGAACCTAGTTGACTTCTTTGAGACTGTCACCAAGGCCCTAGATGAGAGAAAGTCAGTACATACAGCTTACCTTGACCTGGCCAAGGCCTTTGACACAATTCCCCACTCAGACATCATAGAAAAGTTAACACAACTTGGTGTTAATCACTATCTTGTCAGATGGGTGGCCAATTGGCTCACAGATAGGACCCACAAGGTCAAAATAGGCACCACCACCTCCAGCAGTAGACCTGTCACTACTGCTGTTCCCCAGGGATCTGTCTTGAGACACCTACTGTTTGGCATCTACTTCTCAGCGGCCCAGGCAAAGACCAAGGGCCTGTGACTGATCAAGCTAGCGGATGACTGTAAGTTGGGTACTGCCACTGACCCCCAAATGACAAATAACATACTGCAAGAGGGTCTCACATCTACAAATAACTGGTGCCAAAGTCATGGCCTTAAGTTAAATGCAAAAAAATGTATTATCATACCATTTGGCAAAAACAAGGTCCCTACTGATTACCACATCAACGGCAACCCCCTAAACACACAACCCATGGTGAGAGACCTGGGTACTCAGGTTGACATCAGTCTCACATTCGAACATCATATGGTGGCAGTGGTCAGAAAAGCCTTTTACTTGGTTCATCTCATAAGTAAAGGGATTGCATCTAGAAAAAAGGAGGTTATTACGTCTCTGTACTCCGTCGTCATTAGACCTATAATTAAGTATAATGCCCCATTTGGTATGTACCTCTCCAAACACCTGTACCAACTGGAAAGGTCACAGAAATACCTCACAAAGAGAATCCATGGCTTCCAAAACCTGCCTTATGCAGACAGGCTCAAATCACTTTACTCAGTATCATACAGATTGCTCAGAGGTGATCTGTGTTTTGCCTACAAGGCAATATCAGACCCTGCCATACTAGAGATGCTCCATATGCGTAAGTCTAAATCCTCCCGCATTACCTGCTCGATAGGCCTAAATCTAATATGCGACATCAACAAAACCTGCTGGAGAGACAGGTTTGTCTCAGAGGCTGCCCCATCTCTGGAATAGACTTGCTATACATGTCAGAGTACCTCGCTGACCCTCTTCAAGTGCAACCTTGATGAGGGGATGGGAAAACACAAATTTGTCCCAGGGGTTCCAACTTTGTCCTTCATTGACAGGGGTGACAGGTGCTGACTGAGGTTTCTTTTTTGGGGGTAAACTCTTGGCTAGGTTTGTAAGGGCCCCAGGGCCATTAACCTAGTAACCTCCTATGATCCAGTGAATGTCAGAAAAACTTTTTCAAAAACGAAAAAGTCTACTTGCAGTCATGTTTTGTCTTTCTTCCTTTTTTTGTGTTTTTTATGCAGCTAAATCACGAAGTGAGATTGATATTTCAGTTTACTCACTAACTTAACAGTCAACCTAGTTCAGACTTCCTTGCATTGCTTCTCATTCCTCAACATTCCAAATACCTAACGCAGAAGCTATAGCCTACCCTGTCACTATCCTAATTAAAAGATCCATCTCAGAATATGTGGTACCCCACTTATGGAAAATATCCCATATAATACCAATGCACAAAGAGGGTAACTCTTTCAAACTCAATAATTATCGGCCTATAGCTATACTATCCCCTTTATCAAAAATACTTGAGAGGATAATCCACACACAATTGATGCAATATCTGCTAGAAAACAAACTACTATCTATACAGCAACATGGCTTCAGACCCTTCCATAGTACTACCACTGCACTTACCTCATTCACTAACACCATAAATAACCACAGAAATAATGGACTAATCGTATCTTCTACATTCTTAGATTTATCCAAAGCTTTTGATATAATTAACCATATGAAACTCCTTCACTCACTCACTCTCCACCTTAAAGCTCAGTTCATCTTCTCTCTCTCTTGGTTTAAGAGCTATCTATCTGGTAGGCAGCAAGCGATAAAGTGGCAAAACTAAATATCCTCCTTGCTGCCTGTTTCCCTAGGGGTCCCTCAAGGCTCCATCTTAGGTCCTTAACTATTCACACTGTTCACCAACTGACTCCCAACCACCACACCCAAAGCCTCTATAGTGCAATATGCAGATGACACCACTATTATATGTGCAGCTCCCACACTAGATCACCTCCTCTCCCAAACACAAGAATCCTTCTCTCTAGTCGAAACTTGGTTCACCAACCAACAGCTCATTCTTAACCCATCCAAAACTAAATTACTCTTCTTTAGCTCCCACAGATCCCTTCCCCGTACTGACAGCTTTACTGTCACCTCCAACAACAATACCACTATTATCCTACCAATCACACCAAGCTGCTAGGCGTGGAAGTAGATAACCACCTTAGATTTGATCTACACATTGCCCAAACTATACAGAAAGATCACAAAAAACTCGGACTACACTATCGAAACAAACACTGTCTCTCAAACCTTTCAAAATTAACAATAGCAAGGACACACCTGCTACCTACATTACTCTATGCCTACCCTGTGCTCACTAACCTTCGCAAAACTGATCTAAACAAACTCGAATCATGCAACAATAAGTTAGCAAGAGTTGCTACAGGCTAATCCTGTAGAAATCATCACTGTGAGTGTCTCGTCAAACTTAACTGGTTAGAGCTCCCACTTATACTTCAAAGCAATCATCTCTCACTAGTGCACAAAATATTAAACCACTCAGACAAAATCCCAGCTCTATAACATCTAATTCACCCTCACACCACTACTAGAACCTTAAGATCTAGCACCCAAGATCACCTACAGGTCACCAAATTTAACAATGAGGTAAGAAAATCTGTCTACAGCCACTCGATCTCTAAACTCTGGAACACCCTTCCTGCCCACTTAACATCCAACAACTCCATCACTCAATTTAAGAAACATCTTAAAACTCACTTCATGAACAACAGGCTTTGCTTCTGTCTCACCCCTGGATAACACTCTAGTATATAGCTAATCTGTTTGCACCACACCAAAATATGCTACCTTCTCAGCCTACCTATAGTCCTAATATTACTACAGGATAGGAAATGTTTTCCGGCATGTTAAGAGAGCATTCACATTCACAGTGTTAGTCTGCCTGTAATGAATGTCACAAGTAATGGCTTTTAATCTTAAAAATGAATGTAATTGGAGCTTTTCTCCCTGGTCTTCCGCTGAAAATGGACCTGTATCCAGTCGGACTCTCCCGGTTAACAAATGTAAAATAAAATAAAGTAAATAAATAAAATATAAGGAAATTAATAGACTGCTGTTCTCCTACTTTTCTTTTTTAAATAGTTCACTTTATATTCTGTCTTTCTTCTGAACATCTCCAGTGTCAGCATCTGGTTCAAACTCAAGTTTTTCCTTATTCTGCTGATCAGCTCCTGGGATTCCTTCAGTCTTTCATACATTTTCATTAAACAGTAGGAATGGTTTTACTGAAATAGTCTATCCTTGTCCCCAGTACTTATGGAAGGCTGAGAAGCTGAATCCCCTTCAGTTTGCTGGTCAGCAGTTTTCTTCTCTGCCATATTTTACTCAGGCACATCGCCTTCTGCTGGTATAAATTGCATCTTTACCAGGACAGGTCTCATCTATTTCCTAATGGCAAGATCAGGGACATTTGCACAATGCACTCTTTCAGATAACAGTTCTTGATATGGAACAAAACTCCATTTACTTGTTTGTGTTTCATAACATTGGTGCAGGCTCTTTCTGTCAGTTTCTCTGGAATGGCAGAGCTCCTCAGTTTCTCTCCTGTCAAGTCTTACTATTTTTCTTAAACAATTCCTTCTGGGAAGCCTCATTTTTTGTCGTTCTTTCC
Organism: Protopterus annectens; assembly: GCF_019279795.1. Taxonomy (NCBI): domain Eukaryota; kingdom Metazoa; phylum Chordata; order Ceratodontiformes; family Protopteridae; genus Protopterus; species Protopterus annectens. Next base: position 1,659,793,236 of record NC_056737.1, read on the forward strand.
TTTGTGCTAACATTTGACTTCTGCATGTCAGTTAGTTCATCTGAATGTTTGTGTAGCATTTGCTCTGTTTTTTTCTAACCTTTTACCATTTGATTTTGAATCTTCTTCTGATGTCCCACTGACTTTAAGGACTTCTGAATACATATGGTTTATTTGTAACACATTACTGGAAGCCATCTCTTTCACCAAGGTTACAAACTGGACTGCTTCTTAATGAGCATCTAGAAAGTTTTCTCAGCAAAATACTTATATTTAATTTTTCACTGGCTTTCACTATGATTTTCTAGTTTTATTGTTTTTTTTATCTGTCATCTGTACATTGGACTACACACTGTTCATTAATCTAATCAATCCAAAATTAATAGCTTTTATTAGCCTTTGTGTCGTGACAGCCGCAGTGGTGCAGCGGTAGCGTTGTTGCCTCACAGCAAGAGATTCTCCCGTTCGATGCTTGGCTGGAGTCCGGGGAGTGCCTTCTGTGTGGAGTCTGCATGTCCTCCCTGCAGTTGAGTGGCATTCGAAAGACATGCGTAAATGGGCGTGCCATCTTTGAAAGTTGGATGTCGAGCTGGCACCTCGGCGTTCATGAAAGATCTACTGCCAGTCATTAGTGGACCGGAGTTCCGCTGTGGCGATCCCTAACCGGGAAAAGCCGAAAGACAAACATTAGCCTTTGTGCTGAGTTCTGAGTTTTCACACTATGAAAGTTCTAATGAACTTGTTGATCAATCATCTGCCATCTCCCCCTTTCATCCTTTAGCTTGACCATCAGAGGCACATCACAGACACTGCAGAATATTTCTAGGTAGTGCTCACTAGTTCTACATAATCCATACAGTTATACACAGTATTGTATATCAGCAGCCATGAGTCTCATCTTCCTTCCAATTTGGTACTACCATCCTTAGTCAAAATGTTTTAGACATCTAACCATGCAGTTTTACTGTATTTTCATAATTAACAGGATTCTAGCTATCTTAGTAATTGTAAACTGTAGTAATGCAAGTATCAAGTTTTGCACTGTGATTTATATATGTTGTGTCTTTCGGCTTTTCCCGGTTAGGGGTCGCCACGCAGAACTCCGGTCCGCTAATGATTGGCAGTAGATTTTTACATGCCGAGTTGCCAGCCCTGACGCACAACCTTCAATGAAGGTACTCCCATTCACGCATGTCTCTACACAGAAGACGCTCTAACTGAGAATCGAACAGGATAGCGTGCATCTCTGAGGTGACAGCGCTACCGCAGCACCACCACCGCAGTGCGCATTGTGATTTATATATATATATATATATATATATATATATATATATATATACTTCAAATATTAAAAGTGAGGTTTTATCCCTGAGTCCTTCCTGAAAATAGTCTTTGTGCAGAAGGGCTGATACCTCAAAAACCGTGAGTATCTTTAGCTGGATATATGTCAAAGAGCAGCAGAAGAAATATGTTTCTGTTACCTAAACGACGTGATCTTAACTTTAATAAGTGCATTAAGAAACTCTGGGTGTGGGTGGGGAAAGGGGCATTGATTTGGTTAATAACACTTTGCCTCACAATTCTTCTTGACATGTGACAGTATCTGTATCATGCACCCAACTGTAAGTATTGGTACCTGTAAATGGACCAGAAATTGTTAGTACTTTTATCAGATTGTGGAGTATTTTGTTGATTTTGTATTATTAATGTCGTGTTTCTAGTTACAGTGGCTAAAGTAAATGAGTTACATCTGTTTTACAGAGACTACGAGCTATATAACTGTAAAAGAATTATTTATCTCATTGTGTTGAGAAGTTTGCTGAGAACAGAGCAGAGTCTATCATTAAAAAAAATGGCCAAAGCCACTGGCTATGCTATCTGGGTATGAAATAAATGGGCTCGTATTTAATGGTTGTATTCCATGTTAATTGTTTCTAGTCTGATATTTCTACCAGAATGACTTGTTGTCATCATCTGTCTCAGAGTATGTAAATGTAAATAGTTTTTATTCTCAACTAGTATGTAATATTCATGAAACTGGTTACCTCTCAACTGTCCAGATTTTCACAGAATGTCCAAATATTTGCCTCATGTTTTTGGTATGTTCCTCATAAAATTTGTGGTTTTCTGGCAAATCACTGGGGTGATCTGAGAATTGAAGTCACCAAATAATGACATACATTTGAGTTACAGACTTTAAATCCTTCAGAATATGTATCTTAACACAAAACCTGTTACTCTAGCAACTTTCTAAGTTGATAAGAGCAATATTTAAAATCTGTCCAGCTTTGTCTATATTGCTTGCACTAAAAGGTTGAGAGATATGCAGAACAAATAAAATGAAACATGAAAGTATTCATGCCTTGTGAAATGTTGCTGTTATTACCATAAGTAAGTTAGCATTGCGTCTTTAATCTTTAATCTGCTATATATTTATCTGCGGCTATATGTGCCTGAGTCTTTTTAGAAAACGCCTTTATAGTTTTCTGTACTGTTATATATATGGAATTGTTAATCCTTGTGTAGTCACAGCGCTGTTAAGCTTATGTTGTTGAACGCAGTACGTGGTGATATAGCTGTAGGTAATCTACAGTTCTCTTTCTAGTACACACATACTTAGTTAACTGTTTTATTTCCTGTGAGCTGTTACATTTACTAACTTGTAATTGTTTTTTTTTCTTGGTGAACTTTATTTGGTAAATATAATTGTTTGATGTCTACTGCCTGTTGCAAAGATGTTGCTTTATGAGATGTCTATGATTCTGAGCTGCATTACCTGCCTTTGGCTTAGGTTGTACATGAAAGTGGTCCTCAGACTAGATTACTCACCCAACTAACAAAAAAGACAAATAAATAACAGATTCTGAAAATAAGCAGTGCTTCTGAGTACTCCTATTCCAAATGAATTGCCAGGAAATAAAGGAAGTAAAAAAAAAAAAAAAACACCTTATGGGCACTTGGAGTGTATTGTAAGGCAGAGAAAGATTTTGTGAAAAATAAAATAGCGTCAGTATGGCTGGCACCTTTAAGCCATTACAGGTCAAACAAATTAAACAAATACTAGCTGTTTTACTGTACCGTGCGTGTGTGTGTGTGTGTGTGTGTGTGTGTGTGTTTGTTAATATATATATATATATATATATATATATATATACACACACACACACACACACACAGACACATAGACGTGTATATACATGATATTGACCATAGTGTGTGTGTGTGTGTGTGTGTGTTAAAAGATTCTTCTAACAGACATTCCATTAAGTAACAACAGAACAACAGCATGGCAAGCTGTTTAAGTACCTGACACTTAGTGTCTGAAATTTGAATCGGTTATTCAGATTGATTCTTAAAACAAATAAGTTGTGACATTTACATTTATTAAAACTTTATTTTTATGTTCAGAAATAAGTGATTAATACTTATTATGTGTTGCACTTTTTTAGAAAAGAAAGTTTGTGAAAACTCCCTGATTTTAACTGATGGAAACAGAAAAAGTCGTAAGTCATTGCATCAGGATTCCTGTGGTTCACAACACATCATAAAAGGCAGGACTAGTGGCATGTTGCAGGAAAGCTGCAGTGGCAGTATCACCAAGCATTTGTGTAATAACGTAAGTGGATTCAGCTCTGATGAGGATGATGCCAAAAGAAAGAGATCAGAAATGAGATGTGTATCCACTCTTTCCAGTCATACTTCAGAAGATGGCACCAGTTTTAGTCAGCGAGAGAGTGAAATGTATCTCACAGCTTCTGATGACAGCAGTTCTCGCTTTGATGATGAGAGCTTTGGTGCACAGCAGACTGAACACAAAGTGCTGTATCATAGAATTAGGACTTCTCATAGCTCCACTGGAAAGAATAGCTTAGAATCATCCAGTAAACAAACTGATCAGGATAGCTCTTCAGATGAACTTAATAAGAAATTTCAGTCTCAGACTTTGGACTCTTCTTCATCATCCAGTGAGACAAATACTCCTAGTCCTGTCCTGGCTCCAGCTTTGAGCCTTAAACACACATCCTCTGTTGCAACAAACACTCAGGCTTTGGCCATGTCAGTTTCTGCTTCAAACTTGCCACCTCCAAAATTAAGAACTCCTAATGTTTTTGGCATCAGTGCTGCTTTGACCAAAAAGCATTTAAGCCAACCCCAGCTAAGTTCAGATAGACTGTTTGGTAAAAACAGGAATGCTATAAGTATGGTACGTCCCTTTAGGCACCAAGAAACCGATATTGACCTTGTAGATACTGAAACCAGTGATATTCTGGAAAAGATGGAGACAGTGTATGGAGAAGAGTTTTTTTCATACGATACATCAGAGGTACAAAATGCAAAAGAACACAATGCCATTTCTGCATTAGGAAGGGCTCCTACTAACAAACCACCAACCCCTCCACTTCATCGTTTCCCCTCATGGGTAAGTGTTTTTTCATAGTTTTATAGTCTCTTTTACTATTGCTTCGCACTTTCCAAGAATTTTCATATATACTGTAATACATTTGTAATACTTCTGAGGAGCTCAAGTACCATATTTGGAAATGGAAACATGGCTGATTAAAAAATGCTGTTAAAGTATAATTGATAACATAGCATAAATGAAAATGTCATTCACTGTGGCCATCACAGCAGTTAATTCATAATGTTCCATTCTGGACATTTACTGTGATCAAGGAAATTAATTTTGACCAAAGACATGCTCACATAGTATTCTCTACAGCAAAAGATAATCTTCCACGAACAAACACAACAATAACAAAACACTTTGAAGCTCAAACAGGAGTTAAAAATGGCTCGCAAAAGTGAATCCCAGCAAACAAACAAGCAAACGTCTAGTTGTTATAATAATGGAAAGAAGAAAACAAATATGGACTTGAAACAAAAGTTAAACTAGTTAAGCTCTTTTCATCCTTTAATTTAACGGACTTTATCAGAACCATTAAATAAAATTTAAAACCTTCTTATGTAAAAAATTAAAATCACATGTCACAAAACAGCCAATACTAAAGTGTTACCATCGAAACTCCAATTCAGTGAATCAGCCACTTCCCTAGTTTGAGAATTTGTCATTATTAAATTCATAAACCTTGCAGCAAGTGTTGTAAATATCGTTTTTCTTTATATACAGGTCAGTAATGAATTAGGAGATACAGTGTTGTACTTTTGCCAAATAAAAATAAACAAACAAAATGCATGAGAGAATATACTGAACTATGTACATTTATATCAGATGAAAGTTTAAATACATAAAAATAACTTATGAAACAAATAAAGTTAAAATCTGTAAAAAATGCATGGGAAATACTAAGTCAGTATACACTGCTCATACCTTAATAATCAAAGCTTAGCACGTTTCATTTTTAGTACTGGAATAATCTAAATGTGTTCATTTAGTCCTAGGAAACTTGATACATTAAGTTTTAGTTGCCATTTTAATTCTTTAAACTCTAGGTGAGTTTTACCATTTACCTCCCTTCTCATCCATAGGCATAATTTCTAATATTCCAAAGGTGAAAATTTTAAAATGATTTCAAATCAAGGAATGTTTATATAATGCATTGTTTGCATTTGTCTTCTTGATGTCGCAATTATGTTCATAAATTCTTTTGCGCAAAACACACAGTTTTTTCCACATAGAATGCCCTACATTTGGACACTTAGCTAGGTAAATCACACCTTTGGTGGAACAGTTACCCTTAACAAACTGAATTTTGATTGTAGTGTAGGTATCAATATCAGTACTAGGTGTTTCAATTATATAATTACATTCAGTATAAAAAACATATTTTTTGACCCTGTATAAAGGTCTAGGTAAATGTTTTGACTATGTTCTAAAATCTATTTAATGTTCATGCCAGTCTTGTAAATAAAATTTGATTCATCACTTACTCTTGTGAAAATATCTTGATCTGTCTTGAAAATGCTCCAGCTGTTATTAATATTGTCTCTGAGTACCTAGTGGTGGTGATTATACTCAAGTATCAAGGCCTGTGAATACCTTTTTGCATTGATATTAATCATGTTGAGAATAATGTTGAAAGAAAATACTGAGTAGACCAACTGGGTATATTTGGTCCCCCAGTTGTTAACAAATTATTTCCCTATAGTATCTAAAGGTTTTTCTGGATAATTTATTTCTCGAAATATGTTATGTATCCTTTCATATTCCTTCATAAAAAGGTCAAAATTAGAGCATATCCTTGCAGCTCTAACTAATTGACCTTTAAACATTTTTTTATATGGAAAGGATGACTACTGTGATAATGTATATATGTGGTCAAGAAGGTAGGTTTTCTGTAAATGGTAGTTTCATATCTCTTGACAGTGAAGTCTTTGGAAATGGTAATATCTAAATAGTTAGCCCAATTTTATTCTACTTGGTGTATGAACCTTAAAAAATATGTTGTACTGCTATATGTGATGAAGTCTAGTGTGATTTCACTTGGAACATCCAAAAAATAACTATGTCATCTAGGTATCTTGAGTAAACTTCCAATTAGTGTTGAAGATAGAACCTGTAATATGTTCAGTTTTCCAACTATACATAACCAAATTAGCATTTATTGGAGCACATGCACTACCCATTGCTACTTCTTTTAATTGTTTGAAGTACTCTCCTTCATAATGTAATGTTGAATTTAGTAAAGTAATGGACAAGCCATTTTCAAAAGAATCAATTTTACAAAGAAAGGAAAAAGTGCTTGATAAGGAAAAGCAGTGTGTTAACTAAAATTTCAGAACTGATTAATGAACTAAAGGGAATGTAAAAAGGAACAAAATGCATAGAAATAAAATTGGACAAAATAATGCATACTTTAATTGGCTTGTTATAAATTAAGCTGCTTCGGTTAAAAAAATGACAGTGTTTAAGCTTTGTTTTGTACTGCTGCTGAGAACTAGCCAACTTGTGGGGGTTGGAGACGTGTTTCAGTCTGATGATGTCATGCTGACAAATATCTTGCACTAGATGTCAGATTAGATTAACTCTTCCACACCTGACCTGAGTGGAATTTCATACCTCCTGACACTGACACCTGGAGAATTCCTGCCTAGACATCTTTTGCATCAGCTAAAATTCTGAGACTGCAGTTTTCCAGTGAACCTGTAAACACATGGATATTTCTCAAAAAGTATAAAAAGTTACAAAAAAGTTAAAATACCAAAGTTACTCACCACAAAGTCCACTTCACAGTGGGGATATTAATATGTCATCCAGACCTAAAGGCGCTTTTATATTGAGTAAGTAATTCGATAATATATAAATTTATTATTATATTTATGCAAACTAATCTTAATATTTCCATAACCATAGTAGATAGATCCCCACCTATCAGTGCTTCTTTTGTTTGCACAGATGCACTCTTCATTTTTCTGCACACCTGTTTTGTAAATGTCATTTTGTTTTTCGGATACTTGCATAATTATGAGTGGTATGCATATTTATGTATTTAATTGGCAAATATAAATATCTGAAAAGGAGTGCCAGATGGACACCAACTATTAGTGCACTGTTTTTTAGCATTGTGTATTCTTTCATTTGATACCATAGAGTATGATTTAAATACCATCTGGTTCAAGTTATTAATAATATATGGCATGCATTTATAATATTTTGGGGAAATAACTCACATTTTCTCTAGTACAAAGTACCCAATTTGTCTTTGGAGTCATTCCTGACTTCTGTGGCAGCTGGGCATGTGGTTGTGCCAGAATGTGCCCAGGTAGGCAGTGCCTGATATATTTGTATAAATATGATATTTATACATATATGCATATTTTATTACTTATATATATATATATATATATATATATATATATATATATATATATGTGTGTGTGTGTGTGTGTGTGTATTAATATTTGCACATTAGTAAAAGGAAGACAGTAGTTACCATTAACAGTTTTTGTAGCATTATGTAAGCTTTCATTTGGTACCATAGAGTACCATTTGTTATCTATCTAGGTCAAGTTATTAACAGAAATGTTAATATATCACATATTCATAAGTTGGCATAAAAAGAAACATACTTTCTCACATACAAACTATTGAATTTGGGTCAGCAGACATTCCTGACCTGAGTGCTGATTTCTCCTGTGAAATGGTTGTTCACCTGCTTATGTGTGCACTGCCTGAGACCCATCCAGAACCCCTTTCCCCATTTTTGCACATAGTGTCAGGTTGTCACATCAACAGTAGCAATCATCTTGTGCCATTAAAATCTGAACATATGCATACATATATTTTCTTACTTGCATGTTCTGAAGACTAGCCTCGGAGTATGTGTAGTAGTATGCTTTACATTTGTTGATGTAAGTGTGTTGATGTTAGTGACGTGGATGGAACAGTTGTTAGACCACTGCCAGGATATCCATATATATGTAATACACATATCTATATGGATCTACTTTAAAACAGCAAATTACCATAATGTTGACTTGTTGAACGTTGAGATTAAAACCAAAAAACTTTACATTAATGAGTGTTCACATCACCATAAGGTTTCACTCTGTAACTGCCTCCTTTCACAGTGAAAACCTACAATGATGTGAATGTTCATTAATGTAAAGTTTTGTGATTTTCATCTCAACATTCTGCAAGTCAACGTTATTGTAATTTGGTATTTTGAAGTACACCCATATATATATATATATATATATATATATATATATATATATATATAAATATATATAATGTGTATGTGTGTAGTAAGCAGGACAGTCAGACCCCAATGCAATTGGATACACTTTCATACTAAAATTCACATTTATTGTCTATGAGAATATTTATTGGACAGTTTGACCCTGGACTGTTTGACCCCAATTAAATTTAATAAAAGCATTTTACTACTTAATATTTTAATTAAGAATTGAATAAATTATTTAACATTTTAAAATGTAAATGTTTATTTAATATTTTAAAATATAAATAGAATTTAATTAAGAATAGTTTTTAACATGCTAACAATAAAATCAATCAGGAATTTTACATAGGAAGTAAACATATTTAACATTTTAAACAGTGCAATCATAAGAAATTAATATTAATAATATTATGCTATGTAGATCAAATGCAAATATTTTAAACAGTTTATATATATATATATATATATATATATATATATATATATATATATATAAGTTAGCCCATTAAGAAATTGTGAGCGAATAATATTTTGTTCTGTCTAATGACAGGTTATTTTCTGCGCAGTTGTGTATGATTGTCATATATTATCATATGTTTTCGCTATTCTTGCTGAGTGTTATAAACTATTATAAACACCTGTTACAGTCCAGATATGGAATGTGTTAATGTATGGTTCAAAACGTCCTGTACCCTGTATGTATATGTACATTGTATTTTATATATGCACTCAAATGTGAACATTATGCACACACACACACACACACACACACACACACACACACACACACACACAAACACACTATTTTTTATATATATATATATATATATATATATATATATATATATATATATATATAAATATAAATGTAGATATAAATATAGGTATATATGTATGTGTACATGTGTAGACACACACACACACACACACACATGAACATTCAGCATTATGTAATCATTCAACTGGTTCCATAAAGTACCATCAACACTTGTTAGTAACAAAAATATTAATATTGCACATATTCATAATTTGGCATAAAATAAACTCACACTTTCTCACTTACTCAGAGGTTTAACTGCAGTTAAATGAATGAATAAATACAGAAGTAAGTGCCACATTGGAATGTATCTTCTCAGCTCACTAATGTCAGTAGTGTGAAGCTACTGCAGCACTAGCTCCCCCCCCCTGCCAACGTACCTCTCAACCTCTTTACTCAAAGATCAAGAAGCAAGCTACCACAGTAATGGTGGACAAAGGACCAAAATCAGGAACAGATATTGTCCTTGCATACCAAGAATGTTGCTAGAATTATAGCCTTTACAGTAGAATTCTTTGTCTGAATCTTTGTGAGCTCTACCCCATCTTCGTAGAAGTCAGGCCACTTCCCAAGGAAGAAGATACCCTTAACAGACAGTGAATGGCCATTGGATACCAGACAGTCTTGGTTCCCCCAGTGCTACTCACTATTTCTTCCAGGTGGGTAACTCCACCAGTCTAACTGCTGTCTAGGGATAAGGAATATTTCTGGTGGAGGGGAGGGCTGCATTTTCCAAAGTTTTCCCTCTTTTGGAGAACCATCACAAAGGATTAGCATAATTCTTGATGTGATTATGAATGGCCACTTCTGAAAAATCTTAAGTCTTAGTCCAAAAAGGGGTTTCTCAGAGACAAAACTGTCTCTGAAAAGCTGTTAGGATAGGCACATGTTCTGCTTCTCAAAGGTGCCATACAGGCTGTCATTCCTTCAGAATTAGGTCTAGGGTTTTGCTTTCACCACTTGTTTCTGAAAAAAGTCTAAATGGCTTCTGACTCATCTTGGACATCAGCTAATTCAATGTTTATACCCTTTACATGAAATTATGGATTATGACTTTTCTGGAGGTACTACTGCTGTTAGGCATCTGAATGGCATTGCCAGACACGATAAACATGTTTTAGTACATCACTGTCTGGGGTCTGCACAAGACTTTCTTCACTCTGGATATGTATTACCTTCAATGCAAAGTGCTTCCATCTATCTTTTTTTATCTGCATGCAGTATGTTTGCCTATATATTCTGGGAAATGCTTTGTAGACGAAGTAACTCTTTTATTTCCCTTACTGAACGAACACTTGACAACTGGTGGCTTTTTGGGAGGATGTATGAAGTGGGCTCTGTCATTGTTGTAGTCAAGACCTGAATGTGTAAAAACACAACCTGAAGCTACCAGGGTTGCTGTATTGGGGAAGAGTGAGGTGAAGATGTGTTCCAGTGAAGGAAATAATGACTCAAGGAAACTGCATCTTCTCAGGGAGGTCACTGAGTCTGTAGCAGCAGGAAATTATTCATACAAGACATTCTGCTGTGACAGGTCATGTGGAGGAAGTGAAAAATAATTCCAGTCAATAGCAAAGAATGCCAGTGTTTGTATCTTGAAATTGCTAGGAGTTGAGTACATTTTGAGATTCCTCACAGAAAAAAAACTTCATTTAATCAGAGCTTCCTTTTGCCTGGCTTGGGCACTTGTGACTGCAAAACTGTGATTGCTTCTAAAATTATCTGGGCCTACAAAGCTGATATAAGTATATTTTTCACTTGTTCTAAATGTTTCAGTGATATTTAACACTTCTGTGCTGCATTTATTTATTTTTGTTGAATTTATCACTGCTTTTCAGCCTGCACTTGTTAAAGAAGCCCCATCTGTTTGTTACTGTACTGCTGTTAGGTTGTTTTAACAATATTCTAATATTTCCCAGGATCCTTTGATACTGCAGAAGCTGTTCTGAGTGAATATGCCAAAATATTTCTATGCTTTGCAAAGTTTTTGTGTGTTGTGAACAATTCTCAGGGTTAGTGAACTTATTTCCAAGGATGCCCGATCTTGCAGGAATTCTTAGTTCTGTTGTAAATCATTTGTAACTGTACTTGAACTCAAAGCCAGTTTGTTTTACATTGGTGGGAGCAGAGAGCTAAATTTAACCCATCCAAAGTGGGAATTACTGGTTGATAGCTTATTTTGTTTTTATCTGATTAGCCTAAAAATTTAACGTTATAAAAGTCTTTCATCCTGGTAGTATAAAAGCCAAACTCAGTTCCCCATGCTCGCATATAAGCAAACCTTTCCAGTTTAAAATCCTTTATAGGAAACACTCTCATTAGTCTCCCACTGTTCATAGCTGCTCGAAGAGCTGCCATTTTCTGCAAGGTTGGTACTACTGCAGGCCATCAAATAGTATACTACTAAACACTCCCACTTTCAGCTTTAAATAACTCTCCCTTACACTTACTCCTTCTCATCTAGAAATTGTGTTTCCTTGCCTTATGTAGCATAGGCTAGATTCAGACAGTCTGATATCACTGTGCTCTTAGTCCAGCCATCTTACAGTAAGAGGGCCTCCTGGCACCCTTGTGGCAGAAGTGTGTAGCTCAGAACCCATCTGATTTGGAGATTGCTGTAGAAAGGCTCAGTTTGGGGCTTTCCCATTGAAAGTTGTGTTAAAACTGTTAAATGTTTCCTGTATATAAGCTTCGCATTTGCACGGGTTTGTGCTCAGTTTAGTGGAGCTGCTCAACATTTGGCAACTTTAGCCAGAGGTCTGGAGTGCATCTGCATTGAAATCCAAGGCATCCGCTGAAAAAAAAACACTGAAAAATAAGTATATTTTAAGCCAGCACTGCACTTTGTTAACTGTATTTCTGCTTCATTTTTGCTGTTTATGACTAAGGCCAGCTTGCCCATTTCCTTCCCAAATGCCACGTTCAGAAAAATCCTGCCACAATGGAAGGGCAGTTTCCCATCATTTCTCCTGCCAGCTTGATTGATATGGGGATCTTGAGGCAATGTAACAATTGTTTCATGTGTACTGAAAACCATTTACTCCTAAAGCAAACTAACACCCTATGTGAGAGATGCAAATACACTGTGGAATTGGAGTCAATTCTCTCACGTAAAAGCAAACTAGACATCAAACAAGTTGTCAGCACACACATTTCACCTCTCACGCAAACCTCACCTCTCACAGAAAATAAGGTCATGACACATAAACCCACATAAGTGGAGGTACTCACTAAAAGCTTACCAGAAGGACAGAGACCTCCCAAACTCACACCATCCACACTCACCACTAAGCATAAAGAAACCACTACACATATCAACACACATACCTGTGTCTCAACAAATAAGCCCTAAGGCAAAATACATCAAATCACTTGGTCATAGGTGACTCCATAGTGAGACACACAGATGCCCCCCTCACCAGACTGGACAAGGAGAAGGTTACGGTTAGCTGCCTGTCAGGTGCCAGGATCCAACAAATCATGCAGGCACTCAAGTCACTCAACAAGTACCATTATAAATCTGTTATAGTACATATTGGAGTGAATGACTTGAGATGTACCTCTCTGGACTATATAAAGAGAGACATGATAGAACTCTCTGATTATGTGTCCCAGACAGTTATGTCCCTAGCCCCAATCAGTATCCTACAGTCACCCAGGATGATGCCACAATACAAATAAAAAATTATTGACTTCAACAATTGGCTCAGCTTCTGGTCTTAGTTCAGGGAGATACAGTATCTGTTAGCCTGGGGGATAGGGTAGACAGACCTCGTTGCTTTGCTAGAGATGGTCTTGACATTTCCCCATTTGGCTTTCGGATACTGGCAAAGGCCCTTGCCTCCCCCATAGTGCCTTTTTTAGGCACTGTCAAAGCAACAAATTTTCCAATGTAACAAAATCTAATAGAGACAAACTCCGGTTCTTGCTGCTTAATGCTAGGAGTTTAAACACAAAACTGCACACCCTGGAAGCACTCCTCACCTTGGAGGATGCAGATATCTGTGCAGTTACTAAGACATAGTTTAAGGCAGCTGAGAGCATCCTGGCTGTACAAGGTTACAATGCCTTCCATGCATACAGACCTCAAAATGAGCGTGAAGGAACCAAAAGTGGAGGTGTATCAATCTTTATTAAATCCAAATACACTTTGAGATCTGTCAAACAGAATGACTGTCTCAAAGTACTCTATGTCCAATTAACTATTGGGAAAATGCCATACCACATCATTGCTAGCTGTAGATCCGCCACCATGAACCAGGGTAAGCACACTGTCTACCTCGATTTACTGGAATCCCTCACCATACAGTCCATCACCTTAGTCATGGAAGATTTCAACTATCCTTCCATAGACTGGGGGACATACACGAGCAAAAACATGCTCGCCCAGAGGTTCCCGGACTTTGTTAACACAAATGCTCTGGAACAGATAGTCTGCACCCTTACTAGGGCTCTAATGTTCTGGACATAGTACTCACCAACATGGTGGGGGGGGGGGTTCACTGTACTTCCCTATGCTTGATGCCCTCCCTGGTTAGGTCAGACCACAAATCAGTCTCGTTTGAAGTAACTACTGGAACTGATACCCTCACAGGAGCAAAATGTATAAAAAAACTTAACCAAAGCTAACTACAACCTACTTATGTGATGGTATAAAAAGCTTCATACTACCCACATCGCAGACATCAGTTATCACTCTGCAGAAGTGTATGCAGTTGCCCTGTACAAATACTTAAGTGACTGCATAAACTCTGCTGTACCTGGCCAGATTAAAACCAGGTCTTTCTATAAAATCAAACCACCATGGTGGACTTCAAGTATAACAAGAGGAAGAGGCTGTTGTCCAAATGCAAGAGGGATATCATTCTGCAGAGAAAGAGTTCCCTCCTAAGCCTAAAATCACATCCCTAGCCAAGAATAATCATAAGGCATACTTTAACTCAAATCAAAAAGGGAATGCCCATCTATGTGCCGAACTGGTTGTAGATGGGATCACTTACTACACCAAAAGATATCGCCAACCTGCTAGCTGACAGATTCACTGCAAACTTCACCCCACTATACCCACCTACCATATCCCATAGCATACCTGACACCGGCCCTCTGCCTAGTATCTCTAGAGAACAGGTCATCTTTGCATTCGCGAAGGCCAAAAACATGGCCTCAGTGGGATCAGATAATATCCCAGGTTGTTTACTAACAATCTAAAACAAGTCCTAGTGGACCCACTTGCGTTCTCTTTAATAATAGTTTGAGAACTGGCTATGTTCCTGCAGAATAGAGAACAGCAACAGTAATCGCCTTGCACAAAGGAGAGCCAACAACTGACCCTGGGAACTAATGACCCAGACTCATCTGCAAGGCCACAGAAAGAATTATCGTGGACCTTATCAGCAAGGACATAGGCGACCTCCAGTTGCTGGACTCAATGCAGTTTGGCTTCATTAAGGGTAGATCATGTTTATTAAGCCTGGTAGGCTTCTTTGAGAATGCCAGCAAAGCCATGGACCAAAGTAAGACAGTGAATACAGCCTATCTCAACCTTACCAAGGCTGTCAACACAATTCACCACTCTGACATCATTGAGAAACTCTCCCAAACAGGGATTTTTTTCTCGATCCAACAACCTCAGCCTCCCAGGATGCTAGGATTACAGGGATACGCCACACTCTCGGCAGATTAACCCTTACTTTACAAGATGGGCAGCCAATTGGCTTACCGACAGAACACAGTCTGTCAAAACTGGTAACTCCATCTCCACCAGTAGATCTGTCATTGGTGGAGTATCATAGGTGTCTGTGCTGGGCCTCTTACTGTTTGGCATCTATTTCAGAAGTACAGGCCAATGTAGGCAGCCTTTGGCTCACCACCTTCGCTGATAATTGCAAACTAGGAGTAGTCACTGAGTCTCTCAACAATGTCAACATATTACAAAAAGGAAGAAAACAAGGAAGGCAAGACTCGGTGACCACACAAAAGTTTAGCGCTTTTGTTCTTTTATTATTAACACCAAAACTTCTTCAGAAAACATACTACAGAGAATAAAAACTGTATTTAAAAGTAGAGCCACTTAAAATCATCCAATGAAATTACGTACACCATTCACCGGACTAAAAATCTAACGTGTAAAAACCCAATAAAGTTAAAAGAACACCTAAGTGGTTCCTCCTCCCTTTCTATTTTCCTCATCCTCGCTTTTTCCCCCTGATAGTTTTTTGACCTTTTCTTCTTCCTCTGAAAAGGGACATTTGAAACCAAGGGGGCTGGTGACAAGGTAGGTGGTGAATCATCACTGTTAATAGATGAAACTTGAGTGGGAGGACCACTAGGGTTCATGTGACTAGATGTGCTCTTTTGTACTTCAGAAATAGTAGTACTGACTGCTTCCTTAAATATCTTTTTATCATTCTGATCATATACCCGTCTCTTATTACCAAAAACATAAGCGGTAAATGAATTATAAGCAGCAGCATCTCTTAGTGATTGTTTCTGTTTTTGATTAATAATAACGAAAGCCTGTCTTATTAGCACAGAGGTTATAAAACTGTTTTTATTTATTGTGTTTTTGTATTTTTGATATACTTTGTGTTTTTACACATTAGATTTTTAGTAAGGTGAATGATGTACGTAATTTCATTGGATGATGGTCATGTGATTTTAAGTGGCTCTACTTTTAAATGCAGTGTTTAGTCTCTATTATGTTTTCTGAAGAAGTTCTGGTGTTACTAAAAAAGAATAAAAGCTCTAAAGTTTTGTGTGGTCACTGAGTCTTGCCTTCCTTGTTTTCTTCGTTTATTGGATTTCTGGGCTTATTTTATTTGTACATTACAAGAAGGGCTAACACAAACAAATGAATGGTACCAAAGCAGTGGTCTAAAGCTAAATGCAAATAAAAATGCATTATTATTCCCTTTGGCAAAATGGAATTCTCCACATATTACAATATTGACAGCACCCCCCCCCCCTCGGGCTTCAACCCAGTGGTGCGAGACTTGGGAATACAGGTTGATAACAATCTGAACTTTGACCACCAAGTCTCCAGAGTGGTAAGGAAAGCCTTCTACATAGTGCAACTCATAAGCAAGGGCATAATATTCAGGTCAAGCGATGTTACAACTCCACTGTACTCGACCCTCATCGAACCACTAATAGAGTATAATGCACCCTTTTGCATGTACCTCACCAGACACCTGCAGTAGCCAGAGGGATCTCAGACGTTTCTCACTAAGAAAAATGTAGGGACTCAAAACTGTGACCTAAGTGGACAGGCTGAAAGCCCTGTTACTTTACTCTTTATCTTAAAAACTGCTGAAAGGTGACTTGTGCTTGGCCTGTAGGGCAATCTTCAACCCTGCCCTAATGGAAATACTGCACATCTGCAAGTCAGATGGCTCAAGAGTCACTCGCTCTAGGGATCTCAGACTAGCTTGTGACATTATATGTCTCCCAGTGACTGCCAGTTCTCTGGAATAGGTGCCTCTCCTAGACACTGCCAGTTCTGTGGAAGAGACTCCCTTATTCATGTAAAACAGAGCTCCTCACTGACCCTATTCAAACGCAACCAAGATAATTGGATGGGAGACTGCAAATTCACCCCTGGGGTGGCACCCATGTCTCTCATGGACAGGGGTAGCTGGTGTTGATCACAAACCCGCTCTGTTTATAAATTCATTCTGTGAGCTACCCAAAAAAGAACAAATGGGGATACTTGGGATTAACATGGCTAAGCTTGTAACGGCTCTATGGCTGCTAGCCTAGTAACCTCCCATGAACCTATGAAAATTTTGCTTCACCAGAGGACCTAAGCCACCAAATAAATATTTGTTTGGAAAGGTATGTTAAATTTGACTAAGGTGAGAGTACCAAAGATTAGGTCCCTTGTACATTTTGGGGATGAATGCATTTATGACATTTTTTAGAAACTTTAAAATACTTTTCTCAGTTTTTTGAATGTCTTTAATAAACATAAAGACAATGCACTCTGTAAACATTTTACTTATAAATGAGACTTTAAAAAAAGAAACAGTAATAGTCTAAATAAGAAGCTGCTCTCCTTGGAAGCACTCCTCACCCTGGAAGATGCTGACATTTGTGCAGTCACCAAGACATGGTTCAAAACTGCAGAAAGCACCCCAGCCATTCAGGGCTGCAACTCCTTCCATACATTCAGACCACAAACTGAGCTTGAAGGAACCAAAGGAGGAAGTGTTTCCACCTTCATTAAGGACAAGTACACCTCGAGACTGGTCAAACAGCATGACTCTCTCAAGCTACTCCATCTCCGGTTAACTATAGGCAAAGCCTCCTACCACATCATAGCTAGCTATAGGCTCTCTACCATGAATCAGGAAAAGCATACTACACACCTGGACTTACTGGAATCAAGGGGCTCAAATGTCCTAGACATAGTACTCACTAACATATGGGAGCATCCCCCCACCATGCGATAGCCTCCCTGTTAGTTCGGACCATAAATCAGTCTTGTTCAATGTAATTATAAGGCCAGATACTCTGTCAAGCTCAAAAATGCTTAAGAATTTTTCCAAAATTACTTCCTGCTAAGTGATGGTATAAGAAGTTTCAAAGCCCCCTCAAACACAGATAACATGTAGTCCTATGCAGAGGTGTACACAAATCCCCTGTACAACCACCTATGCAGTTGTACAAAATTGGCTGTACCTGAGTGGATTAAAACCAGGTCTTGCCGAAAAAACAAGCCACCCTGGTGGACCCCTAGCATAACTAGGCTATACAACAAGAGAAATAAACTAATGCCCAAGAACAAGAGGGAACTGGCTCAGCAGAGGAAGAAATCCCTCTCTAGTGTAAACAAACAAATTAGAGATGTTGTCAAGTCCTCTAAAGCTACTTTTGAAGCAAAAATAGCCTCCCTAGCTAAGGATAATCACAAGGAATTCTTTAACTACATCTGAAATGTAAAATCTATGCACTGAACTGGTTGTGGATGGCACCACCCATACTCAACTGGAGATAATAGCCAACCTGATACTTGACAGAAGTGGAGAAAACTTCACCCTCTCTCCGACCTCACTGGGCATTACCGAAAGTATACCTGCCACAATTCCTCAGACTATTATTTCAAGAGTGCAGGTCATTTCTGCACTCTGCAAGGCCATAAACATGGCATCAGTGGACCAGATAATATCCCAGGTTGCATTTTAAACAACTTAAAACATGACCTAGCTGCCCCATTTGGATCCCTATTTAACCACAGCCTGTGAACTGGCTATGTTCCGGTAGAATGGAGGACAGCAACAAGTAACCCTTTGCACAAAGGTGGACCATCAGCTGACCCTGGGAATTATAGCCCAATAAGCTTGACTAACCTTATCTGCAAGGCCATGGAGAGAATCATCATGGAGCTTATCAACAAGGACATGGGTAAACTCTAAACTCTGGACTCATCCAAGTTCAGATGCATGCTTGTTAAACCTGGTTGACGTTTTCAAAAAAGTCACCAAGTCCCTGGACGAGGGAAAGACAATGCATACCACCCACCTTGACTTAGCCAAGGCATTTGACACATTCCCTCACTCAGGTATTATAGAGAAACTCTCCCAGCAGTGAATTAAACCCTAGTTCATTAGATGGGTAGCCAGTTTGCTCACCAACAGGACACATACTGAAAACATGGGTGAATTAACCTCTAGCAAAAGACCAGTCACCTGTGACATACCATGGATTTCTGTGCTGGCCCCAAGTTTAGTGTTTGGAATTTATTTTTCAGAAGTCCAGGCAAATGTGGACAGCCTGTGGTTGACCAATTTTGCTGATGATTTCAAATTGTGAGCAATCACAGAGTCCCCAGTGATGTTAATATACTGCAGAAAAGGTTACTGCTGACAAATGGTTGGTTCCAAAGCCACTTATTAAATCTAAATGCAACAAAATGCATTATTATTCCCTTTGGGAAAGCTGACATCCCTGCTAATTACATTATAGACAGCAGCCCACTAAGTGTAGTGGTATATGATCTGGGTACATTGGTTGATAGCGATCTGAACTTTGACCACCACATTTCCATAGTGCTAAGGAAATCCTTCTGTGTGATACATCTCGTACGTAAAGCATCGCATATATATCTAAGGATGTTATAATTCCATTATACTCGGCTCTTATCTGACCAATAATTGAATACAGTGCTCCCTTTTGCATGTACCTCACCATTCACCTGCAACAGCTGGAGAGACCACACAGGTTTCTCATTAAGAAAATACAGGGTATACAAAACAAGCCCTGTGCAGAAAGACTGAAAGCCCTGTCACTGTATTCTGTCTCCTACAGGCTGATAAGGGGTGATCCGTGCCTGGCTTACAGTGCAGTCTCTGACCCGGCCATAATGGAGATGCTGCATATTCGTATATCAAACTGCACAAGGATCACTCACTCCAGGGATCTTAACCTAACCTGTGACATGAACAAATCATGCTGGAGAGATAGATGCATCTCCCAGATACTGCCACTTCTTTGGGACAAGCTTTCAGTTCATGTGAAACAGAGCCCCTCCCTGACCCTTTTTAAATGCAACCTAGATCAATGGATGGGTGACCACAGATTTACTCCTGGGCTGGTGCCCATGTCCCTCATGGACAGAGGCAGTTGGTATTAATTACCATAGACCAAAAAACAAGTAATCTCCATGGTATCCCCGAAGTCTCCAAACAACCCACTAAAGTGTAGTGGGTCTAAAAACAAAACAGTGTAAGAAACTTCTCTGTGTGGAAGATTTTCAGTCCATATATTTCTAGTTAATCACTGTATATTAATCAGATCAGACAATAGTAGTAGAAGTAGCGAACGTAAACTCATCAAGTCAAAAAGTAATAATAGAAAATATATAATTCTACAGCATTACTAAGTATTCGAAAGTAATCCAAGCAAGGCAGGCAGTCTGTTTCCAGTCGAAAATCCTTTATTAAGTACACAGACAAGCGATCCAAGTAAAACAAAAATAGAGTAATAATTTCCTCACAAGCTTTCTAAATATATATATACTTTTTATCAGGCATAGGAGTAGTTTATTGTGCTGTAAAACAAAGTGTTATTGGTACACGTTAAATTCACATCCCTTCCCCCATCAGTGTGACATTCGAGCTGGTCCTGCCCTGCCTAGTAGCTGTCATAATAATATATAGCCCTAATGTACTTTAAAGGTACATCTTATTTAACCAAATTATTAAGTAGATTATTAAGTCTGTGATTTTATACAAGACAATATACTACATGGCTGGAAATATATCAGCCTTAGTTCATTTTGCGAACAAAAACTATATATAAATATATACATATACATTTTGCATGTAAAAATGTAAAAATCATTTTCTATTTTTATAACCTATTGTTAACAAAGATCGCTTTTGTCCTTCTAGACTTCTTCAGGTCTGTGTACAAGAACCCTAAAAACCTATATAATTGTATAATTAGTTAGTATTGTTATTACCATCATTTTGAATAAAGTGGAAAAAAGAGAACCAGAAAAAAATAAAAATAAAAAAAATATATGTTCTTAGATATGCAGATTTCCAAGGACACCAACAATAACAGAATCACCACTGATCTATTCAGAAAACCAACGAGGGTTAACTTATTACTCCACAGTAAAAGTCTACATCCTACAAAAAACAGGTATAATGTAGTGAAATCCCAAGGCTATAGATTAGCTCGAATTACCACAGAGATGGAACCATTTTTGAGAAACCTGAACAACTTAGAGAATGATTTTCTAGTGAGAGGCTATGAAAGTCAGATGTTAAAAAACATCCTGGAACCCATTATAGAACTGAAAAGGACTGAAGCACCTTCACTCAACCTCCCCAGTAGAAAAATGTTAAGTAATTCCACAGAGAATAACAAATGCAAAAATAGCTGTATCCTGACATACACTTTTGATTATCACAGTATCAAAAATATTATTGAACAAAACTGGGACATTGTCACAGGAAACCCTTTTCTGATTAACATCTTAGGTGAAGCCCCATCATTTGTTTATAGGAAGGCCAGGAATATTAGAAGTTTTGTTGAATTTAAACCTAGACCATGTGAGAAAAGCACTGAAAGATGTGAAGCTAATTGTACATTTTGTATATTTATACAGCAAGGTGATAGTTTTTATTGCCCTTATTTAAAGAGGATCATTAAAACCAGTGCAGGGAGTGACTGTAACACTAAAAAAGTAATTTACAAGCACAGTGCAATGAATGTGATGCATTCTATGTGGGCAAAGCTGTAAATAAACTCAAGCGAAGGATTTCATGTCATCTGTCAGAAATCTGCTCTGGATGTAAAAATAATGCACTAGCCAGACACCTTTCTCTTCATAAAAGACACACAGGTTTTAAGTTCCAGATCCTGGATCGCATAGACATGGGTGATCTTGAAGGAGACATCCCGAATATTCTGGAGAAACATGAACTCATGTGGCAATTAAAGCTGAACTCTTTTAGAAAGCCTGGACTAAACTACTACTGTTCAATTAAAAGTGCACTGGAACTTAGAAAATTGCCACATTGTTTACATGACTAATTGCATTTTATTTTATTTTTTTCTACAAATTGGTTTTGAATACCATTTTAAATCATTTGAAATTTAAGTGTATATTTTGTTTCCATCATCATACATATATTTTTTTTTATTTTTATTTTTTTCTGGTTCTCTTTTTTCTACTTTATTCAAAATGATGGTAATAACAATACTAACTAATTATACAGTTATATAGGTTTTTAGGGTTCTTATACACAGACCTGAAGAAGTTTAGAAGGACGAAAGCGATCTTTGTTAACAATAGGTTATGAAAATAGAAACTGATTTTTACATGCAAAATGTATATGTATATATTTATATATAATTTTTGAACGCAAAATGAACTAAGGTTGATATATTTCCAGCCATGTAGTATATTGCCTTGTATAAAATCACAGACTTAATAATCTACTTAATAATTTGGTTAAATAAGATGTACCATTAATGTTGATTAGGGCTATATATTATTATGACAGCTACTAGGTAGGGCAGGACCAGCTCGAATGTCACACTGATGGGGGAAGGGATGTGAATTTAACATGTGTACCAATAACACTTTGTTTTACAGCACAATAAACCACTCCCATGCCTGATAAAAAGTATATATATATTTAGAAAGCTTGTGAGGAAATTATTACTCTAGTTTTGTTTTACTTGGATCGCTTGTCTGTGTACTTAATAAAGGATTTTCGACTGGAAACAGACTGCCTGCCTTGCTTGGATTACTTTCGAATACTTAGTAATGCTGTAGAAATATATATTTTCTATTATTACTTTTTGACTTGACGAGTTTATGTTCGCTACTTCTACTACTATTGTCTGATCTGATCAATATACATTGATTAACTAGAAATATATGGACTGAAAATTACCATAGACCCTTAACCTGTGTGAACTTCACTCATCTAACCACCAACAGCTGGGGCAATTTAGGATATATATGGCTAGGCTTGTAAGGGCTCTAGGCCCGTTAGCCTAGTAACCTTCTGTGAACTTATGAACTTATGAACCTATACGAAGATTGTTTAAGGGACTTAGAAATGCTTATATTCAGTCAGTGAATATAAAATGTGTGTTGGAGTATAGTGAGACTGTAATTAAATTGATACAATTGGAATAAGGACTGGAGAATGGGTATGTTTTGTCAATTTAAAGACAGATGGCTATCATTTGGTGCACATACCAAATGTTTTGCATGTAGGACAGTCTTGTGGCATTGTCAGTTACTAAGGACAATCTAAGGCATGCTATCACAGTAGGAGAAGGGGAAGTTAATGAGCTCATGATCTAAAAACAGATGTAATGTTTGTGGAGAGAATGGACTTGAAAAAAATGCATCCCTGTTTGTAATGCATGCAATACAAGTGGCCATGCTGGCCTTGACTGCCCTTTACATGATGAAAATGCTGTTAATATGAGTATTACAAACACTGTTGTAATGCTGGAAGAGGATATGCTAGAAGCCTAGTATGATAAGGGACATTTTTTTATTTCCTTTCTAAAAGACAGAAAGAGGACAAAAGTGACGTTAGAGCTTGTTAAAAAGTATGAGGTGTAACAAGAAGAGAAAGCAGACATTTGAAAGAGTCAGTCAGTAGGAGATGGAGTTCTTAAAAAAAGTTTGATGGAGTAACACTTTCTTTATTTTGTTTTATATATTTTGTCAAGGTTTTAACCCTGAATGTAATGATTTAAAAATTGAGCTGAGCATGAGGAGATTTCTGTTTTTTTATTGCCTGCAGTACTTAATGTGCTATGCAAAACTGGTTCTGCAGGTCAGTGGATATAACTTTCCAAGGCTTCCTTTGCACCTCCCCTTCTCATGATACCCTGCATCTTCCTCCTCCTTTTGCAATTTTCTGACTGAAGTAAAAGAAAAGTAACAAAAATACTATTGTCAGTACATTTTCCACTACGCAAACAAGGGGGATGGAGGGAGGATTGATGACAGAGAATGAATTCTCCAGCAAATCTATTAATGTCCTTCCTTGGATCACTTTTGCAGTATTCCAGTACTAATGGGTTATCCTGCTGTAGGTAAACTGACATCCAGCTGGCGTACCAAAGCCAAAACCTTTCTGATGCACATATAGGGTACATAAGCAGACATATGAGCACGACACCCTCAAACTATCTTGGCTCCAGTCTGCACTCAGGATCTTCATTCCCTTTGGTCTGAGCACTTCATTGTTGTTACTGCTACCACTGTTTAGACTTATTCAGATAAGTACCCTGTTGGTGAACTTTCTTTATTCTTGTTTTTTGTACATATGATTAGCTCATGTCAGCTAATAAGGGAAGTGTGATGGTGGTAGACAGATCCCTTATAATGGCCTCCTCTTCCATTGTCTGTTTTGTTTAGGGGGTGAGCACATTTACAGAAATTGTTCAGTCTGCTAGTTGTTTGTACCAAAAACTTTTTGAACCAGATTTTTCTCCTTAAATACTTATTTGGAGACCCACCTTCTGAAGTGCCTTGCACAAAGCAAAATGGCATAACCCTCTGCTTTGAGCATCTGACTCACAACCAAAAAGAATATCAAGAAAACAAGACCTGAATCTTCATCTGCACAGTCTGATTCAGATGTTCTTGCTGAAATACTAAAGGAATCCATGGTACATTTGACTCTTTTCAGACGGCCACTACTGTGATCCCGCCTGATGCTGGTATGGTTCTTACTTCCCACTCATTTGACTAGACTGAGCCTACTGTGATGGTAGAGGAGGGGAAACCTAAGGTGATTGTCTCAGAGGGACCAGAGGGTATATCTCAAATCCTTGTTAGGGAAGTAGTACTGGGCACTTTAATCAAGGTCTGGCACTGTTGTGAACTACCGTGCTTTGTTATAACTGACATCCAGCCTAAGAAAAAGAAACAAAAATCAAAACATGCTTCTCCTGCTTGACCATCTTAGGAAAATGAATGGCTTGAATTCTCAAAAGGCCTGTACAAGGCCATTTTGTCTCTGAAGCCCTTTTCCTTCCTTGCTTTCCATTCCTTCACATGTCACCACCCCCCACACTTCTCTAAAGGGGCAACATGAATATTCATCTGAGGAGGAGGATGGATTTGATTTAGATGAAGATTCCTTATCATACTCATCCCAGATTAATTCTTCTGGACAGCTTGCTTCAGATGATGAAGACACCTTGTCCTTTCACGCCCCCATAGAAGAAATTTCCTTTGGGGAGATTATCACTAAGATGATGCAGTATTTTCAGTGGGAATCCAGACAAGTCACTAATGTACATAAAAATATATATTATGATTTTTTGAGGTAGGGGCTCCTAAGCCCACCTCTGTCCCCCAGTCCTAGAAGCCTTCCCAGCAGCTTTTTCATCCACTACTACGTCTTCCCCTGATTATCAGTCTCCAGCTCCTAAAACATCTGATGGGTTTTGTAATGTCCCTAAGGGCATGGAGTTTTTCTACAAAAACCCTGGTAGTGGAACTTTCTATTTTTTCTGTCTCCACTGATTAACCCACTAAGCTTTTACCTGCAGCTGATGCATAGCCATCAAATAGAGACAGCAGGGCCATGGACTGGTATGGAAAAAAAACTCTACACCTCTGCCACCTTTGGCTTTTAGCTCCCTAAATTATCAAATTCAGATGACAAAATACCTTTTCTCTATTCTAGGAGAGTTAAATAAAACCGTGGCTAATTTAACAGGCTCCAAGCAAAAGGCACAGGCTGTGTCATTGCTCAGTCAGGGTACCTCAAGTAGTCACCCATTCCGTTAAATGCAACTATGATGGTATAGAGCCTTCCTCCAGGGCTGCAGCCATTTCTCTGATATCCACAGATTTACTTGGCTCTGCCTTCAGTTCCTCCCTAAAGGTATCAAGTCCTAGCTACTATATTCCCCCCTTCATAGGGACTTTTTCTTTGTCCCTACTGCAGCCAAACCTTTCAGGATTCTGCAGGGGAATGGAAAAATAATGCAGGATTTCAAACAGAAGTTTTTCACATCATTCCCCAGGTATCAAAGGAATTGTCCTTCCAAGCCACTTCCTTTTTCCTTAGGGAGAAAAAGCCCCACTCCAACAGGGCAGAAAACAGCACAAGAAAAGATTTCAGGAGAAACTTACCAGAGAGATTAAATCTGGAAAAGTCCTTTTCTGGATGAACCTGCCATTGTCTGACTATCTTCTTCCTCCATAGTCTAAAACTTCCCTTGTCTAAAAGCCTCACTATGTCTCTCCCAGCTCTGGAATCTATCAATTCAGATGTATGGGTCTTGTTCATCATCTAATATGGTGAAAAAATATCCTGGAGGGAAGTGCCCTGTTCAAGGTCTATCCCACCCCCACCAACCAACTAGGCTCACCGCATACCTCCCCTCATCCAGGACCTTTTCTCCCAGGGGGACTATAGAATTTGTTTTCCCACTAGGCCTAAGAAAAGGTTTTTATTTAAGACTTCCTGATCTTTGGGAAGGAGTGTAGTTGGAAACTCATAGTCGACCTGTTTCACCTCAAAACCTTTCTGAAAGTTTCATTTTCAAGATGGTGTCCTTTCAAACTCTATACTTCCATTTATCTTTTCACAAACTTTTCTAGTGTTCTTAGACTTAAAGGATGCTTGCTTGGATATCCCTATTCATCCCACCTGCAGGAAATTCATCGTGCTCTCTGTTTTTTCATTGTACTTTCAGTTCTCTGCTTTACCCTTTGGTCTATCTCTTGCTCCTAGGGTATTTTCAAAGTTTCTCACACCAGCTGTAGCCTTTTGCAGAACCTAAGGAATACAGATATTTCCCTACCTGGATGATCTTGTTATCCAGGTATCATCCCAGGACACTATGTGGTTGCACCTCAGCTTGATAATGTCTCCTCTGGAAAGACTGGGTTTCACTCTCAAACTCAAGAAGTCCTTTCTGCCCCCTTCCCAGTGTATAGTTTTAGATTGCAGGCTGAATGCCCTTTCAATAATGGCCTTTCTCCCTCTGAAGAAAGTCCAATCCCTCCCCACCTACGTCTAGTCCTTGCTTCTCCTGGAGTCAACCTCTGCAAGAGAAATCCTTACAACTCTGGGTTACATGGCATACACTATATCCATGGTGCAATTCACCAGACCCACACATGGGAAAGATCCAATTGTACTTGAAATCCTTTTGGTCTTAACACTTTCACCCATTGGACTTCTAAATACCGCTCCTGCCCTTTTGAAAGAAAGAGTTGCAGTGGTGGGTCTTTCTCATTTAACTGAATCCAAGTTACCCTTCTGCCCACCCATACCCACTTAGGATCTCCATACAGACACTCCAGATCTAGCTTGGGATGCTTGGATGGATCCCTCCAGTGTTCAAAACCAATGATGAGTCAAACAGCATTTGTTCTGTTCTGTTTTGCCTGTTTTTGTCAATGGAAGTATTTTTTGTATCTATCCCTGCCTCCTGCTTTCCCTTTACTGAACATACACACCTACTGTTTCACTTGCCTGGAATTATTTTACTCCTGTCTGCAACTGCAGCAAGTGTTTCTTTGCCATGCTGCTGAACTGGTAAGATTCTGTCACAAGTCTTGGTGATCAAAAGGAGCTCCATACCACTTTATCTGTCCTTTTTTTCTTTTTGTGTTTGCTTGGGTTTGTTTTCATGCTGCCTGAGGCTGACTATCCACGTTTTGTCATGATGACATTCATTAGCAGACAGTTAGCCAGATGATCCCTCATTAACAAGAGAAGTAAAAGTAACATAGTGCCATTGTCAGTCTTCAGACTGAACCTGGTCTTATTGTCTTCTGTGACAGTGAATGCAGTGATAAACAAGAGCAGATGGTTAATAAAACCTCAGCAGCAGCTACCGACTACTATGAGAGTATGAGCAAGTAGCACTGTCTGCCATACAAGTGGTGTGATCCTGCAGTTTTAGTATTACTCGACTGGCTATTAGTCCATGACTTGATAGGAAATATAATCTGCTCCTCTG
The DNA here is from genome assembly GCF_019279795.1 of Protopterus annectens. Taxonomy (NCBI): domain Eukaryota; kingdom Metazoa; phylum Chordata; order Ceratodontiformes; family Protopteridae; genus Protopterus; species Protopterus annectens. The sequence continues at coordinate 1,659,821,148 of NC_056737.1, forward strand.
CCAACAGGGCTCATAGCTACTGCTAAAGCAGGACAACTAGTAGGAAAATGTCTTGCACTTTTCTGTACTGTTTTGTAGGTCACATAAGGCGTAATGACCCTGTCATAGCCTAGAGTGGGGCCTCTTACAGAGAGGGGCCCTTGAGGTCCATATAGGTCCAACTGTTCTAAGATCGGCCTTGGTTGTTAAATTCTGCCACACAAAATGAAGCTTCATGTGACGTATTCCTGTGAATGTCTGTGCCTGCCATGTCTGTACTGATCAGTGATTGGACAGCAGTTGTTAATGTGTTGTCATATACTGCACTCTGATCGCTAATTAGAAGTGAAGGGCAGTCACACATTTTGCACTACAGATTGTTATAGAAGAATTAAGTATGAAGTATTATTTTTTTCCCAATGCATTGATTTACCACAGATGCAGCTGTATTTGAAAGCACAACAAAAAAGGCAGGCTGTTGTCTGTGTCCCTTCTCAGTTTAGTTGGATTAAACTGTCATCTGCAGTACTAGTCATTTTCTGAGATTGGGACTTTGTACTCAATAAGTGGAATGTTGCCAGTAACTGGTTAAGGAGAATGGATTATTATTGTTTGAAATAATGATTCTCATTTACGTTTAGGAAAATCGAATTTATGTGGTAGCTAAGTCAGGAATGAGAATGTCTGAAGCCTCATATATGGATACAGCTAACAGAAGTAAGTATGCTTACCTGTCACATAATGGGTATGGTGTGGAATTATGTATTTGTATGTGCACAAATGATAACTGTGTGTGTGTGTGTGTGTGTGTGTGTGTGTACATATATATATATATATATATATATATATATATATATATATATGTATGTATATCTATATATATATATATATATATATATATATATATATATATATAAAAGAGAGAGACACACACACACACACACACACACACACACACACACACACACGCATATTCCTCTGTGTGTGTGTGTGTGTGTGTGTGAATGTATACAATATATGGCATGAGTGCAAAAAGAGCAACAATCACACTCTGATATGGGAAAAAGATAAACTAGTTAATAGCTTCCCTATGATGAGACCCAACTGTAACTTCACTTGGGGGTGCTTAACAAGTATTAAGCACCCCCAAGCACTTTTAAGACCAGGTCTCACTCTAAGTTGTAACAACAACAAAGGCACTATATACTAGTAAAGAACACTGGTAGAAGGTAAACACGCTTAATTTCTGCTTGCCGTTTATGCCTCTCAACTTGTCCTTGAGTTTCTCATATTGTTATCCAGATAAAAGGACTAAACTGAAGAAAACAAAAATATAGCCAACCAAAGGATAAAACCAAGAATCTGCTTTACTCCTCCGCAAAGGTAAAACAGTTTTGTCCCAACACTAGACAGGAACTTCTTCAGAACTGACAATTTGCAGCAACATTGCCCGTTAAATATAATTCATGTAAAAGAAAAAAAAATATTAACCAATGAGCTTAAATAACCAATTAATTATCAATTTAAAAACTTAATTGCGTCATTACTTCCGTATTTTCAATAACAACCACAAAGTCACAGATATATTATACACCAGGATAATTTTTTTTTAAATTTTAAAATACAATAAATGGTAATATTCTCATTTAATCCTGGGGTCATAGTAGCATTTAAACACAGTTGCCATTTAATTTTGCAAATGTCCAAATGCTCATGTGTATGTAATATCCTACCCTGTAGGTCAGGAATAACTTGCTGGATTACCAAAAACATGATCTTTATATGTATTAAAATGCCTATACAAAGCATTCATTTTTTATTCTTTTTAATGTCCAGTAGATGTTCATATATCCTCTCTCTTAACTATCTAGACGTTTTTCCGATATAAAATACAGTACATTTTAAACATTTCACTAAATAAACCACATTTTCACTGACAATTATAATGTCTGTTTATAAATATATTGTTGTCACTTAACCTAAACTTCTCATTTGTTGTCAATAAATGTGGACATTGATTACACATACTACATTTAGAATTTCCCATTTGCTTTCCTTTTAATCTGCTCATGCCATATTCTTTCCAGTCATTGTTTCTTAAAATGTTCTTAAAAGACTGGTCTCTCTCAAAAATAAATTTAGGTTTATCCCCTAATTTATTTATCACGACTTTGTCCATACATAATCCATTTTTTCTTCCTAATGGCACGTATCATATGACAGTCTTTATTGAAGGTCAGTATAAAGGAGAGACTTCTTCCCCCTACCTATTCAGTCTTTTCATTGAACCCTTTTTTCTTTACATCTCACCAAAGACCTTTCACTCAATCCCCAGATTTCTGAATATTGAAGTAACCTTATCTGTCTTTGCAGATGATTTAATTATATATCTTGAACATCGTATGTATACATATACATATACATCTGTGAATCAAATTTCTGATTTTCTGATCATTAAACCATAAGGAATATTTATTCTTGGACCCTCCTTTCAAAGTGGATTACTCCTTCAAATATCTGGGGATATTATACGAACACACCAATGCATCTATGTACCAGAATATCCTACATAAAATATGAAGTAATATCACCCAGGCCCTTCATAGCTGGCAACAAGTAAAGCTTTCCATGTTGTCTAAAGCAGCAATTATTAGGGTGACTATCTTACCTAAACTATTATATCAGTTCACTGCCTCAAATTTTGTTATACCAAACAATTTTCTTCCAAAAAATTAATAAAGAGCTTGCCAAATTTATTTGGTATCCTAAGTCAGTTAGAATAAGTTATTTGAAATTAACCTACCCTAAAGAAAAAGGGGGGCTAAGCCTACCAGACTTTAAACTATATTATTGGATTATTTGTGCTAGTAGAATTATCTCAAGTTTAGTGTTTTGCCCTAAGGAGGACATCTAGACCCCATTGTGGGTAAGAATTTGGTACAGTCATCGGCAATGGCATAAACCCTAAAGCCTCCCCATTTCTAATCCCAATAAGCTCTAGGAACACTAAGGTTAACAATATTTTAAGGCAAAAAACAAAAACCTTTCATGATCTAATAAAATCCCTCAAACTTGATAAAGCCATACTCTTTTTACAACCTGTCCATGTGAACCCCAATATCAAAATTAATAATAAATCACTTAATCTCCTAGAATATCCATTAATTAAGGACTGTATGGTGTGGGATATTCAGAAACATAGAGAGAAAACATTGCATGAACTACATACCACCTTAAATCTAAATAACAAATATACTATTATATTGCGTCAAATCAGAGAGCTGATAGTATCTCTAACCACAGAAATACCTATCAATGAAAGAGATTTAACTAGAATAACAGATATAATTGAAAGTCTTTCTAGCAAGAAAAGAAAGCTGTCAAATACGTACAAACTGATTAATGCAATAAGGTATGAATTCTTAGTGTTATTCTCTAAGTATTGGGACCAACAAGGCAATGATTTCACAGAAGAACAGAAACTCAAAGCAATTGATTCCACTATTAAGCTATCCCCATTCAAAAAACTTATTTACACGCAGTTAATGATCAACAACAATACATATCCCTAAGCTGACCTCTTACATGTCCTATGGTTTTGCAAGCACACCCATAATCTTTCGTGCTCTCTTAAAAGTGCTCTTAGAAAAAATGGGGTATCAAAAATCAACCTTATCTTTGGAACTTGCTGTTCTCCATATTACAGATCTCAAACTCCTGACATTGAAATATCCTGTCCTAATTACTCTATGTTTACTAGTAAAACTATACAAAACTAAAAACTGGCTGTATCGCCCCAAGCTATCTTGGAATGGGTTTAGGAATATGGCAATTAAATGCATATGCTCTCAAAATGTATTATTAGAAATTTAAGCAAGCAAACCTACTATCAGAAATTCTGGAAACTTATATTTGACCACATCCTTGAAGATCAGGTATAACCAGTAATGGTGAACTATTTTTCAGGGTATTTGTACTCAGCAAAGTATTTAAAATTCAGTCTGTTTTGCTTTTGACTATATATGACTTCTCTATATACATGGTTAAAATGATCTTAGATGTTTATCTTTTATGGCATCTATTGTCCTCTTATCTTAGTAGCGCTGTTTGTACATAATGTATTTAGTTACTGCGTGTGGATTAGGTTATGTTTAGGAATTGTATTGGATCTACACCTGTAACTTGCAATGCTTATTCAAGTGCTTTTACTTGATCCAGAAAATTAATAAAAATTATATTGGAAAAAAAATAAAGGAGAGACTTCTATTCTCCGTAGAACTTTGTTGTACTTGTACTACCTCATTATGAACCTGTTTAACCAAAATGGGCTGAAATGTACTATCCTGGCTTTTATACAGCACTTCATCCTTGACATTTTTCAACAAACTATCAGGATAACCTCTCTTTTTGAATAAATCCAAAGTAAAATTAACTTCCTCATCAAAATATTCTTCTTGTGTTACCATCCAGGCTGTTTGAACTAATTATCCTTTTACTACAGATCTTTTTGTTGATAATGATGCCAGCTGGTGTAATCTAAATAGGAATTTGAAAATGTAGGCTTTCTGTAAATCTTAGTGATCAGTCTATTATTCACTACATCTATTTGCAACTAAACATCTAAATAAGAAATCCTTTCAAGACTATAATTGTATGTGAAGTTTAAAAAGTCCACAGTCTCATTTATATAGTGTAAAAGTTCTTCTAACTTTTCTAGTGGATATGTCCCTACTAAAAATATGTCATCCAGGTATCTCATATAATATTTAATACTCCTATTGTATGCACTCTTAAATACATACTCTGTTTCCCAAAATGACATCACATAATTTGCAAAAATGGGGGCACAAGCCACAACATATCTACCCCTGTAGTTTGTTTATAATATTGGCCTTCAAAAAAAATTAAATTGTTTTTAAGAATAATTTTCATAAGTGTGACCATAGTATTAATAAGATCCCAGTCATATTAGTTAGATTTAAATAATTGTCTCTCTAACGATTACAAACTGTCCTCTTAGGGTACAGCAGGAAACAAATTATATACATCAATAGTTACAACTACCATATGTTCAGTAGGGTCCCCTTCAGATGGTAGATCTTGTAAAAGATCGACTTTCATATGGCCGAGACCATATGATTGAACCTTTAAAAGCTCGGCTGATCTGAATGGAGATCTCCATACAGTGCAGAAAGGGAAGATTTCCCGTTTCCACAATGTAGTACAATCTTGGAGTTGGTATATTTAAGTAGCAGGGAATATGGAGGGTGCAGGAGTGGCTTGCCCCCTGCTAAACAGAGTTAGTTTTTTTTTGTGTGTGTGTGTGTTATGCTGTTTACTTTATATGGTCAATCATATGGTCTCGGCCATATGAAAGTCGAAAATTTGAGTTGCCTTTCATGTAAAGTAGACCCACCCGTTCAGTAAACTCAGTGTTATTCAGGTGTGATAAAATTGCCATGAGTCCTTACAAATATAATTAAAATAATTCAACCCATCTTTCATCTCAAAATCTCAACATTTCGCATTAAAAAATGTTTTTGATCTTTTCCATCAACAGTAGGCCTAAAGGGGGACAAATTATGCCTTTTGTAATTCTTGGGATCCCAAAAGTATTTGCAATAACTGGATGTTAATTTTTCATATAGACATGTTCATCAATATTAATGCCTGTGGATGCAGTTGTCAATTTGTGATAATTGCTCCAATCAGGAGGGTTAAACTTCATTATGTGAAGATGTAAATAGTTTTGTTTGTAAGTTGTAGGACTGTCCAAGGGTTTTTTTGAGGGTTTTCATTAAAGGAAAAAGTCTTGTAAAATGTGACATAGGACAGGTTCAAATGGAGATAAAAAACAAGTGTATAAAGGATCAACCTGCAAAACATTAGTGGGTGCATGTAATACAAAAGCTGGAAATAGACATTTAAAAACTGTCTTATACACTAGGTGAGAATAATAACTTCAGATTGTAATGGCTGCACTAAACATATTATTTTGGAGTGTGAATGGGTAAGAGTTTTGAATTTTATTAAAAAATGCAGAGTGCAAATAACAATGCTACAATAGACCACCAAATCAACCAATGAAGCAAAAAGCACCAGAGAAAACGAAATAAAATAAAAAAGGATGGAGAAACCACAAACGCAACTGCTGAAATTCTATCCTTGAAAACTAAATAAAATAAAAAAAGGTCAGAGAAACCACAAACGCAGCTGCTGAATGCTACAAAGAGACACATTTGGAAAGAAGTGAGTGTAAAAATTTGATGAAGAAAGGATTTTAGGATGGGTATTCAGCTGAATCTCCAGTATTTATACTTATCTCTGGAGGAGCTACAATAGCGATGGAATAGGAAAAAAAGATAGTAATGGTAGATTTGTGGTAGTAAGGGGCTATTGGAAAGGAAGGAGGAGTATGCTGTTATGTATTTATATTCCACCTAAAACTGTTATTATCAAGCTGAAGAACATTTTTTTCTGAGAAATAATCAGCTTTCAGATGGGAATATTACTTCTAGCTGTGGACTGGAACTTCATTTGCAATAGTGAAGATGTATCAGGGGACCTAGAATAGAAAATATAACAAAATAGAGTAGATTTGTGAAGAAATTTATAAAAATATTTGGTATGAAAGACATGATTTCAGTAGTAGGGACTTGGAGAGAATTTACATATTATTCCCCAAGGTACAATAACTGAGCTAGGCTACACAGAAATTATATTTCAGAGGAACATGTGCATTTAATTCAAAGCTTTGGGATACATCTATTAACTATTTGAGATCATGCGCCAGTAACAACTAAGATATAAATGCAGGTGGTGAAGTACAAATGAGACACTGGTGCTTCCCCACCTTCCCGTTAAAAAGAGAAGAATTTAAGAAAATAGTTAATGGATGTTATTTGAGAAGACAGAAATTTATTCAGAAGATAGAGCTAGTGAGTGGGATAAAATGAAAACGGAGTTTAAAAAAGAGTAGAAATAAAAGGAAAACAGATATGGTTAAGAAGCATCAATATTTTTTTGAAGTATTGCAGAATAAAGGAGATCTTACAGAACAATAAGAGACACAAATGCAGAGTAGTAAAGAGAAAATTATAGAGCATTTGGATAATATGCATAAGTTTATAAAGATTGCTGTTGAGTAACTGTTTTTTGATAATAACTCCAGAGTACAAAAACTTTTAAAACAATGACTTAAGCAACAGAAAGTAGGAATGGTTGTTGCCAAACTTAGGGAACCTATAACAAGAGAAATAACCAAAAATACTGTACAGGTATTAGAAATATTTCTGAAATTTTATTAAAATTTATAGAAAGAAGAGGAATGTGGAAACTGAGAAAAAGCACAAATGGAAATATTTATGGAAGACTTAGGCATTTTAAGGTTAGAGGCAGATGAGGCTTAACAATTAATAGTTAAGACTGGAGGAGATGAGACAAAAATGGTGATATATAATCAATCTGCAGGAAAGTCTCCAGGAATAAATGGTATTCTGGTGGAAGTTTGGAAACTAGGAGGGAAGAAAGTAATAAAGATCTGGAAGGCTTTGCTTAACAGTATTTGAAACAGCAACATCCTGGAAGAAAGCTGTGGCAGCTATAATACCTAAAGACTGCAAAGACCCATCAGACCCAGCTCAGTATACGCCTATTTCAATTTTGTATTCTGATTACTAAGTGTTTCTTTCTATACTAGCTAAAAGAATGGCAAAGGTGTTGCCAAAATTAATAGATATGGATCAGTGTGGTTTTGTGCAGAGGAGGAAAACATTAGAGAACATTAATAGAACAAAGCAGCAGGAAAGAAAATTCCCTGATTATTGGTCAGCCGTGATGCAGAGACAGCATTCAACACAGTAAGTTGGGATTTTATGGGTAGGGCAACAGAAGCATTTGCATTCTCAGCTTCAATAATAATTAGAAGTTATGTACTTACCATAACGTTCCATCTGAGTAGGTGGATTCATTTGTCTGCAACCTGTGGGTTATGGATCCGATATTGGATCCGAACCGGCATGATTATCCAGCTATGGATCCGAGCTCTTAGCTCCTCCCCTCACCTATAATGCCCTGCTCTCCCTACATGACCTCAGATCGAGTTTGCCCTGAATCAAAATACCCTGGAAAGGGTAACACGTCATATGCAGGAAACTGACAAGGCCAGGGGGATAGGAGGGCGGGATGGTTGCAGACAAATGAATCCACCTATTCAGATGGAATGTTATGGTAAGTACATACCTTCTAAATCTGAAGTAGGAGATTCATTTGTCTGCAACCTGTGGGACAGAGTCCCCAGCTACCTGAATCTTGGGCGGCCGTCATGGAAGGATATTCCGGAGCACAGCGGAGCCAAAGGATGTTCTACCTCTAGATGTGATATCCAGCTTGTAATGAGAAATAAAGGTATGAGATGAAGCCCAAGTGGCTGCTGAACAAATGTCATCCAGAGGAATCCTAGCCTTAAAGGCCGCTGAGGTAGAAACTGACCAGGTCGAATGGGCATGGACTCCTTCCGGTGCGGGCCTCCCAGAAGCCTGATAAGCTAAAAGGATACATTGCGAAATCCAGCGCGACAAGGAGACTTTGGAAATTGGCTTACCCAGATTGAATTTGGCAAAGGAAATGAACAACTGGTCGGATTGCCTATGGCCAGCTGTCCTGTTAAGATAAAAACGAAGCTGCCTGTGAACATCCAAGGAATGCAGCTTGTATTCACCCTTGTTTTGATATTTAGGAAAGAAAACAGGGAGGTTAATGGACTGATTAATGTTTGCTTCTGAAGCTACCTTAGGAAGAAAGGAGGGATTGGTCCTGAGGTATACGTGGTCTGGATGGAAGATCAAGTAAGGAGGCTTCATGGATAAGGCTTGAAGTTCCGAGACTCTTTTGGCCGAAGTGATGGCTACTAAAAAAGCAGTCTTGAGGGATAAAAATTTAAGATCTACTGTGGCCGCAGGTTCGAAGGGGGGAGCGGTCAAGGCCTGAAGAACCAAAGAAAGATCCCATGGAGGAACCGCTTGCTTGATAGGGGGTCTAAGGAGAAAGGTGCCTTTTAGGAAGATTTTACACAATTTGGCAGACATAAGAGGTCCAGAGTCATGACCAACATGATAATGAGAAATGGCCGCGAGCTGCACTTTGACTGTGGAACTACTGGCACCATCATTAAAAAGAGTGGTTAGGAAGTCTAGCACTAGAGGAAGGGGAACGGTAAAGGGATCTAGACCTTGCCGCTCCGCCCAAATGGAGAATCATTTCCATTTACTGCTGTAAACTTTCCTGGTAGATGGTTTATGAGCCGCCACCAGGATGGCCTTAACGGGGGACAAGATACCGGGAGTCCTAATTAGGAGTGGAACTGGAGCAGCCAAGCAGTCAGCTTCAGGTTGTCCAGATTTGGAGTTGGTAGGTTCGATGGGTGCGATATCAGATCCAGAATGGGATCTAGAATCCAAGGTGGATTCACCGAGTGAGACCTTAGGTAAGGGAACCAGATCTGTCGAGGCCAGAATGGGGCAATGAGGATCATTCTGCACCCCAACTGAGAGGCTTTCTGAAGAACTTGGAGCATCAGAGGCAAAGGGGGGTAAGCATAAAGAAGACCGGGAGGCCAAGCATGCACCAGAGCGTCTCTTGGGGAATCCCCTGGAGGAGGGATTAGAGCGAAAAAACTGTTGCACTTGGTGTTTGAGGGAGATGCAAAAAGATCACAACAAGGAGCTCCCCACCGTGCGAAGATACATTTTTCTACTTGAGCATTGAGAGACCACTCGTTCGGGGAGAGAATGGTGCGACTGAGCTTGTCCGCAAGGATGTTGGACCGACCCAGAATATGCGTTGCGATGAGAAAGCGGTTGGTGGAGATGGCCCATTCCCACACTCTCATGGCTTCTCGACATAAGGGATAAGACCTGGTTCCCCCCTGTTTGTTGATGTACCAGACTACCGACATGTTGTCTGACTGAATCGCAATTATTCCCAGGGGAAGAAAGGCCTGAAGTGCTCGCAACGTCAAGAGCACTGCTCTCATCTCTAGAACATTGATATGCAGGGAGGTCTCTGAGTTGCTCCACGTGCCTTGGACTGTCCTGCCTGCAAAATGCCCCCCCCCACCCGAGGCAGGAGGCATCCGTGGTCACCGTGGCGAGAGGGGGAGAAGCACAAAAGGGGCGGCCTCCGTGGAGATCCTGTGAGTGGAGCCACCACAAGAGGGACCGCTTGCAAGCCTTGCTGATTGCGATGGGATGATGCATAGGTAGAGCAAGGTAAGACCACTGAACTTGAAGTGTCCACTGAAGGACCCGCATGTTGAATCTGGCGAGTGGGAGAAGAGATATTGCTGCCGCCATGGACCCTAGAGCCCTCAGGACCAATTCCGCCGGAACAGAGCTGGAGTGGAGGATGTCCCGCACCTGGAGTCGCAGATTCTGAACTCTGTCGGCTGTGAGGAAGGCTCTTAACTCCCTCGTGTCTAATCTGGCACCTATAAAATCTATCAACTGAGAAGGGGCCAGATTGGATTTTGCTACATTTATCGTGATGCCCAGGCGGGGAGCAAGATGAAGAAAGGAGTCTCGCGCCAATGATAGTAGATGCCTTGTTGGGGCGGTAAGAAGCCAGTCGTCCAGGTACGGGAAGACCTGCACCCCCTGAAGCCTCAGGTGGGCCGCAACCACTGCTAATACTTTGGTGAACACCCTGGGGGCTGTGGTGAGACCAAAGGGAAGGACCCTGAACTGGTAGTGACTGGCTCCCAGCTGGAAGCGAAGAAACCTCCTGGAATGTCTGTCCATTAGTATGTGGTAGTACGCATCCTTGAGGTCTATAGAGCACATCCAGTGATTCTCTCCCAGAAGGGGGAGGATGGATTGCAAGGTGACCATCCGGAACTTCTATTTGGGAACAGCCAGGTTTAACAGGGACAGGTCTAAAATAGGTCTTAGGTCCCCTGTCTTTTTTGGCACTAAAAAGAACCTGGAGTAGAACCCTGATCTGGTCTGGAGGGGATGGGCTGGATGGCTCTTTTCCCCAGCAGATGGCCAATTTCTGCCGAAGCGGCCTCCCACTGACCGGGTGGAACGTCGGGGAGGGATTTTAATTTTGGAATGTGATGAAAGGGGATCTTGTATCCTCTGGATATAATGCGGAGGACCCAGCAGTCTGATGTTATGGACTCCCATGCCGCTAGGTGCTCCGAAAAACGTCCCCCGACTGCCTCCAGAGTGGAGCAGTCGGGCAACATCTCAGGGCTGCTGCGTGGGCCGTTCAGAGAAAGGTTCTCTGGACCCGAAATTCCTGGGAGCCCCTCTAACCCTGGGGCGGCGTCCTCCCTGTCCTCCTCTGCCACGGAAGGACTGGTTGTCTGGAGCGGGTTGGGATTGCTGCGACTTCTGGAACCACATCTTCTTCTGGCCCTTTTGGTTCCTAGAGTAGGACCTCTGGGGCACAGAGAAGTGATTTCCGACTGCAGACAGCATCTTCCCGTCCTTTTTGCTCTGGGTCAAGGTGTCACGAACCGTTTTGCCAAAAAGGGCAGAACCATCAAAGGGGGCGTTCGCGAAGGACGCCTTGAAGGGCTCCATGAAATCGCAATGACGGAGCCAGGCCTGGCGTCTAGTGACTAGGCCTACTCCTGCAGCTCTAGCGGCTCCCTCAGTAGCATGGGACAGCAACCGCATAGAGGTATTTGTCACGGATCGGAGAGTGGCCATACGGGTGGAGTGCAAAAGTTTGTCCTCCTCCGACATGGACTCTGGGGGGGATGCAACGTATTCTTTAATCAGATCGCGCTGCATCCTGGTAACATGTGCCAAGTAGTTGAGCGCCCTCACTGAGAAGGTCGCAGAACTAAACATTCGCTTCCCCAAGCGGCCCATCATCCGAGACTCCCTGCTCGAAGGATGGACTGAAGGACTCTCCTGTGCGAGTTCCTTCTTGGTGGCTGCTGCCGTCAACATGGCATCTACTGGAGGCCCCTTTCTCCAGTGGGCACGGTCTGCAGGGGGGCTAAGGATTCTGTCAGGCCTTTTGGGGATTGGCTCCATGGTGTCCGGTTCCTTCCACGCCCTGGTGGTATTTAGGTCCACCAGGGGGTCGGCAGGAGGGGACACCCAAGAGGTAGAAGGGCCTGCTTCGAATGCCTCCAAGAACACAGACTCGTCCGAGGAAGACTTGGGGGCAGACCACCCACCCCTTATGCGAAGCATTTCCATGATGTCTCCAAAGGAGACATCCTCGGGGGTGATCCTGGGGACCCTTCCCCTTCCTCCAAATCCGTGTCTTCAGTTAAAGACTCGGGGGAGTCTATGTGCCTCCTTTTACACGTATGCTTGCGAGGAGCTTCCTCGGGGGGGCTGTCCGAGGAGCCCTCGCAAGCAGTGTCTTGTTCCAAAGGAACAGCTTGGGGCACTGAAGCGGGCTGTCCCAGTGGCCGGATGGTGGAAGCTTGACCCAGTGCAGATGGAGCACGGGACAGAGCCGAAGCAAGTGCCGGGGGTCCGGAAGCCCTCAACAGAGCCCTCTCCACTACATCAAAAGCCGAGGGGGAGCCAGCCCCGACCAAAGGATCCAAAAGTCGGCTCCCCCTCGGATCCGAAGAGTGGATCGGAGCCAGCCCCGAGACACTCGGATCCGAGGGACCAGTGCGTTCCGACACAGACGGCACCGAAGGCACACTGAGTCCTCCGGATCCGAAGCTCGGAGCCAGGCTCCGAGAGGTCGGATCCGAAACACTCGAGGGCAGGGTCGGATCCGAAGTACCTAGTACTATCGGCGCCGACCCACCCCCGGCTCCGAAGCTGCCCGGCTCTGAACGCTCCGAACCCGGGTAGCGGGTCGGAGAAGGAGCTATAGGCTTGAAAAATGGGGTTGAGCTCCCCCCCAGAGGAGGGGGAGGCAGGAGCACTCCCATCTGCATCTGGGCCTGGATGAACCTTCTCATCATCCGGTCCAGATCGGCGTCGGAAAGGCTATACGTAGATCTCGAAGAGGCTACCAAGGTAGGCCTTGAATGCCTCCTCGATAGCCTCGACGGAGATCGGGTCTCCTCCTCCTCAGGCCCCGGTGAAAAGCAGACCGGAAACTGGAGCCGAGGGGGGGGGGGAGAGCCAGCAGCCAAGGAGGCTGGAGGAGAAGCCCGCTTAGCTGGCGGGGCCAAAATGGAGGTCTCGGCCCGCCACTTGTGGTGCTTCTCTCTCCGGTCCTTTTTTCTTGCCTCTCTCTCCTCCAACCTAACAGCGGGAGGTTGAGTCCCAGGTGGAGGAGGGGGAGCAGGCGAGGAGGGAACAGAGGCCACGGTACCCACCACAGGAGCGGGAGCCGAAGCCGAGTCCGGGGGTAGAAGTCCCGCCAGGACCAGCTTCGACCTCCGCCCCTGGGGTTGAACCCTGCACAAATGGAACATCCAGAAGTGAGGTGTTCAACCCCAAGGCATCGAACGCACCGAGTGTGGCCATCAGCAGGGGAAAGCTTATGGCCACACTCGGAGCACTTGGAAAATATTGCCTTAGGGGCTTCTGACATAATAAAGTCTTTTTTTTTTTTTTACCAAAAAAAACAAAGACAAAAAACTAGTGCTACACAAGCACACACACAAGGCCCCAAACAATACACACACACAGAAACTCCGACCAGCGAGGGGAGGGTATAAACTTAAAGTTTAAAAATTAAAAATTGTAAACTGAAACTATCACAAGATAAAAGGGAACCTAACACAATCACTCAAAACTCACAACAAATTAAGAAAATAAAGCTTTCTTTAGGTTTAAATAACACTTAGCTGAAGAGCACAAAGATCCACGACCTGGTTACCAGCACGGCAAACTAGATCTGGGGTCATGTAGGGAGAGCAGGGCATTATGGGTGAGGGGAGGAGCTAAGAGCTCGGATCCATAGCTGGATAATCATGCCGGTTCGGATCCGATATCGGATCCATAACCCACAGGTTGCAGACAAATGAATCTCCTACTTCAGATGGTTAATTACGTGGATATCTGAGGGATCAGAGGCAAAATATAGAGTGAGGGGGTTTCTCTCTGATAAGTTATGTCTGAACAGAGAAACCAAGCAAGGGTATCCTTCTTTCCCTTTGTTATTTGAATTATATTTAAAGCCAGTGGCAAAGAAAATAAGGGATTCAGAAATTCAAGGACATAATTATTATAGTAATCAAGAAAAGTTGACTTTATTTACAGTCAGTAATATTTTCTACCAGATAAAACCAAAAGAGGACATCTCAGTGTTGTGGAATATTCTGAGACAGCTTCAAGTCTTTTCTGGTTATAAAATTAATGAAGACAAAACAAAGGCTATAGCTGTAAACTACATACCTACACAAGAATTGGTTCAGTAATACCCATATTTATGGGGACATAAAATTAATTATTTTAGAGTATGGGTTACAAAGATTCTGTTATGTTAGCTAAAGATATGTGGGAAGAGACTAAACAAAAGGTAGCACAAAAACTGAGAAGCTGGAAGTTGTCGTGTATGGATATAGATAGAAGATACAAGCACTGAAATCTTTTTAGTCCTTTCAATTTTATATGCAGGTCAGTATATTTTATCAAGGAGTGGAGAAGTTGTGGACAGTAATTAGAAAAGAGCTGAAGGTTCTTATATATCAGGTGAAGAGGGTGAATGGTCTAGGGGGATAAGATGATCCTTCCAATAAAACAAGGTAGTTTAGGGTTATCTGATTTGAAGGAATACTTTAGACCTACACATTTAAGACTTATATATATATATATATATATATATATATATATATATATATATATATATATAAACACAATATATATATAAAACACAAGCAGAAACCTATAATTCAAAGTGGAATGGGTTGCTAATGAAGCAGGGGAGAAATTCAAGAAATAAGAAGAGTGAGATTTTTGATGCAGATCCTTAAGGAGAATAACAAGAGTCATACAGAATATTTTATTTATAACGTAGCAGAACATATTTTAATAAGCCAACACAAGAATGGAGAAAGGAGATACTGCTAATGACTGCAGTTAGGAATGCAGAGAAAAGGCAAGAGGGGACTGGAATTAACTGGATAAAACTGGCAAAGGAATCAATGTATTAGGGGCAAATAACTTGAGAGGGAAAGGCAATAGAATGGGAAGAGGCCAAGAAGACATTTGGAGTGCAGGCTAGAGATTGCCTTCGTTCTCAGGGATTGATATCAGAGTATAGGCAAAGAAAAGGGATCTGGGAATCTGAAGTGAAAGGTCTGCAGTGTTAGAGTTTTTAGGTGAATATAGAACAGAAACTGCTGCTAAAAAAAGGATAATTAGTAGGGCATATAAAATATTGCATGATAGCTATAGGAATCAATCAGAGGAGGTGAGGGAAGAGAGAATGGATAAGCAATTCAAAGCAAACAATGGAATAACATATGTATGGCTCCTAAATGTGCAACAAAGTCTAGAAGATTTAGGACTTTTGCTTTGAAATGTTTGCGTAAGTATTTTTATACCCCAAGCAGGCTCCATGTAGAGGGCAAATTTTGGAGGTGTGATAGGGAAGAAAGAGGTAACTGAGAATATAAGTTTTTGGGGTGTAATGAATGGGTAGATTTTAAAAATTCGTACAGAGTACTCTATCAGAAATATTGGGCAAGCAAGTGTGTGTAACTAAGGAAATTATTCTTTTAAGCTGGGATACAGGACTTGAATTGCCTTGATATACAGTGGATATAAAATGTGTACACAACCCTGTTAAAATGCCAGGTTTTTGTGATATAAAAAATGAGACCACAATAAATCATTTCAGAACTTTTCTCACCTTTAATGTGACCTATAACCTGTATAATTCAATTGAAAAACAAACAAATATGTTAGGGGAAAAATATAAAAAATAAAAAATGTACAATAAGCTGGGTGCATAAGTGTGCACACCCTTAAAAATAATACTTTGTTGAAGCACCTTTTGCTTTGATTCCCAGTCTTCAGTCCCTAGAAAGGCAGCTAGACTGTATAGAGTTTCCCAGGCTAAGAAAGTCTTATTTTCTCACATTCTGTCTGATCCTGCAGATATTTCTGCATCACCGTTAGCTGCTTATACGCTTTGGTTAATCTTAGCCCATGTACAAGGGATATAGAAATAGTGTTGGATAAATTTGGGAAGAGATTTTCCTGTTCAGCTACTTTGACTTTTAAAAATTTTAATTACCGGGGCCATATGTGGAAGTTTGTTGCATTGTGCTTTAGTAAGGGAATACTATACTAATCTAGATTCAGAGGAGAAATCCATTCTGAATCCCATTATTTCTAATATTCATCACTAAAAATGTGTGTCTAGGGCTACTCTTATAAGGAGTTATGTCTGAGTATGAAAGCAAAGATTGGCAGATGACATTAAAGCTGAGATTTTGAACTCTGCTTAGATAAAGAAGTTGCATTTGGTCCTTTTCCCTACTCTGGCATTCAAACAGTATGATTTATTTTATTTATTTATTTTACATTTGTTGACCGAGATTGTCTGAATGAGTTGAAGAGCCCTTTTTCAGTGGAGGCCCGGGGAGAAAAGCTCCAACATATTATACAATTTTCATTATAAATTAACATTAAACAGCAATGTTACAGGATTATTACAAGGCATTAAGTAGCACTACAATGTTATACAGTGTCAATAATCAGCCGTATAGCATAACTATTTCAAGATGTATAAAAGGAAATATGTCATGTCATTAAGATGAGTATAGTTTTTGGGGTAAGTGGTTACAAAAACCCAGTTTTATCATGATGTAGTTGCATGAAGGCAAGACAATTACAACAGAATATTTCTCTGAGGCAATTTGCTTAATAGATTTTAGAAGACAGTAGAAAAAGTAGTCAAGGAAGATTAGAGAGTGCTAGTGAGAAGCGTGAATTAAGGGCAGAAAGTAGATTAAGGTATGAAAAGTAGGGGATGTTAAGGAGGGAGAGTGCAGTGGCAGGACCAGTGACTTTTAAAGTGCTCTTTGGTGGCTGTCTTAAATTGTTTAGGATGTGTAAGGGTCCTGATTTCTAGTGGGAGCCTATTCCAGGCAATAGTGGGGTGATAGCTGTACATGTTGCATCCAAATTTAGACTTGGGTTTGTAGGTTTGTAGTAGGTCTTGGTTAGAGCTTCTGAGAGGTCTCGCGGGAGAAAAATGGGAGATGAGAGGGGATAGTGCTGGGCAGTATGAAGGCTGGTATAGGATAGAATGGATGATCTGGAGCTGAGAGAGAAGAAGCTGGTGGGGTAATTCAAGCTAGTTTAGGTGTTTTAGCGAGAGACAGTGATGGGAATTTGTACGTTTGTTGGACAGCAAGTCTAGCTACCTTGTAGGTAGATTCGAGTTTGGTCATGAGTGTTGAGTTAAGATTTGCAAGAATTTGAGAATTGTACATTAGACTGGGTAGAAGGTAGGTGAGAGAGAGTAACCTTGGCTTCAGAGGTAAGGAATTTCTTGTTAACGGTAAAGGAGCCATAGTTTTGGATGAATCTTTTTGATACAGTTATTAACATGCAAGTCAAATTTAAGCTGATCGTCAATGGTTATGCCTAAGCACTTAGTACTGGATTCTACCTGAATGGGAGTGTTATTAAGGGAATGTATGGAGAAGAAGAGTTTAATAGTTATGAACTTTTTAGGTAGGAAGAGTAACAGCTTTGTTTTTGTTAATGTTAAGGATGATCTGGTTGTTATAGAGCCATGTTTCAACTAAGTTAAAAGATGCCTGAGTAGCTGAGAAGAGCTTAGAGGGAGAGTTTTCTGTGGTGATGACTGTAGAGTCATCTGCGTATTGCACTAAAGATGACTGAGGACAGGAGGTATAGAGCTGATTAGTAAAGATATTAAAAAGTAAAGGCCCTAGGATAGCCCCTCGAGGTACACCCATTTTGACAGGGGGAGGAGGGGAGAGTACAGAGTGCTATCTCACTGATTGTGATCTATCAGTGAGGTAGCTGGAGAACCATGCAGCAGTATCAGAGGAGAAGTTGAGGTCATGCAGTTTGTACAGCAGAAGAGAGTGTGAGAGAGTGTCGAAAGCTTTTGAGTGGTCCAAGAATAGGCAAGAAATAAGTTTATGGTTGTCCATGGCTGTAGAGACAGTGTTGAGTAAGGATAATAGAGCTGTAGTGGTGCTATGTTTGGGTCTGAAGCCGTGTTGAGTGGGTGTAAGCAGCTTTTCCTATATTAGATACTGCATAACTTGTTTATGAATACATTTTTCTAGTACTTTAGAGAGAGTGGAGAGGATAGTGATAGGTCTAAAGTTGGAAATATCAGAAGAGTTGCATCCTTTGTGTACAGGTAGAGTGTAGCATTGTTTCCAGATGGAAGGGACTTTAGACTCAGAACTAGAGTGATTAATTAGGATAGATACAGGGAGAGCAAGAGAGTCAGCTGCTAGTAGAAGAAAAGTGGAAGGAATATTGTCAGCTGATGCTGAGCATGGTTTTAATTTAGAGAGTAGAGTTTTGATATAGCCAGTAGGTACAGGTTTGAGGAAGAAGGTATTTGAGGAGATAGTATTAGGAGTAGGTTCAGAAAAGTTGGAGATGTTAGTAGTAGAGGAGTTTGGGTTAGGGTTCAGTAGCTTAGATATTGAATCGATAAAATAGGTATTGAAGATAGTGGCAGTTTCTTCAGATGTCTTGTCTGGGCATGGATTGGAGGAGTTAAGATTACCGGTATGTAATATTTGGTTAATAGAGTTCCAGAATTTTTTAGGATTAGACTTTAGGACTGTGGGAGGTTTGTTATAGAAGTCCTTTTTATCTTTGTTTATGTGTTTTTTTTTGTCAGCTTTCTGAGTTCTTTATATTTTTGTAAGTCTGCAGAGAGCTTAGTTTCTGACCATGTTTTTCATAGTTTGCCTCTAGTTATCATACGGGTATGAGTGGCTTTTGAAAGCCATGGAGATATGGTGGACTTATTTTGGACTTTTCGAGGGGGGGCAAGTGAGTCTAAGATGCTAAGGAAAGGTGGAGTTGAAAGGTAAGGCTGCTTCTTCTAGTGGAAGTTGGGTAAGGAATTTCCAGTTTACTTTAGAGAGGAGGGCATTAAAGGTTTCTGGATGGAAGTTAAAGAGTTTATGACAAGTGATACATTTAGGATGTTTTGAGAAGTGGGGAGTGAACTTAAGCACTTTTATAGGGGAGTGATCACTCAGGGTGTTTGGTAGGTTTTCAGGGTTATGATATTGAGAAGGATTAGATACAAGTACCCAGTCAATAAGAGTACTAGATGTGGGAGAGTTGTTTGTATGGGTAGGTTGGGAGATTCGCTGTGTATAGCCATATAAATTAATATAAATATTAGAGTTTGGATTACTGAGAGTTAACCAGTTAATGTTGACATCCCCAAGGAGGATAGTTTCATTGGGGATGTGTTGAGGAAAGTATGAAAGGATATTTTCGAGCAGAGGAATGTTGCCTCCAGGAGGAATATAGATGGCTGCTACTGTGATAGTGGTGTGGTCATTGATTTTAAGGTTCGCTGTAAGTAGTTCAGCAGGAGAAAAGGATGAGATTGGTGTCATAATACTTGTAATGGTGAGGTTGTTGGAGTAGAGGATGGCAACGCCACCCTCTTTTTTTGTTTTGGCAATCTATGCGGAGTATATTATAACCGGGGGGAGAATGTCTTTATCAGAGGTTTGGGGTTTTAGCCAAGTCTCTGTTAGGGTGATGACATCAGGGCTGTGGAAGGCTATCCAGGCATGGATTTCACTAACTTTGTTTAGAATACTATGAACATTCATAGAGTAAAAGGAATATGTTTGTTTGGAGAGGATGAGATTATTAAGTTCAGAGAGGTAGAGTTATGCATGGTGGGGTGATGGATGGGCCCAGGATTTGGATGTATGTCTCCTGATAGAAATAGGGCTACATGAAGTTGGTAAAGTTTGAAATAAAATGGTTTGTAAGTCAAGTACTTAGTCTTGGTTTTAGATGTTAGAGAGTGAGGGGGGACGAAGTTTGATTTTAGGCAGAGGGATGTTCATGGAAAAGATAGAGGAGGAGATTGTAATAGCGTACTGCAGAGATGAGAAGCAGTTAGTATGGGGATTAGTGGGATCTCTATGGACAGGCAGTAATGGAGTAGTACAAGATGTAAGAATGAGAAGGAGAAGTAATGGAGGCAAGAGGAAAATGGAGAGGGTTGCAAAAGCCATGGCCTAAGGTGGGGAAGTAGGACTGGGATGGAGTAAGGAGCGGGTAAGGGACTAGGAAAAGTAAGTTGTTGGACCTGTTAGAGAGTTGAAGTAAAATTTAAGTGAAACAACCTGTAGGGGGAGTAGGGGATATGTAGAAAGAAGGAGGATTTGCAGCAGACTAAACTATGAAAGTGATAAGTAGGGGAGAATAAGTTGTTTAGAATGTTATAGCAGACAGGAAGGGGTGAAGTTAGGGGAGGAAGGGAGTACGTGGTTAGGTATAAAGGAAATGGTATGGGGGGGTGGGTGGGAGGTGAGCGAAGTGAGCCTGAGTGTAGCAAGGGTGAACAGAGCAGGATTGGCCAGGAAGAGTCACCACAAGAAACAATCAGCAGACCAGGAGGGAAAGAGTAAGGAGCACACAGTGAGAGTCAGCAGGTAAGTAGAAGAGGTGGGGAGGTGTAGACAGAGAAGGAAGAGATGTAATAATAAGGTATACACAGGTATTTGCAGTAAGATAAAAAAGTTAAAAGGAAGCCACAAACAGAAAAACAAAAAGAGTAAAGCTAAATAAGAGAGAGTTGACACTAGGGTAGTGACTAACTTATGGATGGCAGAGAGAGAGCGAGGCAAGGTTTCTAAACAGGTACTGAGTATGGGGGGTCTCAGTGGTATGCAGGTATCCTGTACAGTAGACAAAGTAAGACTACTTTGTGGTATGAGCTTAGAACATACTTTTAGTGTAACCTGGCTATATAATAGGGCACAGGCGTAATTCCAGGAGTTGAAGCAGTATCAGTAAAGGTAGATGCAGTCTTGAGGGAAGACACTTTGCTTTAAAACCTAGGGAAAACAGAAGGGGAGAGAGTGTGTTGAATATAAAAGTTTAGGGAAAAAACAAAAACAACAGAGGTACTATACACACAACTACTGATAACAGCTAGAGGGGTGTTAGTTGAGCTAAAATATGAAAAATACAGAAATAAATAAAATAAAGTACATATAATATTAACTTTATGGATTAGAGCAGTAACCATGTGATACAAAAGTTCAGTAATTTACTTCTGCAATAACACTTTCACATAAACAATGGTAAAAACTATTTACCATAATGTCTAGGTGTAAAACAACTGACAATAAAAATGTCTGCTGTAGTTCATGTAGTAAAACATGCCATTTCGTATTTGAAATAATCAAACTAACTGAGATATGAGAGTATAGCTAAACAGAAGTTCTATACTTTAACTCTTGAATTCTACAAGCAGGTTAAGGAGTTAAAACAATTGGCAGTCTCACGGCAACCGAACTTAGAACTAAACAAAGTGAGCTGTACTTCCCATCCATAAGACTGCTACTAAAAGTATTTGACATAAAGGTCATGCCATAGAGCAGTCACTGTACAAGTTAAATGCCCAATAATGCAATACCTAGATTCTACAAACCAAATGATAAAAGAGGAAAATTAGTTCAGCAATTTCACAAACATTTTAAGGTCCAGTATTATAAATCAAGTACTTTCTTGTCTTCCTTCGTAATACTAAAAAGTCCCTGTCTTCCTCTGGCAATCAGAGCACAAAGAAGAGATGGCAGGAGAAAAGGGAGCAGTCTATACATTTTGAATGACTATGCCTACACCCCCCCCCCATCCCATACTCCTGCCACTATATATCTAGCTTTGAGCCAGACACAGGACCTCAGTCTCTCTTTGCAGTCACATTCTAACCCTATGAATAATAGATACAGTGCTGTTAGTCCACAGGGGCAAAAGTATTTAATTCAAATTGTTTCTGATTCTAAAGAAAGAAATTGCCTGGAGAAGAGTTCTAGATCTTTTTCTTCTCAGATTCTCCGTTTATGAGTCGGTAAGTATTTGAAATGTTGGGACCTGCTTTGGCGATGCCCTTTCACTGCAGTGCAGGAACACCAGACATGGGCCAAAAAGGCTGTCAACAGCCCGGTTATTGAAGCTGAAGACATTTAAGAAGAACTATGTGAGATGACATAAAAGGATGTACCTTAACTGCCTATACAAAGTCCAAGATGACCTTTTTTTTTGGGGGGGGGAATATTCTCATTTCTCCATGGTATGGTGATATCGGTATATATAAGTTTTGGGGTGTGTGAGAAACTTGCCCTCACATCAGGGGGATGAAGGGGGGCTTGCCCCCTAGCAAAAAGAAGTTTAACCAAGAAGAGTGATGTTCGATATTCTTCACTCTTCTGCATTTTTATTTATTTATTTATTTATTGCATGTCAGCACTCGGCATTATGATTACCGACATTTTAGTAGGGAGCCATGTAGGTCACACTGTCTGTTCTCTGTATTACACTTTGGGTTATATACAATTGTAAGAGTATTCATAAAAAGGACTGCCCCCAGAAAAGCCTTTAGTGGACATCTAGGCATTTTCATATGTCTTTATTTAGACAACTTTCTGATCTTTGTAGAACCTTTATCTTGAGGTCAGGAGTCTTTAACATGGATTATATCCTTCCTCACCAGTCTGGGGTTCCAGATAAATATTCAGTAACCCTCTTGGACTCCATCATACAGGAATGGGTTTTTAGGGTTCATGAGGACCAAATATCCTGTGGAACTTCAGATTCCAGTTTTAGGCCTTAACAAAAGGAACTGCATGGTTGGAGACTGCACATAATTCAGTATTCAGGTCTCCCTTTTTCCACTTATCCCAGCACAATCTGTACCAACAAATGCTGGTTGGGTGGGTTTTTAACTATTTATAAAATATTTATTCTGAGGCATAAAATGCCTTGTAGTTTGTGAGTTTCTTTAAGTCAGAGCTAATTAATGAATTTCACCTTATTTGGGGAATGAGTTTTAATTAATAGTGTTGAAATTTTAAAAAGTAGTGAGCCAAAGTACTTTTTCATTTAATAGAATTTGAAGTGTTATAAAAAAATTTATAAAGCATCAAGTGAGTTTTATTTCTATTTGGTGCTTAATTACAGATATTGTATTTTTAGAAGTGGAAAAGGCTTTATTAGTTGTATTGTTTTTTTGCCAACAGAAAAGTTAGAAGTTGTTGGTCAGTTTGATGACAGGACAGTTTAGCACAGAGGTTGCCACTTGTAGTATTGTTAAAGAATCATTATCAGCGGTTTACTTGAAACCATATATAACCTATTTACATATATCAAAATATTCCCTCTGTGAGTATTTACTTTTTGTTTTCCTTATATTATACTATACTGTTGTCTTGTGTGGATGATGGGAATGCTCGTGACCCTTAAATGCAGTCTAGGAACACTAGATATGGCCCAAAAAGGCTGTGCGCAGCCCAGTTATTGAAGCTCAAGACCTTTAAGAAGAACTATGTGAAATGACATAAAATGATGCTTCTAAGTGCTCTTTTACTGCAAAGGACACTCATGTTGATTAGCTGATTTGGTAACTTTTGATGTCTTTGTAGTTTGTACTCTGTTGCATATCAAAAGCAAATGAATACATGATTTTTTTGATGTGTATCACAGCTCATATATGAAGATTTAAAAATGCCCTCTCTTTTATTCTGGATATCTTCCTTATTTATTTGTTGACTGTTTATATCTGAAAGTGATAGGTTAACTGATTCATGTATTTCTTTTGCTTAGTAAACTGTCATTGTGCTGCATGTCTGTTTTTATTTATTATTTTATTTTAATTAATTTATTTGACATTTGTTTATTAGTACAGTCCAACTGGGCCAGAAAGAACCCATTTTCAGTGGAGGCCCGGGGAGAAAAGCTCCATTAATACAAATTGTATATATAAGACCTTGGAAACATACAAGTAGTATTGCAGTAAAATAAAAAAAGAGCAGACTAAGTTGGTATAACAGTTGCTCTATATGTAGATATACATTACAAACATAAGGGTAACTTATCATAGCATATAGTGATAGCTATTTGGAAAGATATGATGCAGGATGTAAATAGAATGAACAGAGGAAGGAAAGAGGAAAACTGAAAAAAAAAGAAAGAGACTTTATAGAAAGGAACAGAGGTACGTAGCAGAAATATTGGGGTTCCCTTCAGTTTGTAAGCAAATGTATATTTAATATGACCTAGATTTATTTACAGAAAAGTATTTAAGAATGGTGAATTCTTAATATATACATCTAGTCCCAAAATGCATGACAGTGCAGATTTGATCATGTTTTCTTTTCTCTGCTTACAGGTAGCATGGCTTTGTATTCTACACCTGGAATATACTCATCTCTTATTTACAAGGACATAACTGTTCCTGTTTTTACTACATTGAAAGGGGTAAATATTTAACAAATTATAGTCAACTTTTTTTTTTAAATGAATAAAGCTATGAATGGAACAGGCTGAAACAGGGTTTAATCAAGCTGCTCTGCTGTCTCCATACCCAATTGTAAACTTTCCCTCAAGAATGCTTGAAAATTCATGCAAAAGGAGGTAGTTGCTGAAGACATTAATCCAGAAGGTATGAAAACAGCCGTATTGCTGGGTCAAAGTGAAGCTATCTTCTTTTGGTTTAGAAATGGTTACACTGTAAATTCTGAGCACATCTATATTACATGAATGCAGTTTCAGATTAAACCCTAATGTGTCTAGATTAAGGCCCTGTTATTGGGTTAGCTGTAGTCCCAAAAGATGATTGACCATTTGTTAAGTCAGAAAGTAAAGAATGACTTATCATATAAGTCTCACTGCTCCTGAGTGTTTACTATGGCTAGAAAGTACAGTTTTGTACCTACCATAAATGTAGATGTCCGAACTGGATAGCATCTGCAGTCATAACAACTGGGTTGTCCTGTCGTCAGGCAGCCCTTCGGTCGGCCGGATTCCAAAGTCCGGGTCCGGCTTCGGCTGATGTCGCACTTCACCCGACGTCATCTCTGCTGGTCTTCGGGTATAAAGGCATCAGCCGACGCCATTTTCTTCAGTGTTTCTTGCCCCAGATGCCAGTTGCCCTCTTGGAAGGCTAAATTTTGGGTAAAAATGCCAATGTTTCCCAAAGGATAGAAGGCAAACACAAAAATAAGCATGTATGTACATATATACAAACAAATACACCATAAGAGACTCCCCACCAGCTAGCTATTAGGAGGGTAAATACCCTAGGAGTACCACAGAGGGGAAGGAGGGAGGTAATCCTGACTGCAGATGCTATCCAGTTCGGACATCTACATTTATGGTAGGTACAAAACTGTACTATGTCCTTCATGGATGCATCTGCAGTCATAACAACTGGGTAGAATACCATAGCCAACTAGGGAGGAGGAAGAATAGATTATGGTGTGGTTAGGATCCCTTGCAGTACAGCAGTGGCAAACCCTGCTCGGGATCTGGAATACAGTGGTAAATTATAATGCTTGGCAAATGTATGCACGGAGGTCCAAGTAGCCGCCTCAATAATGTCCTTGGTTGCCACTCCTCGTAAGAAGGCTGTGGTAGTGGCTGTTGCTCTTGTAGAATGAGGTCGTATGTTCTGTGGAATTGGTTTTCCATGGAAGGAGTAACAGAATCGTATGCAATTTCCTATCCATTTGGAGATTGTCTGTTTGGAAATTGCTTTTCCTTCCCTTCCTGTTGCATAGGCTACAAAAAGCTGGTCAGTTTTTCTGTTACTTTTTGTTCTGTCCAGGTAGTAGCGTAGCTGTCTGTGTACATCCAAGGTATGCAGCATTCTTTCCCTCTGTTTTGTGGGTTGGGGAAGAAGGTAGGTAGGTGGATTGCCTGGTTTAGGGACACTCTGGATACCACCTTAGGCATAAATGTAGGATTAGTCCTCATGGACACTCTGTCTTGGTGGAAGATTAGGAAGGGTTGTACTGCCATTAGGGCCTGAAGTTCAGAAACCCTCCTTGCTGAGGTTATTGCCAGTAGGAAAGCAGTTTTCCATGAAAGATGCTGTAGGTCTGCTGTTGCTGCTGGTTCAAAAGGTGCGAGTGTCAACTTTTCTAGCACAAAGTTCAAATCCCAAGCTGGCAGTGGTGGTTTCCTAGGAGGTTTTACATTCTTGATCCCTCTGAGGAACTGCCTGAGTAGAGGATGTGAGAAGACAGGTGGATCAAAGCTGTATTCTGCTGAAATAGCTGATGCATGTATCTTGATGGAGGAATAGGACAGGCCTGTATGTAGAAGCTCTGCCAAGTACTCCAGAATGTTAGCCATATCTATATTCGACACATCCTTTCCTCTTTCAGCACTCCAAATGACAAACCTTTTCCATTTCCTGCATAGTTCCTTCTTGTTGAAGGTCTGCGGGCTTCAAGGATAATGTCTTTAACCCTTTGGGAGAGATCTGGAATAGTTGCTGCTATGTGATGTGCCATGCAGTCAGCTGCAACGTTTTAGGTTTGGATGCATGATGCTGTAGTTGTTCTGAGTTAACATCAAAGGCATCAGGGTATTGACCACATTTTGTCCCGAGACATGCTCCTCAGCAATGGGTACCAGTGTTGTCTTGGCCAGTTTGGAGCTATCAGGATTATCCTTGGACGTTCCTCCTTGATTTTTAGTAATACCTTGTGTATCAAGGGAAGAGGTGGAATGCATATGCTGTCAGGCCTTTCCAGCTGAAGGAGAGCGAATCCACTTTCGATGCAAGTGGATGGAATGTCCTTGTGCAGAATTTTTTGAGCTGGTGGTTGAGGGGAAGCGAATAGATCTATCTGTGGCATTCCCCATTTCTTTGCGATGGTCTTGAAGATGTCCGGGTGTAGCATCCATTCGTGAGCATCCGAGGTGGTTCTGCTTAACATGTCTGCTAGAGTGTTCTCCTTTCCCGGTACAAACATTGCCTGTAACTGGATGTTGTAGCTGAGTGCCAGGTTCCAAAGGTCCAAAGTCATTCTGCATAGGGGTATGAATGAGTGCCTCCCTGTTTGTTGATGTACCACATGACTGTGGTGTTGTCTGTCCTTATCATCAAATGGCCTTCTTTGAGAAATGGTCTGAATTTTTGGATTGCCAGTTTTACTGCCAGCATTTCTTTTAGGTTGATGTGCAGGTGAAGTTGGTCCTCAAGGTCCACAATCCTTGCACGCATTTGTCCAGCATGTGAGCCCCCATCCTAGGTCTGAGGCGTCTGTTGTGATGGTTTGGCTTGCTTGATATTTGTGAAAGGGTAAGCCTGGGTTTGACTGGCATGCTTGAGCCCACCATAGGAACTCCTGTTTTAGGCATGGAATTAGTGGAATTTCTGTTTCTAGGCTGTGCCTGTGTTGGGACCATAAATTCTTTAGGTACCACTGTAGTTTTCTCATATGCAGTCTGGCATGTGGAACCAAGATTATGCATGATGCCATGAAGCCCAAGGCCTGCAGAACTTTTCTTGCTGTTAGCTTGCTGTGGTTTGTTAGTGCCAAGAAGTAAAGAGGGAGATCTTTTGTTTTTCTGCAGTTAGGAATGCCATTTGTTTTACTGTGTCCAATTCCGCGCCCAAGAATGTCCTTGTTTGGGATGGAATCAGCCTTGATTTTTGCAAATTGACTGTGTATCCCAGTGCTTGTAGCAAGTAAATGACCCTTTGTAAATCTGTTGTCAGCTTGCTTTTGTTGTCCCCTTGTAGCAGGCAGTCGTCCAGGTATGGATAAATTTGGATTCCTGTAGTCTGCAGTGGGCGATTACTGATGCCAGGCATTTTGTGAATATTCTGGGCGCAGTAGATAAGCCAAAGGGCAATGCTGAGAATTGATAGTGCTCTGATCCTGCAAGAAATCTGAGGTATCTTCTGCAAATTGGTCGAATGGGGACGTGCAGGTATGCCTCCTTGAGATCTAGAGTTACCAGCCAACACTCCTTGCCCAGCATGGGAAGAAGTTGCTGTAGGGTCAGCATCTTGAATTTTGGGACAATGATGTATGTGTTTAAGGTGGACAGATCGAGAATAGGTCTCCAGCTTTTTTCCTTTCTTGGAACTAGGAATAGTCTGGAGTAGAATCCTTTGCCTTGTTCTGTTATTGGTACTCTTTCCACAGCTCTCATCTTTGTTAATTGCATTATCTGCTGTAGAGCTTCTGTTTTTGATTTGGAGGTAGGTTTGGCATTCCTTTTGACTGGTATAGTGTGGAAGTGGAACCGTAACCTTGGTCTATGGTTTGCAAAATCCACTTGTCTTTTGTGATATAGTGCCAGTTCTTTGAAAATAAGGTTAATTTTCCGCCTAAGGGTGCTGCTATTTGTTCCCTGGTAGGCGGAGTTAGAATTAAGTCACTGTGATTGCCCTGTTGTAGTGGTAGTGGCTGTGCCTGTGGCTCTGTTATTACCTTGCCACTGTCGTCCTCTGTAGGCACCTCCTCTGGTTTGATTTCTGCCTCTGGAACGTCTATTCCTGCCCCTTTGGGATCTTGTGGAGTCAGGAAAGGACCAATTTTTGGCAGGCCAGTTCCTGCTAAACCTTGGGGGCTGAACCTGCAAGAAATCTTTAACCGTTTGTACAGATTTTGCCTTTTCTTCCATTTTCTTCATTACCTGCTGGGCAGGTGTACCAAACAAACTGGTCTTATCCATAGGAGCATCTAATAACTTAGCTTTAACATGATCCGGTAAAACTTGTTCCTTCAGCCATGCATGTCTTCTTATCACTGTGCCAGTCATGGCTGATCTAAATGAAGCCTCCAGTGCATCATAGCCACATTTTAAGGAATGGTTACTAACCTGTTGTATGTTATTTACCATTTCTAATAGATTTTTCTTATCTATAGAGTCATCAGAGGATAGCTTTTTAGTTAACTGATCAAGCATAAACTCTTGGTATTGTATCATGTGAAACTGACAGTTTAAAGCTCTAGCTGAGAGAGTAGCAGAGGTGTAAACCTTTTTGCCCCATCTGTCTAAAGACCTGGCTTCCCTTTCAGAAGGAATAGGGTTTTTTGCTGTGGTTGAGGCTACTGCCTTAGGGCCCTGGGATATAGTTTCGGGGTCTGCAAGAGGGGCCTTGTATAGGTGATGATGAGTGTCTGGCACCCTGTAAAATCTATTTGGTTTGGCAGGTGCTGGAGGTAAAGAATCTGGTGCAGTGCAAACATCATTAAATGCATCGTCCACAACAGAGAGGACAGGAGGTATAGCTAAGGGCCTGTGTTGTGGTAGGTGCAGAAAAGTACTAAGTCTTTTTCTGGAGTCTGAAAAACCCTGTTCCTGCCATTGGAAATGTTCTCTCATGGCATGTAAGGTTTCCCCAAAGGAGAATTCTTCTGGTGGGGAAGCAGCTGGAATGGATTCTTCAGCATCTGAGTCCTCAAAATTGGAGAAAGGAGCCTCTGGCTGGTCTGTAATATCTGAGTCTTCCGCAGAATCATCAGAGGACACAGGCTCGAGGGGCTCTGCTCTAGGTCTCTTTTCTGGGGGCTGAGAGGCCCTGTCTGGGTGAGATTGAGATCCCCTAATTAAGGATATTAAATCTTCTGCCAGAGTAAGCATTTGTGAACTAGAAGTGGGCCTGGTTGAGGGGGTTTAACAGGCACTGACTTAGTAGATTTGGCTGCTTTAGCCCTGGCGAAGGCCTTAATAGACATGGCTGCAGGAGGCCTAGCAGCACCACGTGCTGGGGTAGAGACATCCAAAGGGATGGTGTCTGATAAGTCACTAGTAACCACTGTAGTAGGTAAAATTTCTGAGGCCGATTCAAGTAAGGTAACCGGAACCTCAGTAGTAGTCATTGATTCGGCTGTACTCTGATCAGTTTTCTCGGTTTCGGCCGAAACCGAGACACTCGCGGTTTGCTTAACCATGGTTTCGGCCGAAACCGCGGACCGCGAGTGTCGGTCTTTTCTTTGCGTTTAATAATTTGGGTAGTCGGAGGATCCGACGGCATAATGTACGCAAATTCAGAGCCGAAAAACTGTTCAGCAAACTCCGACCGACGTCTAATCGTTCGTCGGTTGAAAGAAGCACATGCCGAACAGGCTGCTACGTCGTGGTCTGGGCCTAAACAAGGCAAACAGTAAGAGTGGAAATCTTTATGAGGTATTTGTTTCCCACAAGTTAAACAGTTATTGACTTTTTCTGACATCGGCTGAGGCAAGAAAGAGTCCCCAACGGGGTACTTAGCTTTTAGAAGTCTTCGAAGGAGTATTCGGTAGTAGTAATCTCTGGATCTGACCGACCGGCACTTGCGAACAGCTTCTGCTTTGGGCGCCACGCGGCAAGAAAGACTGAAGAAAATGGCGTCGGCTGATGCCTTTATACCCGAAGACCAGCAGAGATGACGTCGGGTGAAGTGCGACATCAGCCGAAGCCGGACCCGGACTTTGGAATCCGGCCGACCGAAGGGCTGCCTGACGACAGGACAACCCAGTTGTTATGACTGCAGATGCATCCATGAAGGACATCATTGGCCTTACTCATTAACCTCAGAGTGAACATGCATCAGGGTCTGGATGGATGAGACAACCATGAGGGTTAAAAACAGCGCAAGCCAACAAAACTTTGGATCGTCATTTTATCTTCTGTCTTCTGCTAGGGCACTTGGATGTACAAGATCTTTGAAACAAACTTGGAGCAATGATTTCTGTGAGAAAAGAGAAAAGATTCATAATTGAACTCATCCAAGACTTGGACATCCAAGAACATTTATCCGTAGAAAACGGCTGCACCTGAAACTGTTATTTTTTTCTGTCTTATGCTTACTGAATGCTGGGGTAGGCTGTATCTCCCCATGACCCTGAACTGACTAAAATAGATAAGCAAAGAAAGAGTGAGGGAGGGTTTTGCATAATGGTAAAGGTCTTTACTTTACAGATAGAAGGTACAGGGTTTGAATCTGACCTCTGGTTGTTGGCTAGGCTTGTAATAACCTGCAGACTGATAGCCTAGTTTTTACCTGTGAAATGCATTTCTTTTATGTTTACTATATTGATATGATTGCATTTGTGCAATTTAAACTGGGAATAATCTATTTTTTAGCTTTATGTAGCTTTGAGAAGTGATTTAGACTGTTTTTTTCCAACACATATTTGAAACCATTTATTTTCTCTTTGTTATAGAATAGCACTTGCAGGTCTGCTTGTAGAGCACAGGATTTGAATAATCCTAAAGACATTCAGCAGTTAATTATTATAAAGTTTTTCAGCACATACTATAGTACCTTACTTCCAAGAATGTAGCTTGGGCACATCTGGACAGCATACATTTCCTCATTTAAGTTTTATAAGTTTGGAAATTATTTTCTAAATAGTAACACAATTGCTCTTTTTTGTCTTTTATACTTCATATAAAGTCTCTTCAATGTCTACTAATGATATGAAATAAACATAAGGAGAGCTAAAGGATGTGACAAGTAATTTTCTGTAGGTCAACATTTTTGTATTTGCTATGTTTTTCTCTGTATTAGTTAAAAGCCTCTGTTATCTAATAACAGTCCTTTTGGGATCTTGACTTGATCAGTGACATGTTCTGTGAAAAGGGACTTCTGAATTGTGGGTTAAAATTTACTTCTTGTGCATTTATTTTAGTGATATTGGGGGAATATGTAGAGAAGTGTAAGTGTATGTACTGCTTGTGAACTCTCCACCCAACTCACTCCAGCAGCACTTCCAACAAACAGGCTTCTCTGCTTGCAGGAACATGAATACCCTTACCGATCTTGCAGTTCCTCCCTTCTCCATTCCTAAAATGAAAAACCAAAAAAAAATAAATAATAAATAATGAGCCCTTGCCTGTACAGTGGACTCAGTCTATGCTTCAGTCATTCGTGGGTGACTGTACACTGGCCACAACTTATTACTCAGACCACTCACTGGTTTCTCCTGGTCTCTCTGGTATACTTATTGCTCTAACTTCTACAAGAAGAATATCTGAGCTGCAGGCTGCCGTAGTGGGTGAAGCATACTGGGTTTTCCATAGCTATAATGTTACTTTAAGAACAAATATCTCATTTATGCCAAAAAGTTGTTTCAGAGTTTACATTGAATAAAGCCATCAATCTACCTTTTCTTCTTTTTTTTTTATCCAAATCCCAAGAATCAGGGAGAAAGGGCTGTCCATATTCTGGTTGCAAGGGCTGTCCATGCTCTGCATTGGCAACTCCGGTATTATTTTGATAGAATAAAGTCCTTTAGGAAACCTGAACAGCTGTTATCTCCTTTGATGGTTCAAAGAAAGGGCAACCTGTGTTACACAGACTGTTTCAAGATGGTTGTCTCTTGCTATTGCTTTTTGTTATTCCTACCATGGCAAATGTATTCCAGTCCAAATCAAGGCACATTCTGCTAGAGCCTTGTCTTCTTTGATGACATTCTGGAAGGGGTGGAGTTTAAAAGCACTCAGTCCTCTGTACATACTTTTATAAAGCATTGCAAACTGGGTTCCTTCTCCATGACAGGTTTTGCTGGGACCATACTGCAGTGGCTTCTAGTTCCTAATCCTTCCTCCTCCCAGGATGGATAAATTATGTTAATCTTTTCAAAATTATAAGCTAGTAGAGCAGTGAGAATAATAAGTATAGTACAGTTGTGTAAGTTGCACTTATCGTAACAGTAGATGTTTGAATTCCTCACTGCTGCAATAACTGCACTCTCCCTCCATCCACCTTTTTCTGTGTTTAATTACTTTTCTAAGATAAAAGTTACATATTCTTGTCTTTTTTTTTGGGGGGGGGGGGTTCAGGGTGAGTAGACTATCGCCTGTGGTGGTGGTGGTGGTTGGGGAGGGGGTTAGGCAAGAAAGTTCTGAAGAAATTGGCACCCAGGCTACTGTTTTTTCCTGTGGGTTTTATGACACAGCCTCCTGGGTGCATGTGTGGAGGACAGCCATAGTCTTTTGAAGACTGGCCAGCTATTATGTGCAGGATATTTATTTATTACTTTATTTTATTTTACATTTGTTTACCGGGAAGGTCCAGCTGGGCAATTGCCCGTTTTCAGTGGAGGCCCGGGGAGAAATGCTCCATGTCATACAATGCTAATTACAAAATCAACACAACAGGTTAATACAGTAGAAATGCTCCATAACCTAAATAGTTATAGGCTACTGCAGTAGTGAGGAATTCAAACATCTATTGTTATGGTAAATGTAACTTACACTACTGTATTTCCATTCCCATTATGGTGCATCCTAGGGATTATATAGTTCCCTGCCTATGGCTGGCTGGAGCTAAAGGTAGATCATCCTGGTCCTGGGAAGTGTTCCCAAGAGTCATTTACAAAGTGACTAATCAGTTGTACTTGGAACCAAGGAGTTTCCTCATAGGGCTGATCCCTACACTCATATGGGCCAGGAGGTCCCAGTTATGGAAAGGTTCACTGGGTCAGCCTGCATGAGAGCTTACTTCTCATGTTCTAGACAGTAAACAAATGTTTAACGTTTGGTGGAAACTTGAGACACTGTTAGAGGATTGTGCCATGAGGGAGTACAGTTTGTACATGCCAGACCTGCAATTGCATGTTGGTTCCCAGTCCCCCAATACCAGGTGTAAACTAGTCACTTATTCTCCTTCAGGAGATAGTGCACATGAGCTTATTCCCATATGTTATGGGAAACATTATTTTAAGCCTTTGGTTTGAAGAAAGAAGGAAAGAGGCAGAATTATCTTTCTCTTTAATCCTGATGGTTCATGGTACCTCTAGCATGTGAGAGTTGATGGAGAATTGGGACTGATTCGAAATCTCTCTGATGTCAGAATGCTTTGTTTGTATTTTTTCTGCCGGAGATACCCTGAATATGTAAATTTTCTGAAGACACCCTATGTTACTGGTATATTTCATGACACAGGCTGCTGATACTAGACAGAAAGATCACTGAAATTTATTATAGCTATGTCTATACTAGCTGTCAGATCAGGCATTATGAAGCAGACTTCAACACTTTGCTGTTCGAGGTGCATAGTTGTTCCATGTAACCTATTGTAACAGTGCTACATTGTCCCACTTTTCACTGCCATTGTCAGAAATGTTCCCATTGTAGGCTCATACATAGTACTTTTTGTTGCAGTATTTGTCTCATCTACTATATTCCTTTCATCAGTTTTCACCTGCATTCCTGACATAGTCTGGAACAGAAGTAATTATTGTGCAATGATAAATTTTTCAATGAATTGTTTTTCTTCTGCTTCCTTTACAGAAAGCCACTCAGATCAGTAGTAGCCCATTCTTAGATGAGTCATCAGGATCTGATGAAGAGGATAGTTCAAGGTCTAGCTCACGGACTTCAGGCTCAGGGTCCCGGATGAGAAGTGGCCCTAATAGTCCACGGGCCATGAAGAGGGGTAAGCAGCAATCGGTTAATTTGTGCCCGACTTAAATATATATATGGATATATATTATATATATATATATATATATATATATATATATGTATATATATATATATATATATGTATACACATACATATATGTACGTATATAAGTATTTAAGTATGTTAAGATGGATAAGAAATGCCTGATTTTTCTTCTCAAGGGAAATCTAGGAGCTTTGGGCTCATTAAATATGCTAATGAAATAACATGTATAGAAGAAGAGTGTAATGTAAAAGTTCAAAAACTGCCAAATAGACTGCAGTTCAAATATTATTAAAAATCTTTAAATATCAAAAATGAATATTTTCCATTTAGAACCACATGTACAAAGTGGGGGGAAAGGGAGTTGATGCTGTTATCAAAAAAAGTAAGCTTGGTTGCACTTCTTCCTACTCCTTCACACTTTTATGTAAAATATTGTTACCTTTTGAGTAGTCTCACTGAATGTACATCACTTGATAGATCATCCTATCATTAACTGTATTTATTCAATAAAGTTATACATTTCAAATCTGCTTTATGGCACAGTTAAAATGAAAATTTCATTTATAGCTCGTAGAATGCAAGCCTACAGAATCCATAGTAATTTTTAACCCATTAGAGCTCTGTTTTTTCTTTGACATGCACATTAAGAAGTGGGAATGTGACTGTTTCTTAACCAAACCGAATGATGGGTACTTGCCTTATGTAATATGGAGACTGTTTGGACCTGTAGCCCTTAGATTTCAAACAGGTTTATGTTTAGCCTTTTTGCAGACATGAGTGCTGCAGTAAAACAAAGTGTAGCTCTTGCTAAAGGCATTCCCTTCTTTTTGCAAATATTGTTTACACAGTGTGATATCATCTGGTGGGCTGGCACAAAAGTTTCTGACTCCTTGGGTACACTTAATACCACCAGAACTGCATGCAAATATTTTTAATTTTACAACAGATGTGTGTATATTTCATGTTTCCCTGGAATCACATCAACTTTTTGCCCATTCCTTAGATAGTGGCTCAATCACTTTATCATCTAGTAGCTTGGATAATACAAATCTGTTAGGAGGCATGTTTGGCATATACTGATCAAGCAGTAGTGCAATTCGGATACTTCTTCTTTCAGCTTTTCCTGGTTAGGGGTCACCACAGTGGATGATTGGCAGTGGAGTTTTTACTGTGTCGAGTTGCCAGTTTGGTGCCCAACCTTCTACAGAAGGCGCACACACACACACACACACACACACACACACACACACACACACACACACACACACACACACACACACATGCACGCTTGTGCCTAGGGCCAATTTAGAGTGTCCAATCCACCTACAGCATGTCTTTGGAATGTGGGAGGAAACCGGAGCACCCGGAGGAAACCCACGTGACCACAAGGAGGACATGCAGACTCCACACAGAAGGCACCCCAGCCGAGGATCGAACCAGAGAAATTCTTGCTGTGAGGCGGCAACGCTAACTGCTGCACCCCAGCGGCCGCCCACTGAGATTCAGATACAAATGTCAATATTTTATTTGCCATTACAGCTGAAGCAGTTCATGTGTGGTATTCTAACTGTAAACTGTAGCAAGCTACTTGTTACATTTGTAGCAAGTAGTTTGCTAAAGTTTCAAACAGAAGACCTTTATTTTTTCAGTGCTGGATTTATAGTTGAAACGAGCACCAGATTGAGGAACAGCATCAGGTGCTGGGCTAGTTAGGAACTGTTCTGAATGAATTCATCTCATGGTATAAAACATGAAAACATTGCCTAAAAAAAAAAAATAGCAAGCATGACTGACTGAGGATGACCATATCACAACATTACAGCATTTGACAGTAATAATATTGCAGGGAAGATAGAGATGTATTTTATCCCATTTTGGGTCGTGGTTGTCCCTTAATGTGTTTTATCAAATCGGTGTAGTATATTAGGCACAGAAATGGTAAAACCCCTGTTTTTAAGGGATCTTTTGCCATATAGACACACCTCCTCACAGACAAACCATGAGCAAGTTACTACAGGTGCAACCTCTTTGAATGATTTTTTCAAAAGGTATATTGGTATAGAAGGAACTCCTGAACACCACTAATCATGACTTTGAATTGGCGACACATACCATACTGTTTTAATTTTTCAAGAAACATGTCTGCTTTCAGTTCTCCTTACTATAGGCAAGCAGTATTAAAATGAGCTCAGTTTTCTATCTGAGGTAACTGAGTATGTGAACACCTCATGTTTTCTAGCAGGAAGGCTGTTGGTACTGGCTGCTGGATTATAGCAGCCTCCTCGAAACAAAACCACAGCTCAAATATTTTTTCTAGTTACTGTTCCTCTTTTGTGGAGTTCCACTTTCTGTTAAAAAAAAAAAAAAAAAATATATATATATATATATATATATATATATATGTGTGT
The DNA here is from genome assembly GCF_019279795.1 of Protopterus annectens. Classification (NCBI taxonomy): domain Eukaryota; kingdom Metazoa; phylum Chordata; order Ceratodontiformes; family Protopteridae; genus Protopterus; species Protopterus annectens. The sequence continues at coordinate 1,659,857,867 of NC_056737.1, forward strand.
GTGTGTGTGTGTGTGTGTGTGTGTGTGTGTGTGTGTATATGTGTGTGTGTATGTAGTGCATGTCTGTGGGCATTTGTGCATTTATTTTCATAACACCAGAGAGAAAAAGATAGAGGCACATAGTGGTCTGAAATTATATGCCCTTACAAGCATCTGTATTCTCATCTTATTGGTCCAAGATAGAGCTTATATGCCCTTACAAGTATCTGTATTCTCATCTTATTGGAAACTATTTTGTCAGCTGTGAACATGAAGCTTTAAACAGAATTTATGTTTCCATGAAAGAAAAAAATGAGATTGATTTTCTTTCTTTACAACATCTGCAGTTAAGTCCTCTATCTACCTTTATCTTCTAGTCTACAATCAGTACTTTCCCCTCCATAATATTTTCTCTTTGTGCCATCTGCTGAGGCACTTTCCAGAAGCTCGTAGAGTGCCTCTGATGCCTTGTTCTTGGCTATTGGAACTCTTCTCTTAGTCTCATTGTTGGCCAACTGGTATTCCTTCTTAGCCTGGTATGTCTTTTCTATCTCTAGCTTTTTCCTGCATTCCTTCTTTATTGGTGTACTGCTGCATTCCACCACCGGCTTTCCTTGTCTACCTTATTTCCATACTCTGTTTTGGCTTTGTATCTGTTCTGTAGTTTTTTTATGGAATGCCCTACCCCCCTCTATTACACAACTAGATTTCATAAAATCTTCAAATGTACCCTAAAAGCTACTTTCTTAACAATCAGATCTGTCCTTGTGCCCAGAACTATAGACCACCATAATCAAACTCTAAAAGTTTGCAGACTAGTAAGACATAGGACCCTTCTTGATTTCAGGTTTACTAGATATAATGAATGCCATAAAATACTTTATGTATACTGTAACACCCAACCAGATTGTATAAAACATTGTAGTCTGTGTATTACTAATTACTAGCAAACTATATATATATATATATATATATATATATATATATATTATTATTATTGTAAATACTATCTTGTAAAAATTTTGATCTGTAATTGGAGCTTTTTTCCCCAGGCCTCCACTGAAAATGGGTTTCTGACCCCGTGGACTTTCCCAGTCAACAAATGTCAGTAAATAAATAAATTTACTTATGATTTTTTTCTCAGGCCATCATTGAATAAAAAGGTTGGAAAAAAACTCAAAGATGCACCTGGGATCATGTGCTTCCTCCACACTTACTGTGCAGTCTTTGGCAGTTGGGGTGTGTTGAAAGGACAAAAGAAAAATCTAAAAAGTAAGACAAAGTGTAGAAAAACAAGAAAGTGGTAAACTTCATGTCAGAAATCACTCAAATAACCCAGAAAAGCCACATGAAAGCCTAGCAAAATCCATGAAAGGTAAACTTTGTGTCAGAAATCACTCAGATAACACAGGAAAGCCAAACAGAGTCCAGGAGAAGTAAACTTCATGTCAGAAATCAGTCAAAGAACACAGGAAAGCCACAGAAAAGTCAAACAAAGTCCATAAGAGGTAAATGTCATGCCAGAAATCACTCAAAGAAGACAGGAAAGCCAAACAAAGTCCATGAGAAGTAAACTTTATGTCAGAAATCACTCAAACAATACAGGAAAGACGAGCAAGGGTTTTTTTTTTTGTTTTTTTTTTTAACAAAAGACAAAAAGAAGTAAAGTTCATATCAGAAATCGCTGAAATGATACTGGAAAGCCAAACCAATACCATTAAAAAACAATTAAAAGACAAACCACAGTCCATTCTAGACTTGTTCAGCAGAAATAGTGTAATGATGCTGGGAAAATGTAACAAAATTTGCGCTTTCATCCTGAATATCCTTACTTTTTCAGAATGTAAAATAAAACCCACACAGCTTGTTTAAATGCTGTCTTGCAATAATGTGATATTTATATAACCAATAAAAGTCTGTGTTAAAACAAAAAAACTTAATGCAGCTTAATGACAAACTAGTTATGCAATAATTGTTTGCATATATCTCCATATATGTGTGTGTGTGTGTGTGTGTGTGTGTGTGTGTGTGTGTGTGTGTGTGTATACATATATATATATATATATATATATATATATATGTGTGTATATATATATATATATATATATATATATATGTATATATATATATATATATATATATATATATATATACACACATATATATATATATATATATATGTACATATATAGATATATAGATGTATATAGACAGATAGATAGATATAGATATATACACACATATATGTATTCTGATATCAACATACACAATGGATTACTAATAGAGAATTGACTTATAGTTTTGCAGCCCACAATTTTAAAACACTTTTAGTATTTAATATTTACCATATTATTCAAGTTGTAGTTGCATCCAACCTTAGCTGCCACATAATTCCCTGTATTCAAGTGTTGTCCCCAGCTTCCCACACTATTATTTACTGGTACACTTTCCAGTACTGAAAACAAAAATCTCTTTAAAATTAATGCATCTTTTTGCATGTTTGTTAAGGGCATTTCTAGTGTCATTTTGCCTAATGCTGTAATGATAATTGAAAATGCTAGGTGTTCATCATTATGCTTACTGTTGCAGTAACCTAAGCTATATAGGTTCTATCCTGATAAGGATATAACAGACAGCTTCCAAAGCTTCAAGGCACTTTCCACATGCCCAAACCATTAGTCACCTTGAACTGAGCTGACTAAAAGTCAGATTTGAGTACCAAGCCCTTCTGAGTTTTCCTGTCAACAGAGAGAGGAAGGTTAAAGCCTTGAGAAGGCAATGTAAGGAAAAGAAAAAAAAAAAGAACTACATTTCCACACACTGACAAAAAATATATCACAATGTAAGGGGAGTGGCTACTGCAGAAGTGATAATTCAAACATCTGCTCTTATGGGAAGTTTGCTTACACAAAAAACAGGGAAAGAAACTGTGGAACGGCACCAAAAATTTAAAAAGCGCTTAACATTTTAATAAATTTTTGGTGCCGTTCCATAGTTTCTTTCCCTGTTATTTGTTTTATAGTCTGTTTTTCACTCATTTGATTTTTAAGTTTGCTTACACAACTGTACAATAATCATCATTGTGATCACTGTTGCAGTAGTCTGAGCTGTATGGTTAGATTACTACAGCTTGCAATGATTAGGTGGAGAATGGCACCAGCAAAGCCTTTCCTAGACCAGGAGAAGGAATCTAGTTTATAGTGCTTTGTAAAAGTATGTCCAGAGGACCCGGTTGATTCTAGAATACTTCTGGAATCCAACCCTTCTCAAAAACTGTGCTTTCTAAGTTCTTTATCTGTCCATTTTGCTTGTATAATATGCTTCACACATCTTACAGCAAGCCAAGTAGACTTAACGTGTTGTACCACACTTATGTCTTCCTTTTTTAACCCATTTTGTCATCTTTTTCAGCATGTTACCAAAACTTTTATTGTTAATATAATTAACATAACATATATAATTATATTATAAAAATAAAAATTATTACCACAAAGGAAAAAAAATGCCACAATGTTAGCCAATAAGTCCAGTAAATCAGTAAGTCTACGTGGCAAAACACAGCAGAACATGTTGCCTGCTCTGGGTGTTTTGCCACGTAGACTTAATAATTATATTATAGTATAATATAATTGGGCACCGCGCAGTGGTGTAGTGGTACCATTGTAGTCTCACAGCAACAGGTTCTCTGGTTTGATTCTCTGCTGGAGTGCCTTCTGTGTGGAGGCTGCATGCCCTCCCTGCATTTGTGTGGGTTTCCTCCAGGTGCTTCGGTTTCCTCCCACATTGTCTGGAGTATTTCTCCCCGGGCATCCACTGAAAATTGCCTTTGTTCCATGTCGGACCTTCACAGTAAACAGATGTTAAATAAAATAATAAATAAATAATAGAATTACATTGATTACATCTGCTGCATTTATGGGCCAAAATACTGTAGTTTCTGTCATCCACAGTTTTTTGCTTATCCAAGCAAGACTGAAAAAGCCCTTTAAATTGCAAGTTGTCTTAAAAGCAAACAATGGGGCACCCCTGGTTTATCTTATCATTTTCAAAATATTAAAATATCACCCAATTATTATTAATAACATTTTTATACAATAGATTTCCACATTATGCTCTGTTACCATACTCCTTTCCAGTTTTGATTGTTCACTGATCTACAAAACAAACTGGTAACCAAGAATAAATGTTACAACACAAAATCCAGTCTCGAAGAACTCGGTCACCACCAATACCAAAACATAAATTTATTAAGTGCTTTCGTCAGTCTGTATCATTTGACATCTTCAGAATATGAAATCACATGACAAATAACATTTAAATACAAAAATGCAGAAAACACATGACATTCTTGGCCATTGAAAATTCAACACTAATAAAATAATTATTGGCAAATCCACTCCCCTAAAAAAACTTTATCAAAAACATCACTACTTTTTAACGTAAGTATCAAAACATATACAGCATAAATTATACATTACAAATTTTAAATATTAAAAAGTCATTCATTTAATATAGGACCGAATTTTCCGTTGAATTTTGGTACTGGTGTCCACTGATCTGTTCCTTTTCAAAATGGTTATCGGCTTATCGCTCCTTTTTCTTCCCACCTTGACTTCATTCTGCACTTCATTTAGTAAGTGATTAGGGCAACTTCTTTCTTTATATTTCTCAACAACACCACGAACTTAAAGAAATATAGCAGCAACGACCACAAAAAGAATACCAGTGAGAAACAGCTCAACTTTCATGAATTTAATACAAAAATATATTACACTTCTCTTAGCGCCTCGGCCAACAGCCTTTACAGAGTAGAAAACATAAAGAACATTCAAAGTAATATATATAGTAAAAAAAGAAGAAACCAATTAATACATCTGAACAATCAATTAATTATTCAATTATAAAAACTATCTTTTAACCTTTTAAAGTTACACTGATTATATAAAACTGTGCCAGTTACATTCCTTATTTAGTCCATAGGGACTTAGGGTATTGTATTTCATAATCAACAAAGACTCCTTTTGTCTTAACACATTTTTTTGAATAGTAACATTATTAAAACGTAATGGTACATGTTCTAAAACAGAAACCTTCATGCATTCTAAACTACCATCATGTTCATTATTAAAATGTTCTGCAATGGGACTGTTCATCTTTTTGTTTTTCACATCTCTTATATGTTCCTTAATTCTCTGAGACAAAGTGCGTTTGGTTTCGCCAATATAATATTTCTTACATGAGCAGAAGATGACATAAATTACCCCAGTACTAAGACATGAGTATTTTGCTCTATTTGTAAATTTTTTTCCATTAATTTCTCTTATTTCTTTGTTTATAAAGGGACATATAGAACATTTGTTACATAAAAAAGTGCCTACTTCATTAATATTAATTAATATGGGGTTTTGCTTCTCTTTATATACACTATGAACCAAAAATCTTGTATATTTCTTCCTCTTTTGTAAGATATCACCAATTCTACATTTTTTAGTGAAATAATTTCTTTTCTAACAAAATCCCAGTATTGTTTTATTATATTATTAATCATAGGAGAAAAATTAGTATATTTAGTTACAAAAAATAATTTATCTTCACTCTGTACTTTATTGTTATATTGTCCTATATTGTATTTATTTTTAAATTTTTTATCATTAAACACTTCATTATAGCTATTCATAACATTTAATTTATTATAGCCTCTATCAATAAACAAATTAGCTGCTTTCAAAGCTTCATTAGCTGCTAAACATACATCACTACTTAATCTTTTTATTCTAATGAATTCCCCATAGGGGATGGCTTTCAATGTGTGTATCGGATGACAACTAGTGCCACACATTTTCCAATTCATCTCATTGAATTTTCTATGTATATTCGTAATAATTTTATTACCATTACATCCAGTTAACGAAATATCCAAAAAATTAATTTTGTCTCCTATACAGGTGTCATCAAATTTAATACCAAAATCATTGTTATTTAAATCATTAATAAATGTAACTGATGAACCATGTCCCCCCTTGCATATAAAAATTAAATCATCAATAAATCTATAGTACCCAATGACATATTTTCTAAAAAAAGGATGACTATATATGTACTTATTTTCAAAAAGGCCCATAAATAAATTGGCATAAGCTGGGGCAAACGCAGCCCCCATCGCTGTTCCTTTAAGCTGTCGATATAAAGTGCCATTAAATTCAAAAATATTATGGGTTAAGCAAAATTCTATTAATTCTACCATAAAATGTGTTTTAGGGTTATCACCCATAAATGTTACTATAGCTTCTAAACCAAATTTGTGTATTATACTCGTATATAGGCTGACTACATCTGTAGTAATAAAGTACATGTGTTCTAGCCATATAATATTTTTAATTTTATTTAGAAAATCAAAAGAATCCTGAATATATGAAGGCAACTTTACAACTTCCTTTAGAAGATGTTCATGTAGTAAGCCACACAAGTTATATGTAAAGGAATCAAAAGCAGAAACAATTGGTCGACCCGGAGGTCTCTCCATATTTTTATGTACTTTAGGTAGGCAAAAAAATTTTGCCACCTTACTATTTTTAACCATAATTTTACTATCCACATCTGATTTAGTAAAATAATGCAATCTAACACCTTTGTACAATAAAGTTTTGAAGTCTTGTTCCGCTTTAAATAAGAAAGCATTATTAATCACTGAGTAAGTGTCTTTTTTACTCAAATGTTTCATACACATTTCATAATAATCACTATTATTAAGGACCACCAATTTCCCACCCTTGTCTGATGGTTTGAAAATAATATCATCATTCTTACTTAATCGCTGTAATTTATGCCATTGGTCTTTAGTCAAATTAAAACATTGTTTTGCACAAAAAAAATCTTGCAATTCCTTATCTAATAAAGTGTTAAGAAAAACATCGAATCTCTGGATATTTGCATTCTTGCAAGGAGGCATAAAGCAATTATTAGTTTTTAAACTACTGGTATTAAACAAACTGTAAGCATTATTATAATCTGCATTATCCGAGGTACATGAGTAAAAAGAATTATCACTGTCATCATCACTACTATTTCCTATCATAGAGTTATCAGATGAACATTCAGCATTCATATTTCCCGTTTTACAAAAGAAGAAATCCCTCAAATTCATTTTACGGTATAAGTTGAACAATTCTATTTTAAGCTCATGTTTACGTGGAATACATGTTGGTATAAACTTCAATCCCTTCATAAGCACTGATAGCTCTATTTCATCAAAACTATAGTTAGAAAGATTAATTATATACTCATTAGAAAAAGTCACTGGGCATTGTTCATGCCCATCTACCTTTTTTAAAGTGTCTATCGCCCGGGTCTCTTTGGCGTTCCGAATTCTGCCACTCTCTCTTCCTGGGATTGTTGTACTGCCCCCGTTGTTCTGCATAGGTCTTCCGAAAGGACTCAGAGTTCGCCGCTCTTGGTAAATCAGGAAATTCTTCTATTTCTCTCTCGTCTTCTTCAAAAGATGAGGCACCACTTTCTCCTGAGGCAAAACTCTTATTTTTGTACTGTTCTGTGACCGGATTTCCTTTCTGAAAAGTGACGTTTTTCCTTCTGGGTCTTGGATTATTAAACAGTACAAACGCCCTCTTGTGGTCATAGTCACGAATGTCTCTATTAAGTTTATATTTCTTTCGGTCAATGAGTTCTTTCTCATAATTAGTTAATTTATTATTGATGTCAATCAGAAAATTTTCCAGTGTGGAATTGGAAGTTAAATTAACTATTTGTTCACAAGTAGATTTTGTTTCAATAATTAACTTGTCTCTTTTAATATGGTCTCGTTCTAACAAAATAGAGACCCATTCTAGACTACATCGGTGAGCTGCTGCAATCCACCTTTCATGAAATTTTACTTCAGTTTCATCTTTAAGGTCAAAAGGGGAGGAAGGTTTTTTAATAGACCTCAACCCACGTGGAGTTATTTCTAACTCACAATATCTCTCCAAACTTCCGATATTATAGAAAACAGCAGTCTCTTTGAATATTAATTGTTCCAATTTAGAGCATAATTCCTGTGCATCAGGATTTCCTGCAAAATCAGACTTCTTACCCACCATAGCAAACGGATTCAATAAACTTCTTTTGCGTGAGTCTTCCCATTTCTTCATAATGCCTCCACCAGCATTATTGGGTGCATTAGATGTATCAGCACCTGTGTTCTTATTACCATTGAAGTGAATGTCCCCACTGTTAACTATAGTGGTATTAGTAGTAGTTATTCGTTGATTTGATTCACCATTACGATTAGGCATTTCCATGCCTGATTCTCTAAAAATCCTTGGAAAGGAGCACAGAGACTCACTGGTCATATTATTTCTCAACAACACCACGAACTTAAAGAAATATAGCAGCAACGACCACAAAAAGAATACCAGTGAGAAACAGCTCAACTTTCATGAATTTAATACAAAAATATATTACACTTCTCTTAGCGCCTCGGCCAACAGCCTTTACAGAGTAGAAAACATAAAGAACATTCAAAGTAATATATATAGTAAAAAAAGAAGAAACCAATTAATACATCTGAACAATCAATTAATTATTCAATTATAAAAACTATCTTTTAACCTTTTAAAGTTACACTGATTATATAAAACTGTGCCAGTTACATTCCTTATTTAGTCCATAGGGACTTAGGGTATTGTATTTCATAATCAACAAAGACTCCTTTTGTCTTAACACATTTTTTTGAATAGTAACATTATTAAACGTAATGGTACATGTTCTAAAACAGAAACCTTCATGCATTCTAAACTACCATCATGTTCATTATTAAAATGTTCTGCAATGGGACTGTTCATCTTTTTGTTTTTCACATCTCTTATATGTTCCTTAATTCTCTGAGACAAAGTGCGTTTGGTTTCGCCAATATAATATTTCTTACATGAGCAGAAGATGACATAAATTACCCCAGTACTAAGACATGAGTATTTTGCTCTATTTGTAAATTTTTTCCATTAATTTCTCTTATTTCTTTGTTTATAAAGGGACATATAGAACATTTGTTACATAAAAAAGTGCCTACTTCATTAATATTAATTAATATGGGGTTTTGCTTCTCTTTATATACACTATGAACCAAAAATCTTGTATATTTCTTCCTCTTTTGTAAGATATCACCAATTCTACATTTTTTAGTGAAATAATTTATTTTCTAACAAAATCCCAGTATTGTTTTATTATATTATTAATCATAGGAGAAAAATTAGTATATTTAGTTACAAAAAATAATTTATCTTCACTCTGTACTTTATTGTTATATTGTCCTATATTGTATTTATTTTTAAATTTTTTATCATTAAACACTTCATTATAGCTATTCATAACATTTAATTTATTATAGCCTCTATCAATAAACAAATTAGCTGCTTTCAAAGCTTCATTAGCTGCTAAACATACATCACTACTTAATCTTTTTATTCTAATGAATTCCCCATAGGGATGGCTTTCAATGTGTGTATCGGATGACAACTAGTGCCACACATTTTCCAATTCATCTCATTGAATTTTCTATGTATATTCGTAATAATTTTATTACCATTACATCCAGTTAACGAAATATCCAAAAAATTAATTTTGTCTCCTATACAGGTGTCATCAAATTTAATACCAAAATCATTGTTATTTAAATCATTAATAAATGTAACTGATGAACCATGTCCCCTTGCATATAAAAATTAAATCATCAATAAATCTATAGTACCCAATGACATATTTTCTAAAAAAAGGATGACTATATATGTACTTATTTTCAAAAAGGCCCATAAATAAATTGGCATAAGCTGGGGCAAACGCAGCCCCCATCGCTGTTCCTTTAAGCTGTCGATATAAAGTGCCATTAAATTCAAAAATATTATGGGTTAAGCAAAATTCTATTAATTCTACCATAAAATGTGTTTTAGGGTTATCACCCATAAATGTTACTATAGCTTCTAAACCAAATTTGTGTATTATACTCAGATATAGGCTGACTACATCTGTAGTAATAAAGTACATGTGTTCTAGCCATATAATATTTTTAATTTTATTTAGAAAATCAAAAGAATCCTGAATATATGAAGGCAACTTTACAACTTCCTTTAGAAGATGTTCATGTAGTAAGCCACACAAGTTATATGTAAAGGAATCAAAAGCAGAAACAATTGGTCGACCCGGAGGTCTCTCCATATTTTTATGTACTTTAGGTAGGCAAAAAATTTTGCCACCTTACTATTTTTAACCATAATTTTACTATCCACATCTGATTTAGTAAAATAATGCAATCTAACACCTTTGTACAATAAAGTTTTGAAGTCTTGTTCCGCTTTAAATAAGAAAGCATTATTAATCACTGAGTAAGTGTCTTTTTTACTCAAATGTTTCATACACATTTCATAATAATCACTATTATTAAGGACCACCAATTTCCCACCCTTGTCTGATGGTTTGAAAATAATATCATCATTCTTACTTAATCGCTGTAATTTATGCCATTGGTCTTTAGTCAAATTAAAACATTGTTTTGCACAAAAAAAATCTTGCAATTCCTTATCTAATAAAGTGTTAAGAAAAACATCGAATCTCTGGATATTTGCATTCTTGCAAGGAGGCATAAAGCAATTATTAGTTTTTAAACTACTGGTATTAAACAAACTGTAAGCATTATTATAATCTGCATTATCCGAGGTACATGAGTAAAAAGAATTATCACTGTCATCATCACTACTATTTCCTATCATAGAGTTATCAGATGAACATTCAGCATTCATATTTCCCGTTTTACAAAAGAAGAAATCCCTCAAATTCATTTTACGGTATAAGTTGAACAATTCTATTTTAAGCTCATGTTTACGTGGAATACATGTTGGTATAAACTTCAATCCCTTCATAAGCACTGATAGCTCTATTTCATCAAAACTATAGTTAGAAAGATTAATTATATACTCATTAGAAAAAGTCACTGGGCATTGTTCATGCCCATCTACCTTTTTTAAAGTGTCTATCGCCCGGGTCTCTTTGGCGTTCCGAATTCTGCCACTCTCTCTTCCTGGGATTGTTGTACTGCCCCCGTTGTTCTGCATAGGTCTTCCGAAAGGACTCAGAGTTCGCCGCTCTTGGTAAATCAGGAAATTCTTCTATTTCTCTCTCGTCTTCTTCAAAAGATGAGGCACCACTTTCTCCTGAGGCAAAACTCTTATTTTTGTACTGTTCTGTGACCGGATTTCCTTTCTGAAAAGTGACGTTTTTCCTTCTGGGTCTTGGATTATTAAACAGTACAAACGCCCTCTTGTGGTCATAGTCACGAATGTCTCTATTAAGTTTATATTTCTTTCGGTCAATGAGTTCTTTCTCATAATTAGTTAATTTATTATTGATGTCAATCAGAAAATTTTCCAGTGTGGAATTGGAAGTTAAATTAACTATTTGTTCACAAGTAGATTTTGTTTCAATAATTAACTTGTCTCTTTTAATATGGTCTCGTTCTAACAAAATAGAGACCCATTCTAGACTACATCGGTGAGCTGCTGCAATCCACCTTTCATGAAATTTCACTTCAGTTTCATCTTTAAGGTCAAAAGGGGAGGAAGGTTTTTTAATAGACCTCAACCCACGTGGAGTTATTTCTAACTCACAATATCTCTCCAAACTTCCGATATTATAGAAAACAGCAGTCTCTTTGAATATTAATTGTTCCAATTTAGAGCATAATTCCTGTGCATCAGGATTTCCTGCAAAATCAGACTTCTTACCCACCATAGCAAACGGATTCAATAAACTTCTTTTGCGTGAGTCTTCCCATTTCTTCATAATGCCTCCACCAGCATTATTGGGTGCATTAGATGTATCAGCACCTGTGTTCTTATTACCATTGAAGTGAATGTCCCCACTGTTAACTATAGTGGTATTAGTAGTAGTTATTCGTTGATTTGATTCACCATTACGATTAGGCATTTCCATGCCTGATTCTCTAAAAATCCTTGGAAAGGAGCACAGAGACTCACTGGTCATATTATTTCTCAACAACACCACGAACTTAAAGAAATATAGCAGCAACGACCACAAAAAGAATACCAGTGAGAAACAGCTCAACTTTCATGAATTTAATACAAAATATATTACACTTCTCTTAGCGCCTCGGCCAACAGCCTTTACAGAGTAGAAAACATAAAGAACATTCAAAGTAATATATATAGTAAAAAAAGAAGAAACCAATTAATACGTCTGAACAATCAATTAATTATTCAATTATAAAAACTATCTTTTAACCTTTTAAAGTTACACTGATTATATAAAACTGTGCCAGTTACATTCCTTATTTAGTCCATAGGGACTTAGGGTATTGTATTTCATAATCAACAAAGACTCCTTTTGTCTTAACACATTTTTTTGAATAGTAACATTATTAAAACGTAATGGTACATGTTCTAAAACAGAAACCTTCATGCATTCTAAACTACCATCATGTTCATTATTAAAATGTTCTGCAATGGGACTGTTCATCTTTTTGTTTTTCACATCTCTTATATGTTCCTTAATTCTCTGAGACAAAGTGCGTTTGGTTTCGCCAATATAATATTTCTTACATGAGCAGAAGATGACATAAATTACCCCAGTACTAAGACATGAGTATTTTGCTCTATTTGTAAATTTTTTTCCATTAATTTCTCTTATTTCTTTGTTTATAAAGGGACATATAGAACATTTGTTACATAAAAAAGTGCCTACTTCATTAATATTAATTAATATGGGGTTTTGCTTCTCTTTATATACACTATGAACCAAAAAATCTTGTATATTTCTTCCTCTTTTGTAAGATATCACCAATTCTACATTTTTTAGTGAAATAATTTCTTTTCTAACAAAATCCCAGTATTGTTTTATTATATTATTAATCATAGGAGAAAAATTAGTATATTTAGTTACAAAAAATAATTTATCTTCACTCTGTACTTTATTGTTATATTGTCCTATATTGTATTTATTTTTAAATTTTTTATCATTAAACACTTCATTATAGCTATTCATAACATTTAATTTATTATAGCCTCTATCAATAAACAAATTAGCTGCTTTCAAAGCTTCATTAGCTGCTAAACATACATCACTACTTAATCTTTTTATTCTAATGAATTCCCCATAGGGGATGGCTTTCAATGTGTGTATCGGATGACAACTAGTGCCACACATTTTCCAATTCATCTCATTGAATTTTCTATGTATATTCGTAATAATTTTATTACCATTACATCCAGTTAACGAAATATCCAAAAAATTAATTTTGTCTCCTATACAGGTGTCATCAAATTTAATACCAAAATCATTGTTATTTAAATCATTAATAAATGTAACTGATGAACCATGTCCCCCCTTGCATATAAAAATTAAATCATCAATAAATCTATAGTACCCAATGACATATTTTCTAAAAAAAGGATGACTATATATGTACTTATTTTCAAAAAGGCCCATAAATAAATTGGCATAAGCTGGGGCAAACGCAGCCCCCATCGCTGTTCCTTTAAGCTGTCGATATAAAGTGCCATTAAATTCAAAAATATTATGGGTTAAGCAAAATTCTATTAATTCTACCATAAAATGTGTTTTAGGGTTATCACCCATAAATGTTACTATAGCTTCTAAACCAAATTTGTGTATTATACTCGTATATAGGCTGACTACATCTGTAGTAATAAAGTACATGTGTTCTAGCCATATAATATTTTTAATTTTATTTAGAAAATCAAAAGAATCCTGAATATATGAAGGCAACTTTACAACTTCCTTTAGAAGATGTTCATGTAGTAAGCCACACAAGTTATATGTAAAGGAATCAAAAGCAGAAACAATTGGTCGACCCGGAGGTCTCTCCATATTTTTATGTACTTTAGGTAGGCAAAAAAATTTTGCCACCTTACTATTTTTAACCATAATTTTACTATCCACATCTGATTTAGTAAAATAATGCAATCTAACACCTTTGTACAATAAAGTTTTGAAGTCTTGTTCCAAACAAATAACCAAGGTCTTTATCAAATGCCAGCACTTGTGAGCATAGTCTTGATATATAGCCCATGTGACCCCTAATAAGATTAAATTTTTGTCTGAATGGGTGTCATCTTTGAAAGTGAAGATATGAATTTAAAAAATGTGTATTTTCTTGTAGTTATTCTCACCATCTTTCCTCCCAGTTTTTTGAAACTAAGTTAAAATAATTAATTTCTTCTCCAAAATGTTATAGGTAAATCTTAAAACTTAATAGTATTTAAATATGTTTAAAAGTTCTTTCAACAGTGATTCATCCACTGACCACAAGAATGCTCTTTTAGAAAGACTGAAGATTATGAGGTGATTACTTCTGAAATTGCATGGATCATGAGCCACTTCTGTCCTTCGGTTTTTATTTTGAAGGCCTTTTGTTCTTTTATGAGGTTCTTAGGATGACAAAAGCTACCCTGCCTTCATCCAAAATACTGTCACTCCTCCAGAAAGCAACTTAATGCATATTTGGTACAAGATAATACATAATTCATTGTGGCCACAAATCTGTGCCAGGTAGACTTAAACAGGGGGACCCCTGATTGTTTGAAAATCAGACATGATGATGACTGACAGTGCTAAGAAGTTTAGATTTAATGCTGGTCCTGTCAAAACACTGAAACTGATGAACCAGTTGCTGAAGATGCCTCTGTTTCCATGGAACAACAAAGTCTTGCTCACTTAAGCTTCTCCCCATTTCATAATGCACTGCTCTCTTCTCGCTGTGACCTTCAATGTCTGTATTGCTCAAACCATTGAAAGGTTTTTGTCTGCTAGTAGTGAAAGCTAAATGCATTTTTGTAGTATTTCTCATAGATAGTAACTTCATCCACAGCCAGGACCTTTTTCATTAACTTAAAAACTTTCAATAAATTTGTTTCTTCACACTTTACTTGATCTTTTCCCATCTTGTACCCACTCCCCAACCCCTGTATAAAAAAATAAATAAATAAATAAATTATCTTTCCTTCTAACTTTAATTCTGAATACTTATGCTAAGTATAGTGATACTATTTAGCCATTAAATGTTTGGTGACAGTAATCGATAGTGAATTGTTAGCATGATTGTGACAGTAATTGATAGTGAATTGCTAGCATGATTGTGACAGTAATTGATAGTGAATTGTTAGCATGATTAAGGACGCTGAGGCCTCTGACTTTAAAAACTAATGACAGTGTGGTCACAAGATTACTCCTCAGGAGCAAAGTGAAATGTGCGTTGTGTGTCTTGGGTAGAGCATCTGGGCGTAGGTTGTCAGTTGTGCAAAAACTTTAGCACCTGGATTCTTCTGGACCAGTGTAGAAAATTGTTCCGAATAGGACTTTTCAAGTCTGATAATTTCAAAGACAAAGACAAGGAAAGAGAGAAAGAGAAGGAAAAACAGCCTCTGACAAGGACAAACAGGATCACCCAGAGATAAAAGAAGAGAATGGTTGAGGAAATTGAAGTGCTCTTTCTGGTCAAGTTGTCCTAAACTAAAGATTAGTGGTTACTTCCTCAACCTGACCAGGATCATCTGCATTGGTAACTCTGTTTAGGATTTCTTTTCCACTCTAGCAGAAGACCTCGGAAATTATGAGCTCCACTCCAAAGAGGAATGTGGAGAGTTCACCTCAAGCAGCTTTTACACTTCCTTCCTTTCTTCCTGCCCAATGACAGCCACTTCTTCTCCTTCATCTTATTACCTCTACACAGCCAGACTGAGACAAGATATTGTTGGTGTTCATCAAGGCTCAGCTTCAGTTTGGTGTCCCCTCAGCCCCATCAGTGTCTAGGGTGGCATGAGAAGAGTCTCAAGCCACCTTCATGACTGTTCTTACCCCAGGCCCAGTTTCAGCTCTGGGAGTTTTGGAACTGGTGAGAGAGCCTGTGCTGATTTTCTCAGCATCATCGATACTCTTTCTGGAATGCCAGTGCCCTTGATGCTGGAGGAGGTGTTGGCCACATTGTTGTCAGCACTAGTCCTCTCTCGGCTCGAGGGGTTACCCTTCAAGTGTTTAGTGCTACTTCCACCTTGCATCAACACCTCTGTGGTCAGTATTGATAGTTTCAGCCCTGGGTACCTTGGTGGATGGTTCTATGCAAAGGAGATCAATATTTGACCCTTTTGTATGAGCAGGCGCATGCTCCAACAGTTCTCTCCAGGGGTAGAACTGGACATCATTGAGGCAGAGCCTTTAGGTAATTAATCAGTTTTGCCCTTTCATGACTGAGGACCTTATAGGCACCAGTTGTGAGGGTTGGGGTGCCCTCTGATCATGGACAAATTCACTCCTAAGCTCTGCTAGAAAGAAGCAAGAGGAAGCACCTAGACTCCCCCTCAGATACCCTATACCCAGACACTGATCTTTATGAAGGGAAGACCCCCCCCAATCCCCCCCTAAAGACACCACATTTGGTAAGATCCTAGAAATGATGAGACAGAAGGGATCATGGTCAGTAATAGACTTTACCTCTCCAGAGAAGGTGATCTTGCCTATAGTATGTCTCTCTCAGTGGCCTATGTGGTAGTTCCCCCCAAGACAAATTAATAGACATGGTTTGAATTAAGGTGGGAAAAGACCAAGATGTAGTGGAGCCCATGCCATTGAAACTGGACAAAATGCTGCAGATTCTCACAGCGAGTTAACACTGGAACAAGAGGTCTCTTGTTGATTCTATAGTAGTGTCAGAGGCTACTAAACATGAGATCATGGATGACGCTTAGGCTGTCCATCCTCCCAACAGAATTTTTGGATGCTGGACAGACTTGAAAGTGAGTATATGTAGTCAGTGCATTTTACTTCCAAGTAATTAATTACTTAGGTTCATAGGTAGGTACTAGGCTATCGGCCCAAGGGCCTATGTAAGCCTAGCCAGCAAGGTACCATAGCTTACGCTACCCAAGAAAGTTATTTTCCTGTGTCACTGTCCAGCAGAGACACAGAAGTGATCCCCGGGGTGTATTCACTATTTCCATCCACTCATCAAGATTTTTCTTGAAGAGTGCTAATGAAGAACTTTGCTTGACATAGATGGGTAGCTTGTTTCGGAGTATAGGAAGTCTCTGGGACAGGAATCTATCCCTCCAGCCTGTGCTGTTTATTGTGGTGACAAGGTTTAGGTCCCTAGAGCATGTAGCTTGGAGGGATTGGGATTTCTTTAGGTGTAGCATGTCCAACAGCTCTGGGCTTGACATAGCTTTATATGTTAGGCAGAGATCACCTCAGAGTAAGCGATATGCTACAGAGTAAAGCTGGAATTTTTTGAGGCGGTCAGTGTAGGGCATTTGTTTGAGGCCAGTAATCCTCTTTGTGAGGTACTTCTGTGGCCTTTCCAGCTGCTGCAGATGTCTTGTGAGGTACATTCCAAAGGGGGCATTGTACTCTATAATGGGTCTAATGAGTGATGAGTAGAGGGGAACAATGACCTCTTTTTTCCTGGATGAGAACCCTTTTATGATGAGGTGTGCCACATAGAAGGACTTCTTGACTACTGTCATATGCATATGATAAGGTTTCAGGGAAATCTAGCCAAAAAAACATGGAAACTGTGAAGAAGTTATCCATGGGTGACCTGCAGAAGCAGCTAGAGATCCAGGAGGCAACCATGTATTCTTTTTCTTCACTGCCCTTGTGCTTGCTTTATAATGCTGATCGGTTAGCAAAATCAGATGGTTTAGGCATCACAGTGTGTCTTCAGGCCTGGCTATGCCTCAGAGATTTTATGGAAAACTTTAAGATGGATTTCTTCAATGCTCCCTTTGACAGAACTTTTCTTTTGGACTGAAGTTAAGACAAACTACTGCAGTATAGAGAGTAAGGCATGATACTCAGTGCTGTTGCATTTAAATGTATGGCTCATACATCCTTTCAGTAAAACTAGAAGAGTGCCAGAATATCTAGTTTCAGAAATCCCAGGGGCCCAGAATAAGCAGAGTATGACAGAGGATGCCATGGCATGGGCAATTTCTAATAACTGTTGCCCAAGAGGCAGAGGTGGTCTGGATCAGTAGGGGTTTAGTAGGTTCCCCCAAGGATTCTATCAGTATGAACCCCGAACAGTTGCTTGACATCCCACTTTGGGGGGAGTTGGGGAACCTTCTTCCCTGCATCCTTCTAAGTGGTTGTCCTTCACGCAGGACAAATGGATCAAAGAAGTTATATTCAGAGGCCTCTCTGTACCGTTTTTTAAAGTTCCTAAACACCGGCCATACTGTCCACCCTTAGTGCCACCCCATCAGAGGAGAATAGCCCAACAGGAGGTGAAGAATCTCCTATTGATAAGAGCTATCCATGAGGTCCCACTAGACCAGAAAGATTTTACTCTTGATTCTTCTTGGTGGCCAAAAACCTCACAACCTCATACAAATTCTAAACCTCAGCCATCAGAATTAGTATGTGAAGAATGTGTCTTTCCAGATGGTCATGGTACAATCCATCCTACCATGCTTCCAAGTAGGAGATTGCATGTACTCTTTGAACATCCAGGATGCTTTCCTGCATATAAAAATTGCAAAGCCACCCTGGAGATACCTACACTTTCGAGTGGGAACCAGTCACTACTAACTCAAAGCTATCTCTTTGAACTTGCTACATGCTCTCAGGTGTTCATCAAGTGCATGGCTCCACTCACAAGTGTTTACTAAGGATAAAAATATTTCCCTACTTAGATGACTGGCTCGTTGTGATGCCTACTATGGAAAGACATATCATGGCAAAAAAATATTTGCTTCAACTGTGCCTAGCCTTGGGGATCACAGTCCCCTCACTACTTAACCAAATCACAGGTGGAACTCTCCTGGTTCCTGACATTGATCAGCTACTAGCTGTGTATAGTAAAAGAGTGAGCCAGACTACCCCAGGATGAATTGCCACAATTGTGAAAGCAGCACTAAATCTATCACGTGATACAGTCTTCGAAGTGTTAGTTCTTATGGCAGCATATATTCACACAGTCCAGCACACCAGACCAAATAAGAGCATTCTGCTGTGTACTCTCATAACTTTGTAGAGTCAAGCAACACAACCAGTGACACAACCCATAGAGCCTGTCTGAAACATCTGATCTGTTAATGGACAAAGTCAGCAAACCTCAGGTCAGGAACTCTATTCATTAAGCCTACCCCTACGGACAGAATTACCATAGATGTGTCCTCAATGGGATGAGAGGGGGCATTATCTGAACAGGATGGCTCAAGGAAAGTGCACTACAGAGGTGGCCAAATTACATATCAGCATCTTTTAGATGAGAACAGTCTTTCTTGCATTGCAGCTTTTCAAGACTCACTCCCAGGAAGTGCAATAGCTATACTCTCAAACAACATAGCAATGGTATGGTACATAAACAAGCAGGTGGAACCCATTCTTACCATCCATGCAGAAGAGCTGTAAAGGTTTGGAAATTGGCTTTTACTTCACATTGCTTTCTGATTACAACTTACATCTTAGGAACTTCCACCATAATTGTGAAGAAGTTGAGTGGGCAGATTCTGCTCATACATGAATGACTCTCAGAAATGCAGTTGAGCGCAAGATGTTCCATAAGTGAAGAAACTTTGTTATGATTGCTTTGCTTCACCATTAAACACAAAATGTGACAGGTTCTCCTCCATCATCCCCCAGGAAGGATTCTGTCAAGAGCCACAATCTTCCACATTTGTTTCCCAGATCCCCAGTATGCATTTTCTTCTTTTCCACTCCTTCCCAGGTTTTCACAGAAGTCTAAGATGTACAGAGACATAGCCATTCTCTTAGCTCTGTTCTAGTGTCTTCAGATTTGATTCCCTCTGCTCTGGCCATATATGAAAAGAAAAGTGCTTATTATTTATTGCTTTTATTTACTTTAGTTTGTTTACTATTTGCAGATACAGCCCAGGGGAAGAAATTCATAAAATAAATTAATTTTAAAAAGAACTAATTTACAAACAAGGAGCAATCTCAGAAGGTGGAGTCCTGCAGATAATTGAAACAATAAGTAAATATTATTAACAGAGTTGGAAAAACAAATGTGGATTAATTTAGTACTAAATATGGAAGATAAGCAGCAGGTCTGAGCATTGGGTTGAAATAAATGTGATCTAGGTGAGGGGAGACTGTTAAATGATAAGTCCAGTGGGAAAGCATTTGCAGACAGATTTTTGATGGAGGCATCTTTTGAGTTGCACTCTGAAACTTGGGAAAGAGGAAATTTCTTTTAGGTAAGGGTGAGGGATTGCCAGAATTTGGGTGCAAGCAATCCAATTATGCACAACTGATGAGATCAAAAGAAGACCAAAACATGCATGTCTGCAGCTAGTGGGGTTTGGTTTTATTGGCCCAAGTGTACTTATAATGACTTAAAAAGTAAAAAAAAAGCCATGGGCATTCAGAAACTGTGTATCTGAAGCACTGATGTGTACATAAGGGTTATTTGCATATATCCCATGGGCCTCTGCTGCAGAAGCATTTTAGTAATTTGGATAAATAGATGGATGAGAAACCGCAAATTCATTCCCAGTTTAGCACATGCTCCTCATGGATAGGGGCCACAAGTAACTGTCTCAACATAACCTTTTTCTTCCAGGCTTTGGGTTATTTGTATGCAAAACATAAGGGCTAAAACTACCATGGGAATGTAATGCTAGGTTTCTTAAGATCCTCACAGATCAGTAGCCTAGTAAGCATGAATGAATCTATGAGAAGGAGTAGTCAGTACAGTTTGCTTTGCTGGTTTGGAGTGAGGGACTTAATTGGGAGAAGTTGTAGAAGTTATAGAAGTTATAGGGGGTGGTTTTATTATGGAATTTGGTAGCAAGAGCTGGGAAGGTGTCTGGTTGAAGTAATTTGAAAAGAAGAGACCCTAGGAGTAGCTCAACTCTGTATGAGACTGAGAGTCATCTGCCTTTGGAAATATTGTTCCGGTGGTATTTATGAGGAGGCAGTTGCAAATGAATCAGCAGATTTTGTTTTCAGTGGACTGTAGAGTGAATGAGTTTTTTTTTGAGAATATGGGCACCCACCCCTTATTCAGTTTTAGCTAGGAAGACTCCTTTGCCTATTTCAGCTGTAGCTAGAGAGAAAGGGAAATGTTTTACAAGGCCATAATAAAAGAGAATTGATCTTTTCCCTGGTATTTTTAACGTAGCTATGGAAGTTAAATAACTGGTCCAGCCATAAACCTAGGTATTTAAAGGATGTGGTTGTTTCTACTGGGGTACAATTGAGATCTGAAATGCTGAGATTTTTAGGAGTTTTTTCCCATCTTTTGAGAGGTTAAAATATCATATTTTTTGTTTTGCAGAGGTTTAGGAGTAGAGTATGGTTGTATAGCCAAAAATGAATGGAGTGGAGATCAGAATGAAGCTGGATTTGAATAGTTGAATATGAGGAACTGGATCAAAAGATAACCATGTTTGATAACCGTCTTCTACTTCAATACCAACTCCTGCTGTCTCCCACATGCAGTCAGCTTTATCTGGAAATTCACTCCCTTCGTTTAACTGCATGATTTCTCCATTTCCAGTGATGGCCAGGGACCCTACATTTCCATCCATAGTTATTGATTTAATTACAGCCTCACAGAGACCTTCTACCAGGATGATATATGAGAATAAGTGGAAGAAATTCTCTATACGGGCTACCTTGAACCTCTTTGATGCATTTTCAGACTACATATTCCGGGTACTGACCTTGATGGCAGAGATACTTAAAGTAGGGACTAGTTATTCTTTGGTTAAAGTTCATTTAGCTGCTATCTGTTTGTATCATCAAGGATTCTCCTCTTTGACTTTAAACTCACTCAAGCTATGTAAAGGCTTCTTGAAAAGAACATTGCATTCTAGACCCCCCCCCCCCCCAAATCTCCTTGAGATCTTAATTTCATCCTGGAGAAACTTACTAATTTTCCCTTTGAACCCACTGGTTGTACATTCTATTTATTTTGCAAAACAGATTCAGATCCCTTGAGTCTGTGTGTGTGTGTGTGTGTGTGTGTGTGTGTGTGTGTGTGTGTGTGTGTGTGTGTGTGTGTTTTGTGATACCATTGGACTTATGAATGTGTAATAAGTGTGACAGAAGAAGGTTTGTTGAAGCTCTACATGTAAGGCAGAGGTTGTCTCTCACTAGCCTGTATTATACAGAGAAAAGGGATGAGGCTCTGGGATGGTCTGCATAGTTTTCACAATTTAGGTGTTTGATATATTTAGTGAGAAACTGTTGTGGTCATTCCAGTTGTGACAGGTGTTTGGGCACATGCTTACCGAATGGGCCTTTATACTCCATGATTGGTTTAATGAGTGCTGAGTGCAGTGAAATGATTGCTTTCCTGGACCTGGACCAAAGTACCTGTAGATACAAGCTGCTCAATGAAAAAGGACTTCCTTACAACAGTGGATACATGGTAATCAGAGGACAGCTTGTTGCCATCATAGGTTCCCAGATCCCTAACTACTGGATCAGTTTTCAGGGATGTGTCCATGTGACAGTTAAAAGGAGATTCATGCTTGCTGAAAGATATGATTAACCACTTTTTGGCATTTGCTATCCAGTGGGTTACATAAAAATTGACATTTATCTGGAGAGTCCCTCTATGATACCCAAGTGTGGGATGGTGTTGAATACCTTTGCAAGGTCCCGATAAGTATTATGAACTAATTTGCTTTCATCCATTGCTTCAGTAACTTTTTTGAAAAAGTTGATAAGGTTAAGTAGGCAGGACTTGCCCTTGTTGAATCTGAACTGGATTGGGCTGAAAGTCTGTAGGTTACCTATAGCCTTATTCATTAATACCATATTGAGCCTTTTCATAGCCTTACAGATGAGACTGAGCAGGCTTATGGGTCTATAATTACCCAGGTCTGTTGAATCTCCACCTTTGTGCAAGGAAATGATTGTTGCTATCCTCCATTCATCTTGCACAGAGCCTGTTTTAAGGCTAATATTAAACAACTTCTGTAGGAGATCAGACAAGTCATGTTTTAGGTTGACCGGTAGGCAGCCTTGTATGTTATCTGGCCTGAAAGACAGTGTTTTTAGCCTTAGATAGCATCTTGAAAACTTATTCTTGGGAGATTTGAGGGGGGAGGGGTGTAGATGTGACTATGTGATCTAAGAATATTGGAGGGGAGGAGGAGGATAAAGTTTGAACTAAATATGTACACTTGTAGATTGGCTGTGTTCTCTGAGTATGTGTATGTGATATAGTTTACAATTATTTCTGCAGAATTCTGGGCACTGTTTCTGAGATGTTTAGAATAACTGAAGTAGTCTGCTTGGAGTATAAAAGTGTATGTGCAAACACTTCCAGGCAAAAATATCAAGTCTTCTAGATTTTGTTGTTTATTTGGTAGCCAAAGATATGTTCTACCATTGTTTCTTTGTGAATTGCATATCTTATCTCTCTTCCTAATATTTTCTGATCACTTCTGATTGATTCCTATAGTTTCTTGCAATATTTTTATGCCCTGCTAATTATCCCTTTTTTATCAGAAGCTTCTCTTCTAGATTCAAGTAAAATCTCAACCAGAACAGGTTTAGGATTCCCTTATTTATTTCTAATTGTCTATACTATGATATCACTCCCTGATAGGGAAGGCAATTACTAGCCTGCAATCCAAATGTCTTCTTGACCTCTTCCCATTGTATTACCTTTCATTTACTAATTATTTCCTCCCAATACCTTGTTTTTTTTGCCATCTTCTTCCAGGAAATTCCAACCTCCTCCTTTCTATTCTGTGTACTCCTATTAGCAGTCTTCCCTATTGGCAGAATCTCCTTTCTTCATTCCTATTTTGGTTTAGTTCTTAGTATACTTTCTGCTACTTTATGAATATAATATTTCATATTACTGTTATTATTTTGCTTAAGGGTCTGCGTCCAAAATCCCATTCTTTCCTTATTTCTTGAATTACCCAATTCTTCATCGTCATCATCCCTTTCCACTTTAAATTATAACCTTTGCTTGTATGTATCAGAGCCTTAACTGTTTTGCTCTAAAATATCCCTTCATATCAGGTAATCCTAAAACTCCTTACTCTAGGGGGAGAATCAGCTTATCCCACTTGACTCATGCCCTGCTTCCATTCCAGATAAAATCCTTCAACTCTTTATTAATTACTGTCCACAACTTCTCTTTTGTTTGATAAAAATACGCCTGACCTGTGTATAAATCTAAAGGGACTAAAAACAGTTTTACTGTTTGTATCTTGCTATCCATATTCATAGGCAAGAGCTTCTTCTAGTTCTTAGTTTTTATATTATATTTTGCTTAGTCTCTTCCCACTTATCCATAGCAGCCATAACCAAATACTTTAATCCATAGTCCTAAATACTTCATTTTATCATGTTTCCTTTTCACTTTTTCTAGTTCATTTTCTTTCAGGTTTAGTTTCTTCTCTGCAGGCATCCAGGCAATGAACTTACTAGCAGCCATCTTGGAAGTCTCAAACTTCATCATTCTTAATCTTCTACATATTATCTGATGATTATCTACCAACATTCTCAGAGGTAACTCTTGATAAATGCCTTATATACCTGAATAAGGTCTCCTCTTAAATATCTGTATGCGACTGTACAAGTTTAAATATTGTAATCTTTCACATTAACAAATGTTCACATCCATGGATGTTGGTATATCTCCACTGTACACTTTCCAATTTACTAATGCTAGTTTTCGTATAAAGTTTTCATATTATTATTCCATACTCTAGTTTGACCTAATGTAGCTTACAAACAATGATTTCATCATTTTTGTTTTCATGGACTTTGTAAATCTTTTTATACAGCCTTAGTTATGTAACTGTCATTAAGCAATTGGTTGATATGATCAGAAAAACTCAAAACTGGAATTACCCATGTAATAAACTCATGTCCTTAAAATAAATCTACAGATCTGATGGCCTTTTCATTTTTCTTCACAAATGGATCTAGGATCCAATCCTGGGATCTGGCTTGACCGCATAAACAATACTTCGGATCCAATTCTTAAGCTTCTCCCTCTCCCACAATGGTCTACTGTGCCTCCATCTCTTCAGATCTCATTTGCTACCATAGCAGCATGATGGACAATTCAATTCTGAGCATAAGAGTGTCTTTTTTGATACTATTTCTTTGTGAATTAGTGCTTTCTTCTAATTACATATAAACTAAGTACAATTTTCCTTCCTCCCTCAGCTGTATGCAGGCATTAGGGTTTTTTCACAGTTACTGTTTCTTTACTTTCTCTTGTACCACTTGTGGTACATGGCTGGTATTCTATTTTTACAGGGGTTTCTTCCTGGATTTTTATTTATCTATTTCCTGTTAACTAAAAAGAGCACAGCGTTGCGGGTCCACAGAGAGAAGTTTATTAACAAATATTTCCTCTTAAATTGTTAAAAAATTTGGTTTCTTTCTATTTGTTTAACTGTCTACTTTTTGGGTTAAACTTATTGTAGTTTAAATTATAACCTTCTACCTTTCAGGTTAAACTCGTTGTTTAAACACTTTTTTCCCTTTTTATGGTTTACTGTTTAACTGCCACCTACCATGTTAGAGAAACCTATGGGTTTTAAGAAGTACACTTCTTGTGGGCATTAGATTCCTAATTCTGATGTCCACAAGAAGTGCGTATACTGTCTAGGGGCTGCCTATCTGGATTCTCCATGCACTTTTTGTGCCACTTTTTAATCTTAGGGTGCACTCTGATCATTGAATTAAATTGATACTGAAAGGATTACTTCCTGCTGAGGCTTAAACCCCTCAAAACCAACTCAAGTTGTCTTGGAGCTGAGGAAAAGGCATCTTCTCAAATCTCCAAGAGCTTCCTCGGAACCATCTGAAAAGCTACAAAAGGTCTCGGATCCAACTTCTTCAAATCCAAGGCCTGTCAGGCTGCCTTGGAACCACAACAGTCCTCAGTTCCAACTGGGTAAGCCCCTACTGCCAGCGCTCCCCTTCTGTACACCTCTTTCTCAGATCCTAAACCATCGGATGTGACAAGTATAGAGTCTGCACACCGGAATTTGTGTTAAAACCTGTGTCTCTGGCTCTGCCTTCTCAGTTATTTCAAATGCTGAGGAAGCACCCTAGACCAGCATCCACAGAATCATGCAGATCTTCAAGGAATTTGACAGAGGCAGATTTAGAGAGGATGATGCAGGTATTTCTCAGGGCTGAGATCTAGATGGGGGTCTTGCCATCTCCTTCCCCACTTAGATCTGTGAGTACACCTACCCAACCAGTACTGTTTCCTTCTCTGATCCGGCCTGTGGTTTTGGAGTCCCAGGGATCCAAGATCCCCGAGAAATTCAGGGTCAGATCTGAGGAAGCTTCCTTTCTTGACTCCAATGATGTCCCTAACCAGTCCTGCTCCAATACCTTTGGATCAGACTGGGTGTCAGATCTGAGAGGTCAGCGCCAGGTCTGATGAGTTGGTTTTGGCTCCTACGTTGTCAGATCCTTTTCCTCCCCTTGGTGCCGTAGCACTGGATAGCTCCAGTCCAGTTCTGTCTGGAGGGCTTAGATCTGGGACTGGCCAAGACCTCCTTTCTTCAGCTGCTTTGGTTCCAAGGAGAGGAGGAGATGTTTCCCCCGGGTCCTTTAGCTTTTCAGGTAGTAGAACGGGCTTTCCTCTTTGCATAGAGAGTCACCATCCTCTCTAATCTCAGATCCTAACTTTTGCCTCACCTCAGTTAAGAGCTCTGAGCCAATCATTTCTACTCCTCAGTGTCAGCCAGCTCTGGGAAGCCACCACACATATTCCCCAGAGGGATTCTCCCCCTCTTCCAACACTTCTATCGAACACCCAACGGAGGAAGTACCCTGGAAGAGTACGTTTAAGAAGAGGCACATTGACTCCCCTGTGGAGTCTCTCATGAAGACACCAATTTTGATGAGGGAGAAGGATCACCCCGATTGCCACCTGATGATGTCTCTTTTGGGGACATCCTGGAACTCCTCAAACAGAAGGGTGGCTGGTCTTTCCAGTCTCCTTCTCCTGAAGAATTGGTGTTCTTTGAGGCTTTCGCAGCTGGCCTATCTACATTTTGGGTGACCACCCTGGTGGATGAACATATTGACCTAGTTTCTTGCCAGGCCTGGGAGGAACCAGACACTGTTGAGCCCATCCCCAAGTGCCTGGACAAGTTCTCAGTTCCCCCTTCAGATAAACCTCACTGGAACAAGGAAATCACAGTTGATGCTATAGTTGTGACGACAGCCACTAAGAAGGAGCTAGTTGAACAAAACTCCTCTGTCCATCCACCAAAAAGGGAATCCAGAATGATGGACAGATCTAGAAAGTGAGTGGATGCCTTAGCCTCATTCGTGCTGAGGTCATTGAACTAACTGGCACACTTCATTCATTTGCAGACAAATTTGATCAAAGTGCATTTCAAACTCTCTCTTTGAGCTCATGTCTGCAAAGGACCTTAAGAAGGTCCCTCCTCAACTGACCAGTCTTTCGTCCATTTCCAATGCATCAATGAAGCTGATCTCCCATACAGCTGAGGGTGCCTCAGGAGCAGCCAGTTCAGGCATAGCCATTAATAGACATGCCTGGATGAGGCTGTACGACTTCACAGAACCCTTCAAGGCATCATTTATTAATGCCCCCTTTGATGGCTCATCTTTGTTCAGGCCATCAGTGAAAGATATGCTCACCCACAGCAAGCAAGAGGGAAAGACCCTGTCTGCTGTTGGAATCAAATTTTCTACCCCTCAACGTACATTTACTAGGAACCAGCAAGGTGGTAAGAAAATGCAGTTCTGGAAATCTCAGGGACCTTTTCAGGATACTCGTGGGGATACTTCCTCCAGAGGCATAGAAGAAGGTTTCAATGGCAGATGTCACCCCAGAGGCAGAGGGGATCAGCAAAACCAGGGCTTCAGAGACTCCTTCTCTGATAGGCTCTATCAGCACTCCTGAACCATTGCCCAACTGTTCACCTCTATAGGCAGTTAGGGGTCATTTTTCCTTGCACCTGGCACCTGGACAAATCTCACAAAAATTCATGGGTGCTAAGAATCAAATTCAGAGGTTACTACATACAGAAACTCACACAAATGGTGCACAATGTGCTCAAAATAGACCAGATAACCAAAAGTAGCACAGCGTTGCGGGTCCACAGAAAGATTTTATTAATACAAAGACATGAGGTTAAGCGCTTTCATCAAGTAAATTGACTTAATCAGAACAAGTAATAGTAAAAACATTGAAGCTTAAATAGCAAACAGTTTAAATTCATTGGTTCAATATTAACCAATACTATGCTTAAAATACCACTTCTCATAAATAGTTAGCAGTATATGCATGACCAAAAAATGAATAATTAATTAGTTAGATTCAATATAATAAAAAATTTCTACAAAAACACTTCTCTACAAAAAATATAGAACAATGTATGGTACATGTATATGTACTTTCCTAATGGTGAATCAAAAACAAATCAATATATGTTAATATATATTAAAAATATACACAAAAGTTATATAAAATACATATTTAAAATTAAAAGTAAAATACTGGAGAAATCCAGTGTGGGCCATATTATCATGCCCATCCCTTCCAGCAACACTAGTGCTTCAAACTCTTGGGTCCATGTCAGCTACCATTCTTCTAGTTCCTTTAGCAAGACTCTGTATGTGAATCTTTCAATGGACATTGGCAGTACAGTGGTCTACTCTTTATCAGCCTCTATATTTTCCCATAAACCTCACTCCAGTCTGCAAACGTCATGTTCCCTGGTGGATCCAGTCAGATGATGTGTTTCTGGCAGACCATTCTCCCTTCTTCCCTAGTTGCGACAGTGACCACAGATGCTTCCCAACTGGAGTGGGGGGCATTTCTTGGGGAGGATGGAAAAAGACACGTCGCCCCCCTCAAGAGACCAAGTTGAATATCAGTGCCCTAGAGATGACAGCAGTTCTTCTTATGTTGCAAGCCTTTCAGGACATTTTCACTCTTGTGACTATCACAATCCATACAGACCACATGTCAGTAGTTTGGTACATCAACAAACAAGGAGGAACCTGTTCCTACACATTGTGCAGAGGCCATAAGGGTTTGGGAATGGGCAATCTTTTCAGACTACTTTCTCACTACAATGCACATACCAGGGAAAACCAACACGCTGCCAGACAGACTCAGCAGGTCCATTCTGATTCCTCACGAATGGTCCCTCAGTCAGACGGTAGTGAATATGATCTTCAGCTGCCAGGGCCAGTCTTACTGTAACCTATTTGCCTCGCCCCTCAACAACAAATGCAGCAAGTACTCCATTCTGATTCCCCCCTCTAGGGGAGTCACCAAGAGATGCTATGAGTCGTGCTTGGCCCCCAAGTCTCCTCTGTGCCTATCCTTTTCTTCCCCTGATTCCAAAGTTCCTACAGAAAGCAAGCAGGCTGAAGAGCTCAGTTGTCCTTCTTGCCCCCTTCTGGCCTCGACAGATATGGTTCCCCTTCTTCTGGTCTCACTTGAAATATCCTCCATGGATACTGGAGCCCACAAAGGATCTCTTATCTCATCCATCAGGAATACAAAATCCCAGTCTCCACACCATCAAGATGACCACATGGTTTCTCCACTTCTAGTGATAGTAAGACAGTCCAAGCTCGCTTCCCCAGTTCATGACATTATCTTCGCCACCCAGAAGGCCTCTACCAAGAAAGTCTACAGAAGCAAATGAAAAAGATTCTCTATATGGGCTTACAAGCAGAATATTGATTCTTTTTCAGCACCTACTTTGGCCATTCTTCTTTTTCTCACTACTCTTTTTAAGGAAGGAGCTAGCTTTTCTACTGTAAAACTTCAATTGGCAGGCATTTACAACTTCCATGTAGGAAACAAATCATTCTCTTTGGCTTCGTCCAGGTTATGCAAAGTTTTCATGAAGGGAGTTTTTCCTTCTCAGACCTCCAATAAAGGATCCCTCTCCTCCTTGGGATCTGATGATGGTCCTTCAGGCGTTAACTTAGAAACACAGTAAACTGGCGAACAAATGTGATATGAAGTTTCTTTCTTGGAAAATCCCTGAATGCATGGTTGAAAATAAGCTGATGACACATATCATCTTTTTAAATACATGCAGGATCACAGTACAGCAGGGATTGGGGAATTTGCCATTTCCCTTCTGGAGTGCGGTCTCAGAACTGGTATTTATAATTAGCAGGATGTGTAAGGGGTGAAGGGAGGGGGGTTTACCTGTGCTAAAAATGTTTTTCTTTTTTGATCAGCCATATGTGCTTGAGCACTTGTCATTCACTGGTTTGATTTTTCAACATATGTATATATACATATATAATAATATATGTATATATATATATGTGTGTGTGTGTGTGTGTGTGTATATATATATATATATATATATATATATATATATACACACACACACACACACACACACACACACACACACACATGTGTGTGTGTGTGTGTGTGTGTGTGTGTGTGTGTGTGTGTGTGTGTGTGTGTGTGTGTATATATATATATATATATATATATATATATATATGTATATATATATGTGTGTGTGTGTCTGTGTGTGTGTATGTATATATGTATATGCACGTGTATATCTATCCAAATACATATATATACACATCTACTGCTGTGGACAAGAGTGTATGGAGATACACACACAGACACACACACACACACACACACACACACACACACACACACACACACACACACACACACACACTACTGTGAATAATAACAGCCACCATCCATTTGTTTGTTTGTTTAATTAATTAATTAATGTGTGTGAATGGCTTACCATTGAGAGTAGATAGATATTACCATGCTTCTGAGGCTTTTAAAGTAGGTTATCAGACCACATTTTCAATAAATATTATTTTACTGAAATAGAAGCTGTGTGAGAGCTCCATTGTTCATTGGTTGAGTATGTTTATTGGTTTCTTTCTTTCTGGTACTGTCTCAAACTTCCTGGCTCATCCATAAATCTTTCATTCCTGTGTTATCTTTAAAAAAAACTCATTGCTACTTATTGTACCTTCAGGGAACATATGTATCATCTTTGGAATATGTGGAATGCTGAACACTTCTCTAGGAAATGGTAGTTACTGGGAGTGTATCTTTTTATAACTGCAGTACTGCCCCATGCGCCAGATCCTTTGCACTATAGCACTAAGTTAGGGTACATATGTCCACTCTACTGAGCATTTGCCAGTAGTGGACTCAACTCTGTAACTTTACAGTAATTTCACAACCATTACTAGAGGATAGTACTGCATCTTCTAGTCACTTTTCTTCCCAGACGATAAGTAGTTGGTATTTAACCCACAGATACACACTTTCTCTTCTTGCTGTCATGATTGCTATTGAACATGGGATGCTAGTGAGGTAGTCAAATACAAACATCTACACTGGCAAGCTGGTTGACCTCTATCATCAAAAAGATATTATGTTGTTTATTTTTATGCTTCCCACAGGAAGGAGGTGTAGTTGGGTATGTTCTGAATGGTTTTAATGAAATGAGACGAGGCCTAGGCTCCTTGTATTCTCCAGTTATTCTGTATTTTATAAATCAGACTGTGTGTAGATAAATACCTCACTCATTCTTGTTTGATTTATTTCAGGTGTCTCTTTGTCTTCTGTGGCTTCAGAAAGTGATTATGCCATTCCCCCAGATGCCTACCCTACTGATACAGAATGCTCAGAGCCTGAGCAAAAACTGCCTAAAACAACATGTTCCTCCTCTAGTGACAATGGCAAAAATGTAAGTATCAATTCCACTTCAGTTTTCATGTCTGGTCAGTTAAAATAGTTTTCGTTGAATTAATGAAAGAACTATGTTACTTGTGTTCCAACTCTAGTGACAGTGGTGGAAATGTAAGTAGCCATTACAGTTCAGCTCTCAACCAAGTCTTGTTCAGTATAGCAATAACCCACGCCTGGGTGTGGGTAATGCTGGATTTATCCATGGTTGGTGTGGTTTGGTCACGAGGGTGAAGCCCGAGTGGCCAAACAGAGCCAACCGTGGGTAAATCCAGCATTACCCACACCCAGAAGTGGGTTATTGCTATTATACAATGACATTATTTAAGAAAAAAAAGAATTACTTTTCTTAAATAATGGCACTGTATAATGCCTCCTTGCTGCTCTTCCGCAGCTGTCTGGTATTCTGCGGCAGTTCTGATGTACTGCGCATGCGTATGCCTACGCAGTACATCACAGCTGTGGGCAAAAGCAACAGAGAAAGCAAATGTCCGTTGCTTTTTACAAACTGTTTCGCTATGTTAAATGGGTTTAACATAGCGAGACAGCTTTTAAAAAGCAACGGAGAATCTCTGTTGCTTTTTTTAAAGCTGTCTCGCTATGTTAAACCCATTTAACATAGCGAGACAGTTTTGAAAAAAACAACGGAGAAAGCACGATCTCCGTTGCTTTTTACAAACTGTCTCGCTATGTTAAACTCATTTAATATAGCGAGACAGTATGAAGCAACGGAGATCTTGCTTTCTCCGTTGCTGTAAAAAAAGAGTTATAATAATGGAAAAAGTCTGGGCGACCAGACCTTTTTCCATTACTATAACTCTGATTTACAACATGCATGCTGACCAATCAGCGTGCATGTTTTTGAATATTAATGGGGGGGGGGTCGTTGTATAATTACAAATATTTGATGTAAAAATAATGAAAGGATTACTTCAATGAACAAATGTATGAGCTATGCCATTTAACATTTATATTATCTCCCCTTGCACAGGGATAAGTAGATGTTCTTCGTTCCCCATTGCTGCAGTCCTTACTATTGGGTATAGTCCGCGTCCAGTCGGCCCGAATACCAGAGTATAAGGCTGACGTCGGTCAGGGCGCATTAGACTGACGTCAGTACGTCAGGGTACTAATGCGCATGACCGACGTCATATCCTCAGTCTTTTTTGCCGCATGGTCCGATGCAGAAGCAGTTTTGCGAGTGCAGGTTGGCGTTCTGAAATATTTCCGAAACCGGAGTTTCAGACCGAAACAGAGTTGGCTAAGTACCCCGTTGGGAACATTTTGGTTTTTTCTTGCCTCAGTATTTAACCGGATGTCAGAAAAAGTGAATAACTGTATTTCTTGTGGGAAACAGATACCTCATAGGGATTACCATACCTTGTGTATACCTTGTTTAGGGCCTGAGCACGGCGTTGTTGGTTGCCGCTCTTGTGCTAGGTTTAACAAACGCACTATTAAGAGGAGGTTAGACTGTGCCAGGTTAGTGTTTGGGAAGCGTTGCAATTATAAAATGCCGTCGGATGCTCCGACGCCCGCTTCGCCCAAGAAGCGCAAGGACAAAACAGCGAAGCCTAGGGTTGATGAACCGGCAGTCCCGGACGTCGGTTCTTTAGAAGGCTCAGTGGAGCCAGAGGTTTTGCCAGGAGTTTCCATGGAGTCTCAGGCAGAAACTTTACTGTTACAGGATGTGCCTTCTCAGGAGGTAGGCCAGGCTGAGGGGCTTCTCAGGTAACTGTTCTTCCCTCTCTTCCCAAGGTAGTTAGAGCCTCTCCTTCTGTTGCCAAAACTTCTTTGAGAGGTAGGCCTAGTTCAGCTTCAGTGGGGGCTTCTCCTAGCATTTCGGGTTCTGTACCTAAGAAACATATGCTTAAAATGGCAGAAGATTTGATTACTATGATTAGAGGTTCTATGCCCCGCCTGATAAGAGGCCTAGGGTGGAACCGGAGTTTGATAGTTTTGAACAGTGTTCAGAGGCTTCAGAGTCTTCTGCAGAAGACTTGCAGGAGTATCCTACTTATTCTGATTCTGATGTGGATGATTCCACTCCTACAGCTTCTCCTCCTGAGGATTTCTCATTTTCAGAGACTCTGCATTCCATGAGGGAGCACTTTAAATGGGAAGGCCAGGATTACTCTGATTCCAGGAAAAGGCTTAGGGAATTCTTGTTTTTACCCCAGCATAGGCCCTTAGCTATTCCTCCTGTGTTGAATGTGGTGGAAGATGTTTTGCAGAGGCTTCACTGAACCCTGACTCTTTGCCTCCTGCTCCTGTTAAGCCTGATAGGTATTATAGGGTGCCCAAGCTCATAAGTATTTGTTTAAGAGTCCTAGGGCGGACCCAGAAACTATTTCTCAAGGGCCTAAAGGTGTTAAGGCCTCTGTGGTTAAAAATCCTGTTCCCACTGATAAAGAGGCAAGGGCTTTGGATAGGTGGGGAAAGAAAGTGTATACTTCTTCCGCTCTAGCCATGAGAGCGTTGAATTGTCAGTTTCACATGCTAAAATATCAGAATTATCTCCTTTCACAATTAAAATCTAAGGTGGATGCTTTGGCGGAAGGTATTGAGTGTAAAGAGTTGCTGGATTTGGTTCATGTGTCTGAACAAGTGGGTAAGCATTCTTTGCAATGTGGTTTTGATGCTGTACAGGCCTCCTCGAGGGTGGCTGCTACTAGTTCTGTTCTTCGCAGGCATGCCTGGTTGAAGGATCAGAATTTAGCTGAGCATGTTAAGACAAGGATTTTGGATGCTCCTTTACAGTCTGATGTGTTGTTTGGATCGCCTGTGGAAGCAGTTTTAAAGAAAATGGAAGACAAAGCTAAGTCTATGCAAACTGTTAAAGATTTTTGCAGGTGCAGCCACCGAAGTTTAGTAGAAATTGGCCTGCTAAGGGGTGGACATATCCTGCTTATGATTCCCAGTCTAGGGGTAGGTCTAGACGTGGTAGGGGCAGGCGTCAAGCTTCTTTTAGGGCTGGAACAGCGAGTTCACCTGCTCAGACTTCTGGTGAGGGCAGGGGTCAGTCCTTTCGTAAACAGACCCAATGACCTGTCTTTTCAGCTGCCAGTAGATTCTCGTCTGGCAGCTCCTTTGGGAGGAAGACTGTCTCTTTTCAAAGAAAATTGGGATTTAATTACTCAAGACAAATGGGTGTTGGATATCATTCACCACGGTTACAGATTTTATTTCCATACAATGCGCCCTTTCAAAGGCATGCCAGACGTTCCTCCTCCACAAAGAAAGGAGGCTCACAAGCAAGTTTCTCAGTTACTCCGGATGGGGGCCATTCAGCCAGTCCCTGTATCAGAAAGGGGCCTAGGATTTTATTCTCGCCTGTTCCTAGTACCAAAGAAGGGGAACACGTGGAGACCAATTTTGGATTTATCTCTCCTCAACACTTTTCTGGACATTCCCAAGTTCAAGATGTTGACGTTACAACAGCTTTTACCTCTGCTGGGCAAAGATCACTGGATGGTAACTTTAGATCTCAAGGAAGCTTACCTTCATGTGCCTATAAGGCTAAGTTGCAGGAAGTATCTGCGGTTTCGAGCTGGAAATTCTCATTATCAGTTCTCTGCATTGCCCTTTGGCTTATCTACTGCCCAGAGTATTCACAAAGGTTCTGGCTCCAGTGATAGCTTACTTCAGGCTTCAAGGAATTCAAATCTATCCTTACTTGGACGACTGCCTGATTCTGGCTCAAAAAGGAAGACCTTCTACAACATCTGGAATATGTTATAGCAGTGCTAAGATGCCTAGGGTATTCTGTGAACGAAATAAAGTCCAGTCTAGTACCCTCTCAAGACATGTGCTTTCTGGGTGTGAGACTGAATACAGCAGCCCAGATGGCCTTTTAACCCCGGACAAACAAAAGAGTCTGTCACTTTACTTCCATCAACTATCTCATCAGTCCGTGCTGACTGCAAGGACAGTCCTTCAAGCATTAGGGTTCATGGCATCTTGTATTCTGGTGCTTCCCAATGCCAAACTGCATATGAGGAAGCTACAATGGTATCTCAAAATGTATGGACACAGCACTGCCAGGATTTGGACACTGTCATTCAAATAATACCTTGCCTTCAAAAGAATTTTTGTGGTGGGCTCAGGAATGTCACCTAAACAAGGGACTCTCTGTGACCCGGCCAGAGGCGAGTCAGATTTTAACGACAGATGCCTCGGACATTGCTTGGGAGCTCATCTAAATGGAAAGTGGATACAAGACAATTGGCCTGCCAGACTACAGCATCTACATATCAACATGAAGGAGATGTTAGCAGTCCAGTTTGCATTAATGGCTTTCAAGGAGTTACTTCTTCCAGGGCAGGTGTTGATTCTAACAGACAACACAACTGTCATGTGGTACATCAACAAACAAGGGGAACACATTCTTATCCTCTATGCAGGCAAGCAATGATTTTATGGGAGACTGCGCTAAGCTTGCAACTAACTCTTCAGGCAAGGTTTCTGCCAGGAGCACAGAACTCCTTAGCAGATGTGTTAAGCAGACAAATCATGGATCCCCACGAGTGGAAACTGGATCTTCATGTATTTCAAAATTGACAGTGTCATGGGGACTCCAGACATAGATCTGTTCGCTTCTCCACTAAACCACCAGCTGCCACAGTATTGCACAAAGGGGTTTCATCACACAGCTTGGAAAGTGGATGCTCTGTCTTTCAGTTGGAAAAACCTTCATGTGTATGCCTTTCCTCCTCTGCCTCTTCTTCCAAAGGTACTATTAAAGGTCAGACAAGACAGGCCAAGGATGATTTTGATAGCTCCAGATTGGCCTCGGCAACACTGGTACCCACTACTACGGAGTCTGGTAAGGAAGCCTCCATGGCCTTTACCTCTGATTCCTCATCTGTTATCTCAGAAGGATGGTCATCTGCTCAATGTCAAGCTTCACTCTCTTCATCTAACAGCCTGGCATATTCTGTGTTGAAACACAGCAGGTCTCAACTTCCTCAACAAGTTTTAAATGTGATTATGGAAGCTAGAAGACCTAGTACAAGGAAAGTGTACGCAGAAAAATGGAAGAGATTTTTATTTTGGAGTACAGCAAAGAATTTGCAGGTTTCTGAGCCTAATTTTGAGTGTGGCTCTTCAATATCTTACTGAGTTATTGGACAAAGGTTTGTCCTTCTCTTCCATTAAGATTCATGCTGCAGCAATTTCAGCTCACTATGATTGTGACCCACCATTGTTTTCGCACCCTTTGTTCAAGCAGTTTCTTAGAGGGCAAAGAATATAAGACCCCACGTAGAGCTCCTACTCCTGCTTGGGATCTCAATTTTGTGTTGGAAAAACTTACTCTACAACCTTTTGAGCCTGCGGCTACTGCTGAATTGAAATACTTGTCATGGAAGACTGCTTTTCTGTTGGCTATTACTTCTGCAAGAAGGGTGTCTGAGTTGCAGGCCCTTATGGCAGTAGAGCCATTTTGATTTTCCATAAGGATAGGGTATCATTACGTACTAATCCTTCCTTTATGCCTAAGGTGGTTTCTAGTGTGGCTTTAAACCAAACTATTCATTTGCCTACTTTTTATGCAGACCCCCAAAATAAAGGGGAACAGATTTTGCACACTTTAGATGTACACAGGCAATTGCGTTATTATTTAAGCAGGACTAAGGATTTCAGGCAGTCTCAGCAGTTGTTTGTTTCTTTTGCTTTGAGTTCACAGGGCAAGCCTGTGTCAAAACAAACTATTTCTAGGTGGATTGGCTTTTGCATTGCATTTTGTTATTCCCATCATGGCAAGGAGATTCCAGCTGGGATTAGGCCTCATTCCACTAGGGCTACTGCCACTTCAACAGCTTTTCTAAGGGGTGGCAACTAAGGATATTTTGGAAGCAGCTACTTGGAGTTCAGTGCATACTTTCTCTAAGCATTATCACCTTCCTATCTACTCTAAGTCTAGGGCTGGTTTTGCCACAGCTGTTTTGCAAGGCATGTTGTCAGCTCCTGCTTCTTTATGATTTGCCAGCCTCCCTTACCTCTGCTTTGGGATTCTACCCAATAGTAAGGACTGCAGCAATGGGGAACGAAGAACATAGTACAGTTTTGTACCTACCATAAATGTAGATGTTCGAGGATCCCCATTGCTGCAGTCCAATTTACCCTCCCTCCTTCCCCTCTGTGTTTAGGGGTGGTTGTGTAGGTGAGGTTACATGCTTATATTTTTGTATATATTCTTGTTTATATTGTACATATTTTTGGTGCAGGTATTTTGGGCCTTGTCTTTTTAGGGTCTTCTGACATCTGGGGCAAGAAAAGACTGAGGATATGGCGTCGGTCATGCGCATTAGTACCCTGACGTACTGACGTCAGTCTAATGCGCCCTGACCGACGTCAGCCTTATACTCTGGTATTCGGGCCGACTGGACGCGGACTATACCCAATAGTAAGGACTGCAGCAATGGGGATCCTCGAACATCTACATTTATGGTAGGTACAAAACTGTACTTTTCAAGCTCTGGTTTTAAGTAAGGAAGGATTAAAAAAAAGAGTGAAAGACGTGACACTTATTAGGCATGTTGCATGCTCGATATCCATATCAACTGTTTATCAAATCATCCACTTAGTAATTTACTGGGGTTTAGTTTCAAAGGCAGGAAAGATTTCCAGAGTGATAGTCTACATGCAGAAACAAAGCAAGGGAAAGGTACAGTACCACAGACAATAATAATAATAATAATGCATCAACATGTATTGTAATATTTGTAAAAATAAAATTCATGTTTTGAAATTGTATCCATTTCTGTGATGTAAATGAATAAAGCCTTGACTATGATCCAGATGTCCTAAGTTCAGAGAGAGAAACAGGTGGTGTAAGAGCCAGGTAGAGGAGAGTGACAGTGCATGGTTGACACTGGCGTAATCATCCTGGGGATGAGATGGCTTCTAGTCAGCTAATCAACACCAAGTAAGAGGAGGCTTGCATAATACCAGATGACGGGGACCAGAGACAATCCCAAGGTAATGATGGTAGCTTTCAATAGCATGTGTGTGGAAGCCATGCCCATGCATGGAAAGAGAATAGAATTCTTCATGGTGATGTTGTTCCTCACATCGGTCACTTGGGGTGGGGTGGAGGTTAAGGTCTCATTTCGAAAACTCCATCACTACCTAGATGTTGGTGAGGACACACACCACCTTTTTGGATCTTTGGTTGGCTGTCAACCGTGCAGTAGGATTCTGCAGTTTTGAAGCAATAACTGGGCTGAGGAGTGATGTGGGGTTTCATGGAGAGTATGTTGGAGAGTAAAAAGAACCTTACAACAATGCAAATCTGTGCAACAAAATCCCTTCCAGTGAAAAATGTGGAATAAGCTCCCAGTGTCTAAACCTGCATTCGACGGTAGTCGGACTTTCTGAATTCTTTTGAAGAATGCATATTCTTCTTAAGTTTACAAGAGTTGTAGAGATCCTACTGTCTGATGGACAAACTGAAATGGAAAATGAAGTTAAAGTCCACAGAGCTGGTCCAGAATGGAGAGTGATGCGAGCACACAAAGAAACTACCGTGTGAATGTCTTTCTTTAAGAAATGTTTAATTTCTCCCTACCGGAAAAAATTACGCGCAAAATGCAAACTGACAAAGGAAATAGGAGTTTAAGTTTGCAGGTCAAGGAGAGTGATGTCGACAAGCAGAGAGACCACTGTGTAAGTAATAGAGCACCACTGTGTATACTTAATCTCTCCTTGACCCTTGTTTTATTTTTATGCTGCATATAATCTATGACTATATGTTTTTTATATATATATATATATATATATATATATATATATATATATATATATATATATATATTGATTTTTGTTGTTTTTCTGCTGCATACTTGATGTTATTGTTTTTTATGTCTGAATTTTCAATAAATCCTAAAAGAAAGTGCAGTTGAAGTCTGCAGAACAAGTCAGGAATTTGTAGACATGCAGTCAAGTATTCATATCACCCCTAAAACAAAAGTGCAAAGTGTAAACTGACAAAGGAAACTGCAGTTAAAGTCTGCAGAATAAGTTTGCAGTGGTGAGTGATGTAAACAAGCATAGAGTATATAGTGATGGTATCCCAGTACTGGTCGTTCTCTCCCCACCAGTAAAACTAAAATGCAGAGTGCACTTTAGCAAAGAAAACTACAATTAAAGTCTGCAGAACAGGTCCAGAATGGAGATATATGCAGAGAAATGGAAACCACAGAATGAATATAGCAGCTTCTCTAAATTTGTTTAACCTATTTCCATACCTAAAACTGGTGTAGAACACAGGCTGATAAAGACGAATGCAATTAATATTTGAAGAGCAAAACCATATAGATACTACTGTATGAATATCACAGTTTAACTGAGTACTGTTTAATCTCTCCTATCTCTAAAGGTGAAGTTTAATGGCATGTATAGTTCAAGTACATGGAACAAAACTCAGATGGAGAGAGATTAATACAAACAAAGATGCCACTTTTGAATATAATTTCTGCTTTATGCACTGTTTTAACATTTCCCTGCCCCTAAAACTATAGTACAAAGTACCCATTGGTTAAAGGAAAAATCTCTAAGCAAATGCATAACATAGAAGGATGCAGGCAGGCACAATGACCACCGTATGAATATTAAAGTTTGTTTGAGTCAAGAGGCCATTTGAAGCATTTACCAATTCAATTATAATAAAGTAAGGGACCTTGCATGGAGGCAGCTTGTAAATGGTTGCATCCCTTAACCGTCATTACTCAGTAATTTACCATTCCTCTTTATAGTTACAAATAAGTCAAGTAAGATATGCATCATCGATGCCTCAACTCTAGATGGTGTCCTTTTTTAAAGCTAGCATAAACTGGTACTCTGTTGAACAAGCCAGAATGTGCCATTGTAATTGTAAAACTCTTTGAGTGCAAATAGTGTCTGGGGATCTTTGAAATGTATTTACTAACACTCCAGCTGATTAATCATTGTTGTAGTAGACATGTAAAGGGTTCAACTACATATTTAGTTTAGAAATAACATGGCATGTGATATACTAAGTCACTAAAATACAAACTGCTAACTGAGCTGTTTGATAATTTTACTGCAATAACACAGGCAATATACACCATTGTATGCCTTTGCATTCTCTTTCTGTTGTTGTCAGTAGCTCAATCATCTCATCCCACTGATTGTCTTGGGAAGCACTCCACCCCTGGATCAGAAAATTCCGCAACCTGTAATGGAGAACGCACTCCTTAAATATCACACTAGAATTCTTCTACCCCATTCACACATCAGTGTGGCACTACCCTTGCACTGCACTCACTTTCACTTCTGGAAAGCTACAGCTGTTTAAGTGTTTCTGAAATCTAATTGTTTATTTTTGGGCCTATGTTAGGCTTAGTTGCTGCTTTAGAGTGGTAGACTAGGTCCTGTTAATGATAAAGGTTGTTGCTCATACTTAGCAATAACCCACGATTGGGTGTGGGTATCACAGGATTAAACCCATACTTGGTGTGATGTGATCATAAGGATAAAGCCTAAATGATCAAACAAAGCCAACCATAGGTTAATCCTGTGGTACCCACATCCAGAAGTGGGTTATTGCTATAATACAATGACGTAATTTAAGGAAAAAAATTGCTTACTTTTCTTAAATAATGTATTAGTATAATGGGTGCTTTGGTGTTCTTTCACTATTTTCCTTCTTTACTCTCTTTACTTTAGTGGAACAAAGTACTATAGCAGTCTGTGTGTCTCATTTTTTCTTTTTCTTTTTTGTCTTTC
The DNA here is from genome assembly GCF_019279795.1 of Protopterus annectens. Taxonomy (NCBI): domain Eukaryota; kingdom Metazoa; phylum Chordata; order Ceratodontiformes; family Protopteridae; genus Protopterus; species Protopterus annectens. The sequence goes on from NC_056737.1 coordinate 1,659,899,325, forward strand.
TTTCTCTCTCTTTTTTTTTTACAAATTTACCAGAAAAACAAAAATTTTACAAGGCACAGGTCTAAAAAATGAGGAAACTTACGAATGTTCTGCAAAACTGTGTACACTTGAGTCTAGTTATAAGTGGTATAATTGATTATACTTCCAATAAGCATTACTTCTGAACTGTCCAGAGTTTTGCAGAATGTCACAGATTTTTTTGTAGACTCTCTTGTAATATGACATATACATTTTTACAACATATTTTTTACAACATATATTTTATAATTTCATATGTTTTTAAAATACATTAATATAAACTTGTATGACAGAGGATGTGTTTTTCTTACTTGTTGCTTTTAGTTTTTGTTCTGGGCTGCTTTTATTAACTCTAATAATTAAATAAATAAATCAATTAATTTAAATTGGTTGACAATTATCTTGTTTAAGTATGTATAAAAGAGGTTTACTGTGATGTTTAAATTTGACTGAAGAAGTCTGGTGATGATCACCAGACGAAAGCACTAACCAGTGTTCAAATAAATTAGTTTGACTGTATTCTTGGTTTCCAGCTTTGTGTGCCTTTCATTGGATTGTTTACCAGAAAAACAAAAATTTTACAAGGCACAGGGCTAAAAAAATGAGGAAACTTAGGAATGTTTTGCAAAAGTGTATACACTTGAGTCGACTAGTTATAAGTGGTATAATTGATTATACTGTCAATAAGCATTACTTCTGAACTGTCCAGAGTTTTGCAGAATGTCACTGATTTTTTGTAGACTCTCTTGTAATATGACATATACATTTTTACAACATATTTTTTACAACATGTATTTTATAATTTCATATGTTTTTAAAATACATTAATATAAACTTGTATGACAGAGGATGTGTTTTTCTTACTTGTTGCTTTTAGTTTTTGTTCTGGGCTGCTTTTATTAACTCTAATAATTAAATAAATAAATCAATTAATTTAAATTGGTTGACAATTATCTTGTTTAAGTATGTATAAAAGAGGTTTACTGTGATGTTTAAATTTGTCTGAAGAAGTCTGGTGATGATCACCAGACGAAAGCACTAACCAGTGTTCAAATAAATTAGTTTGACTGTATTCTTGGTTTCCAGCTTTGTGTGCCTTTCATTGGATTGTTTACCAGAAAAACAAAAATTTTACAAGGCACAGGGCTAAAAAAATGAGGAAACTTAGGAATGTTTTGCAAAAGTGTATACACTTGAGTCGGCTAGTTATAAGTGGTATAATTGATTATACTGCCAATAAGCATTACTTCTGAACTGTCCAGAGTTTTGCAGAATGTCACTGATTTTTTTGTAGACTCTCTTGTAATATGAATTTAAAGATGTCAATGAACATATGTGAAAAGGAAGTCCAACCACTCAACAATGCTTCAGTGGGGAACTTCCAAGATGGCTATACATTGAGTAACAGCTCAACTGTAGCTCTCCCAGTGTGAAAACAGAAACTTAACACAGAAGACAATTAGACTTCTGTGTTTATGGGTAAATTTCAGTAACTGGCTCGTAAGTGTACTGCCTGGATGTCAGGAAAAAAGAAATACAGGGCACCTGAAAAAAATCAGCTACAAAAATTGAGGAAGAAACACTGACTGGGGAAAGTTATGCAGCTGTTCAGCAAAAAGCAATGAAACCTCCAGACATAACTTCCAGTAACCTACAGGAAGATATAAGACAACTGCACACAGACCTGGTTAAAATAAGTGAAACACTGATGGAGTATATCAACACAAACAACAAAAGGCTGGAACAAATGGAAGAAGCTTTAAATAGATGTTCTGATGAGTTGGTAAAGCTGCAAAAATCAGAGGTTGAAATGAAGAAAAGGCTGGCTGAATATGAGACTTCTCAGGGAGAGATGCTTCAGAAATAATAGAATTAGAGGATAGAGGCTGTAGGGAAAACATGAGATTTTTAGCTATACTAGATACCAGAGAAGCCAGAAGGAACAGACTGCGTTAATTTTATGAAAGCACAAATAAGCAACTGGACTGGTATTCCACAGCAGTTGTTGTTAGCTAAAGGGAAACATCATGTGTATGCTACAAACATTTATGAGAAAACATTCTAGATTTTTAATAGTAAAGATGCAGTCCTACCAGCAGAAGGAGTTGGTTCTGACAAAACTGTGACAGAAAGACAAAATACTAAAACTAGGAGACAGCAGAGTGTTTGTGGAGAATGATTACTCATTGTACACCAGGCAGAAGAGGAGTAAATTCATTCCACTATTCAGGAAGTGTCGAGATGTAGGTGTGAGATTCAAACTTCTGCACCAAACTGTCTTCAATGTATTCTTCCCTGGATGGACAAAATCATTTTTGATGAAGTACATGCTAAGGAGGAAATACAAGAGTTTGTCCAATAAAAATTGAGTTGTGAAACAGAAGGAGATTCTGCATCTTGTTCTTCTGGTAATAAAGACCACAGAGACTGTAGCAGTGAAACCTTTTTCACTGTTTCAATGGAAGACATTGGAGAGAAGGAAGGAAGCATGAGAGGTGACCAGAAGAATGGAGTGTATGTTGGAAATGAGGTAGAGACAGGATTTTGGAGATGGAGATGAACAGTAATAAAACAAGTAACTTGATGTGGGATTACAATGCAATAATTATATTCATGAAATATGACAGAACAAGAAAATCTGGAAATATTGGACTTTTTCAGAATTTGTTGGACTTGCGGGGGGCTCTAACATATATGCCATACTTCAAGTCATTAATGTTTAGAAAAATGCTTTGGGGAGGGGAAGAAAGTTAACTGTAAATAAAGAAAACATTTTTTTCTTAATAGTACTATTTTGGGGGTATGTGGCTTTCTTTCCCTGCTATAAAGTAAAGTTTTCTTAGTTATTTTTAAGAGTAATTGGGATTGTAAATAGGTGCTGCTGTTCTTTTTTTTTCTCTGCCTTTCTCCTTTCTGACTTTCTTCTTGTTCAATTATAAAAAATGTAGGCACTACAATATAAAAAAAGCCCGGTTAAAAAAGTATGATAAAAAAAATTAATGTACTTTTTCTTATTCTTGCATGAGGAATGACTGGATTAAGGACCTTGGTTTAAAGAAAAAGCAGGTCAATTAAATAGAATATTGAATATTATGATGCTTTTTTTTCTAGCAATGAATGTATGCTTGGTAGCAATTCTGTATCTGGATATGATGTCTCCATGGAAACAATCTGATAAAGTGAAATTGACTCTCTGGTTCTCATGTCTCAATGGAGACAATCTGATAATGAGAAACTGGCTGCCTGGTTCTCATGTTTCCATGGAGGCAATCTGATGAAGAGACATTGGTTGCAGTGTGGTGGAGAGTGAGTCGCTGGGGGAAAAAAGAAAAGAGAAAACTGGCTAGGAGATAATATTCCCTGAAAGCATTCAAGGGTTTTCCCAGCTGGGAGAGCTATAAAGATAAGCAAAACCAATTAGCACATAGAAGCACAGGCTGCACCATGTGTGGATAAAATTTCTTTTAAGATAACTCAAGTCTGTGAGTGCGACTGTCAGTTTGGGACATTTGCTCTTATAAGGAGGGTAAAACTTCAATAGTTCTGTGGGTTAGTGTTAAATTAATAGATTTTAGGGGGGTGTTGTTTTTTTGGGGGGGGCTTTCAATAAAACCAAAAGTTTTGTAAGATGTGACATAAGCTCAAATGGATATGACAAGAAACAAGTAGATAAAAGTTCAACATGTCAAGCAGTGTGTGCATGTAACACAAAAGCTGACATTTAACACAAAAAGTATTATAAAACTGGGGAATAATAACTTTTATACAATGATACTTTCTGAAATGTCTTTAAATGTCAATGGTCTCACAGATAAATACAAAAAAAGAAAGAATGGTGAAGTATATTAAAAATGTAGAGTGCAAATAACTATGTTACAGTAGACACACTTGGAAAGAACTGAACATGTGAATTTGATAAAGATTTTCAGGATAGTTATTCAGCAGAATATCTGGGACAAAGGAAAAGAGGAGTACTTATATTAATTGCAAGAGGAGCTCCAGTAGCGATAGAAAATGATAAAAAAGATAATGGCAGATTTGTAGTGCTAAAGGGCTACTGGCAAGGGAGGAGTATTACACTGGCATGTAATTGTATTCCACCGAATACTGCTATAATGGAGCTTAAGAAAATTCTGGGAGAAATAATCAGTTTTCTGCAAGGAATATTATTTATAGGAGGGGACTGGAATTTGACTTGCAGCACTGAAGATGTGTGTGGGGGAGCCAGAAGGGAAAGTATAACAAAGGAGAGTAGATTTTTGAAGAAATTTATGAAAATATTTGGCATGGAAGATGTGAATTCAGTAATAGGAGTTTGGAGTGAATTTACATATTATTCCCCAAGATAAAAAAGCTGGGCTAGGCTAGAAAGGAATTTACATTTCACAGGAACATGTGCATTTAATTGAAGGTCTTGATATGCACCCAGTAACTATTTCAGATCATGTGGCAATAATAACTAAAATAAAAACACAGGGTAATGAAATAAAAATGAGACACTGACACTTTCCCACCTATCTGTTGAAAAGAGAAGGATTTAAGGAATGTGTCATGGAGATTATTCAGGACTATCCAAGAGGATAGAAATTACTTTTGAAAATATAGATAGGGAGTGGGATAAAGTCAAGGTGGACTTTAAAAATTAGGTGGAAATAAAAGAAAAGGAGTTATGACAATGAAGTAACAAGAATTATCTAGAGGAATTGACAAATTCAGAATATGGGGAATTTCACAGAACAAGCAGAATGCTAAGCAGAAAATAAGGGATTACCTTGATAATGTACACAAATTTAGAAATATTGCAGTTGTGCAACTGTTTGTTTTTTATAATAACACTGGAGCACAAAAACTTGTAGCACAATGACTCAGGCAACAGAAAGTAGAAAGGGCAGTCGCCAGCCTTAGGGATCCTGTAGCGGTATTAGAAATATTTTGGAAATTATGTGGAAGTCTGTATAAAGCAGAGAAATATGCAAATCAAGAAAAGATACAAATGGAAATGTTTATGGAAGAATTAAATATGCTAATGTAAGAGGTAGATGAGGCTCAATTACTAACGGTTAATAGGAGGAGATGAGATAAAAATTGTGATGTATGACCAATCTAGAGGAATGTCCCCAGAAATAGATGGTATTCCTGTGGAAGTTTGGAAACTAGGAGGGGAAAAACTGATAAAGATCTGGAAGGTTTTGTTTAACAGCATTTTAAGAGGAAAGAAGTACCAACATCCTGAAAGAAAGCAGTAGTAGCTGTAATACCTAAAGAGGGTAAAGATCCATCAGATCCAGCTTCGTACCGGCCCATTTCAATACTAAACCATGATTATAAAGTGTTCATGTCTATAATGGCTAAAAGAATGGCAAACATAATGCCAAAATTGATAGATATGAATCAGTGTGGTTTTGTAGAGGGGTGGCAAACATTTGACAACATTAACAGAACATTGATTATCTTGAGGGAAGCAGAATGTAAGAAAATATCATTGTTGTTGGTGGGTCTTGATGCAGGGAAAGCACTTGACAGAGTAAGCTGGGATTTTATGAGCAGGACAATGGAAGCATTTGAATTTCCTGAAAAAAACTATACAGTTGATTAGGAGGATGTGTGAGGTATCAAAGGTGAAAGTTAAAGTAGGTGGTGTACTCTCTGATAATTTGTGCTTGAGCAGAGGAACCAGGCAGTGTTGTCCTTTTTCCCTTTGTTATTTGCATTATATCTAGAATCATTGGCAAAGAAAATAAGGGACTCAGGAATTCAAGAATATAATTGGTATGTTAGTCAAGGAAAAACTGGCTATATTTGCAGATGATACAAAATTAATGAAGCTAAAACAAAGGCAATAGCGGTAAATTATGTACCCACATATGAATTGTGTCAGCAATATCCATATTTATAGGGACATGATAGAATGAAATAATTATGACTATGGATTAAAAATGATTCTGGTGTGGCACCTAAGAATATGTGGGATGAGACTAAAAAGATAATACAAAAACTGAGAAAATGGAAGCTTTGTTATATGGATATGGATAGTAAGATGCAAGCAATTGAAATGTTTTTAGTCCCATTAGACTTGTACACAGGTCAGGCATATTTTTATCAACCAGAGGAGAAGTTGTGGATAGCAATTAATAAAGAGCTGGTGGACTTTATCTGGGAGGAGAAGATATCAAGAGTCCAGTGGGATAAACTGATTCTTCCGGTAGAACAGGGTGGATTGGGATTACCCGATTTGAAGGGGGATGATGATGAAACAGGGCTGAAGCTCAAGAAATTAGGAGAGACTGGGATTTTGAATGCAGGCCTTTAAGAAGAATAACAATAATCATACAGAATATTATATCTATAAAGTAGCAGAAAGTATTCTAAGAACTAAGCCAACACGGGAATGGAGAAAGGAAATTCTGCTGATAGGGATGACTGCAATTAGGGGTATAGACAATAGGCAAGAGGGGAGTGGAATTTATTGGAGAAAGCTGGCTAAGGAACCAAGATATTGGGAGCAAATAACTAGAGAGGGAAAGATGATCAAATGAGAAAATGCCAAGAAGTGATTTGGACTGCAGGTTAGAGACTGCCTTTCCTATCAAGGATTGATATCAGAGTATAGGCAAAGAGAAATAAATAGGGAGGGTCCTAAATGAAAGACAATGACTAGTAGGCTTTTTAGTACAATCTAGAACAGAAGCTGCCATTAAAAAAAATAATTAGTAGAGCATATAAAATATTGCACGATAACTATAAGAATCAATCATGGGAGGTTAGAAGGGATTGGGAAAAGAGATTGGATAAGCAATTTACAAAGAAGCACTGGGAGGATCTATATGTGTCGCACAAATATGCAACAAAATCTAGAAAATTCAAGCTTTTAGCTTGGAAATGTTTACATAGATATTTTTATACCCCAAGTAGACTCCATAGAATGTTTCCTCAGGTAGACACCCAATGTTGGAGGTATGGCAAGGAAGAAAGAGGTGATTGGGAACATATTTTCCGGTAATGAGATGAGTTGGTGGACTTTAAGCATTCCTGTGAGATGCACTCTCAGAGATGATGGGTAGGCAGATTGGTGTGACGAGGGAAATTATTTTTCTGAGCTATGATACAGAATCAGAATTGCCTAGACACGGTAAGGCCTTGCTGTGTCTAATTATGGTGGCTGCCAAAAAAGCAGTTACTAGAAAATGGAAATCGAAATCTAAACCATCTATACTGGGAGTAGTGAATATAGTAACAGAGATAAACCAACTGGAATTGAGATCTTTTGAAAAGAGTAGGAGCAAATTACATAGGAAAAATGGAAATTGTGGGAACAATACATACAGGGGCGGAATGAAGTTTAAAAGAAGGCAGGACTTAAATGATCTATGTAATGTTTGAAAATGATTGGGCAGATTATGTGATGTATAATGTTTGCAACTGGGAGTGTGTCAGTATGGTTTGTGATATTAAATGCTTGCAACTAGGATAGTGTCTGTGTGATTTGTTTTCATTTACATAAATGTGTGATTGTCTATGTTGTAATTGGTTGGTTTAATAAAGATGCTTGTTGTTAAAAAATGTCAGGAATTGAATAATGTATGTAATGTTGCTTAGGTTATATGACATATAGCAATGTATGTGAAGTAGAATGTTTGTAAATATGAGCTTGTTAATATGTTTGATTACTTTTATATAAATGTAAATGTATCTGTATCACAAGTGATAATTCAGTAAAGGTGGTAAAAAAAACAGTGCTTCAGTGGCAGGACTTATTGGTATATATTCAATTTATAATGGGCACTCTGATTGGAGTGTTCAATCACTGTGCACATTTTGGAATAGTAATAATCCTTTATTGTATAATTGATGTTAATGGGCTAGTAGCACAAATGTATACTTATGATTTCATTACTTGGGTGTAGGCAGTATTTATGCAGTTTTGATGCTAAAGGGCTGCTCTCAAATGTCTGTGTAAGAATTCATTACTTGGGTGTGTACAGTATTTATGAAGTAATGCTGCACTTCTTTTTGCTACAGTGTGCTATCTGATGTGCAGTAGTCAGTTAATGTACACTGGGAGATAGATGGTAATAGTTTCAACTGATAGTTGGCTCATTGCTTTAACCTGTGGAATCTCATTCCTTGCTGACAATATGAATGTGCTGAATAGCAGTACAATGTGCACAATGTATGGCTGACTAGGTTTAAGGTACTTTCCAGCTACAGATACTAATGTATATTCAATTATTTAAACAAATTTGTTACTTGTCTGGTATATGTGAAGCCACACGATTTTGATATAGAAAGTTTAAAAAGTGACACAGGTAAGAATTTATAGAAGGTTGGTAAGTGTAGTCATGCTGGGCATTAAATTTATACTCCTTGTTGCAACATAGGATCTAAGGCCAGACAATTGAAAATAAAGTATTGGCTAGTTATATCACTCTGTCTGTTACCTAGGTATTCTTGTGCATAGTGACCAAGTTAGCACTAGTTACCTTCTTGTTACTAAGCACTTACAGTGCCATTTGGCTAAGAATACAATACAGACAACCAGTATAACTTTAACATAACATATAAATCTCTTTTAATACCTTTGTTCATGGTATAAAATAAGGTAATGTGATATATATAATATAATGTCACATATTTTGCCCTTTAAATCCATTTATTATAGCAGGTACTGTTTAATTTCTCCCTTTCCTAAAACTAAATTGCAAAGTGTAAACTGACAAACTAAAGTACAGTTTAAGTCCACTGTGCAAGTCTCGACTGGAGAAAGATGCAGACTAATACAGTGACCATTGTGTGAAGATCACAGTTTCTGTAAGCAATGTCATTTGAAGCATTTAACAATTAAGTTTTAGTAGATTCTACTACTAAACAGTTGCTATAATGTGCTCTTTGCAGGCAAGCAGCTCTAAGAACAAAAGTGGTTGCAAAATCACCAACCAAAACTACTATTCCATTTACTACCAGTGTTTCATGTGGGATGACTTTACACAAGGTCATTACAGTGTTAGTCACACACATGGGTAGTTATACAGGCCAGTATATATGATTCCTATTCAAGCAGAGAGCAGGTCACGTATAAGGATGTTCACTGTTGTCTGTTGCATTGATATTGGATGGGCCTTGGAACAGTGGATGACTATTCCTGTCCAGGACCCCAGGAATATGGCTGAGATGGCTTACAACATTGCACATTCACAGGTACTGAATATTCATGAACCTTTGCTTGGACTCATACAGACAGTTCCACTGCGTGGATACATCTGATGGTGCACTGCATATTCAGCTGAAACCTACAGTAATATATTTGTGGTGTGCAGCATTTGACCTAATATGGTAGTGCACAAGCAGCTACAACAGCATAGGCACATTGCAGTATTACCCATGAAACCTGTCAAAGCAGTAGATGAGGAGTTGGGCACAGAGTGATCAGAGGATCAGACTGCAGCAACACTCCATACAAGGCAGATATGGGTGCAGTATGGTGTGGCAGTGGAAAAGATGTGGACTCTGGGGGTCTATAGCACTTTGTTGAACTCTTAAAAGTTCGAACGTCATATGGTCGACACCAAATGATTGAACTTTTAAAAAGTTGAACGTTTAAATGGAGATCTCTGTACAGTGCGGAATGGGAAGATTTGCCTTTTCTGCAATGTAGTGCGCCATCTCAGTGTTGGTATATTTAAAGAGCGGGGGGGTGTGGGGGGTGCAGGGTTGCTTGCCCCCCTGCTTAAACTGTTCAGGTACGTTTTTTCTTTGTTTTTTTTGTTTTTTTATTACATTTTAGAACTTTTAAAAGTTCGACATTAGAACTTTTAAAAGTTTGATTATGTAATATAGACTTGACTCTGGTCCACAGCTATAGGCCATGACACAGGCAGCAGATAATAAAACTGGTTCACTTATCATTTTCAGTGGTGGGTTGATGGTAATGCTATCATATGGTTAAGGATCATGGGAGGAGGGTATGCAGCTGACAGATTGGGAGGAGTCAGGTATTATATTGTTTGTGGTGGTATGGAACTACCATGTTTGAAGAGTTGGCCACATGTACTGCATTGGTCTTCTATTTTAGGCATGACACCAGTCATGATGGAGTAGCACTTTGGAAGCATATGGCAACCCAAAAATGGTATCCCATGTACGGACCTAATGTATGTACAGCAATAATGAAGAGGACAGTAGCCATAGATGAACATGATGGTCATGATACTGTGTCAGCCAGGTGTGGATGACATGATACTGTGTCAGCCAACTGTGGATGATGTGATTCTGTGTCAGCCAACTGTGGATGACGTGATACTGTGCCAGCCAACCACAGATGACAAGATACTGTGCCATCTGACTGCGGATGACTTAATACTGTGTTAGCTGACTGTGGATGATACTGTGTCACAAAACCAAAAAGATAGATTGACAGTCCAGTCACATGAAAAAAATCATGAAATGTCAGTACATTTATTCAACTAGTTAAGTGCTTATATCCAAAAGGACTTTCATCAGAAGTGAATCATTAGTGAGTGTAGCATGCAAATAACAGAAAGGCTATCACATGATATAAGTTAGGCAATCAAAAATTAATCAAATCCATGAATCGTCAAGGGGCAGATGGTCACGTTGGCCAGAATTATTTCTGATGATAATGATTTACATAGTGAACTGGAAATTCTTATTAATATGTTTTGGGAAAATGCACTGGTGCAGTGATTAGCATTCTCGCCTTACAGCAAGAGATTTTTCAGTTCAATTCTCAGTTGGGATGCCATCTGTGCGTAGTCTGCATGCCCTCCCTGCATTCACTTGAGTTTCTTCCATGTGCTCCGGTTTCCTCCCACATTCCTAAGACATGCATCTGAAGCATTTCTCCACATTCCTCCACTGAAAATGTGCTCTGTCCCAGTCGGACTTTCTTGGTAAACAAATGTTAAAAAAAAAAAATGTCTCTGATGTCAGTTTTCATTTTATCCTCACCTATGGGTTCGGATCCGAACCCTTGGATCTGACTTGGCCGTTGCAACAGCTCATGGCAACTAAAAAGCTCTCGAGCACCCTTCCTTACCCATAATGCTTCTCTCCCAATCATCCCAGATCTCGTTTTCCAGTTCACAAAGATGTGGTCCTTTCATTAGCTCTCAGGCAGTTAAGTGGATATTTTGCTATTTTTACAACTTTTTATATCAGAATTTAATTAAACTTAAATGTTATCTGGTTAAATTTCTCCCTTACCCTTTTTACTAGCTAGTTTTTGCCTTCTAACTTGTGCTGAGGTATTTCTTGACTACTTTCATTAGTAGTCTTTTTTTTCTGCCTACACTCCTTTCATTATGATTGCCTCTCCTTTTCCCTTTTTTCTGTACTGTGGTACATATAAACTGCTATCGTTAATAGACCCCTTTCCCCCTATTCTTCTTGTATCCTATTCCCAAAGAAAAAAAAAAAAAGCTGTCCTTGTTAGTTTAATTTTATCCTAAATGGCTGAGAAAATGGTCACAAAATTCCCTTGTGACTCATATGAGATGTGTGTTTATTGTCTGAGCCCACTCACTTACAGGAGAAATGTGACATTTGTAAAGCATTCAACCACTGGGCCTTCATTGAACACCGTAATAAGCTTATTCTAAAGGGTATGTTGCCTTCCTCTTTTGGGGAGGCCATTTCTGGCTCCAACAAAAACATAAGAAGAGAAATTCTTCCAAGTCTGAACAGTCTAGCCCAGCTTCCTCCCTGTCCTCTAGAACTTCAGACAAGGCAAGGAAAAGGCCTTCTTCTGCTCTAAAGTTTCTGTCAGAGCATTCTCCAAAGATGGCTAAGCTGTCAGATTCTAAGGCCTTCTCGGATCCAAAGACTTCAAGGACTCCCCGTCGGATGTGACAGATTCTGATCAGAGCCTCTCTGCTCTGAAGGATAGGTCAGATTGGTTGCTGTTGGATCCTATGAGGAGCCCCTTCAAACTGATTCAGTCTTTCCCTAGAACTCAGTACTCTCCTTCCATTGACCCAGTGCCATCCAAAATACCTTTTCCTTTCCTGGAGAGACAGAAGTCACCATTGGCATCATCAACTCACTTGACCAGAAGCCTCACAGAAGATGATGTGGGAAGGATAGTCAAGAAGATTCTCTGGACACAGGACTTTGCAAGGTCCCCTTCCTACCCCTAAGGGTCAGGAGTTTCAAGCATCTTCTCCCTCTCTTTCCATTCCTCCTCCAACTTCCCTGGAAGTTTTGGAGCCTTCAGATCTGATCTAGCCAGTTTTGTCTGAGTCAGAACCGAGGACCTATGCTACCACAGAGCAGACTTCTGCTCTGAGTTCCTAGGGCCACTCAGAGCCAGGGAGCTCTTGAGGTCATGATGGGCCGGTAGGGTCAGCTCTAAAGTTTTTGCAGGTGTCCCTACATCTTACACCTTGGCTCGAATCAGCCTGGCCCCAGCTTTTGCTTCAGAGGCGCTGTCATCTGGATTCAAGGATGCCTGGATCCGGAAACATGACTTCTCAGATCGGGGATCCTCTATTTCTCGGGGTCAGTCAGCTTTCTGGAGAGGGTTGTGCCTGCCTCTGCAGTACAGACAGTATCTACCCCATCAGATCCACTGTCTTCTGCCTTGCAGATCCCGCACCCAGTCTCTCGATCAGACCTTCTGCAGGGACAGTAGGTCCAGAAACCCCAGGCTACCCATGAGGGTTCCCCCCTCCTCTTCTGATACTTCCCCACAACTCCCCATGGAGGAAGAAATTCCTTGGAAGAGAAAGTGTAAGAGGAAATACCTAGACTCCATGGAGGAGTCTGTCACTGAGGATACTGACCTCGATGAAGGTGAGGGATCTGCATATGCATGGTCACCTCCAGATGATGTTTCCTTTGGGGACATCCTAGAAATTGTGAAACAGAGAGATGGCTGAAAACCCAGCAATCCCTCATCAGAGGAGTCAGTGTGCCTGGTGGCTTTTGTATCCTGACCACCTACCTCCTGGGTGATCCTACCCACTGATGAGCTCATCAAGTTGATCTCTCTGCAGGCATGAGAGGCTCCAGACTACATTGAACCAACCTTCCCAGAGACCAAACACAGTAATAATAGCACCTATACATAAAAAATTTTGGTCAAGAGGTGTTCCAGTATATGCCATGGTCATGGCGGTGGCCACAAAAAAAAAAACTTGTGTAAGAGAGGTCTACTATCCATCCTCCTAATAAGGATTCCAGGATGAAGGATAGATGTGGGAAGCATGTGTTCTCTCCAGTGACCTTTGACCTGAGGTCCCTGAATTATCTTTCTCATTTTACCAGACTGCAGAGAGATTCGATCAAGGAGCTTTCAGATACCCTTTCAGGAGCTGGTCTGAAGAGGTACAGGCTTCAGTTGCCTCATGGCTGGCCACCCTAGATTCCATTGCAAACTCCTCCATGAAGCTCATTTTGCATGCAGCCGAAAGGGCAAGTAGAGCTGAAGGTCTAGGTATCTCTATGAGGAGGCAGACCTGGATGCGCTTGTGTGACTTTGCTGAGCTCTTTAAATCTTCATTCATCAGTGCTCCATTTCCCGGCATTTCCCTATTTGGCCCAAAGGTTAGAGATACTTTGTCCAGGTGTGAGAAAGATGAGAAGACCCTTTCTGCCATGGGCGTTCGTTTTTCTACTGTCCAGACACCATATTCAAAAAATCAGAGGAACAGTGGAAAAATGTGGTTCAGAAAATCACAAGGGTCTTTTCCTCAAGCACGTGGTGAAAGTTCCCTCAGAGGCAGAGGAGGGAACAATGATGGAAATGCCGCCCTCACAGCAGGGATGTGCAGCATCATCAAGGGTCCAGAGATACATTCTTTGGGAAACCATTCCAGCGCTCCTGAATGGAGGCCAGATTGCTCTTCTCTGGAGGCAATCGGGGGTCGACTATCCCTGCACCTGAGAACCTAGTTTAGAAATAACAAACGACAAATAAGTGCAGAGGATAATATCCAGAGGATACTATATTCCCTTTTTCCATTCACCACCCCAAAGCAAAAAATTCCCCGATGTTCCACCCAGTCAAAGGCAGCAAGCAGCCATACAGATACAAAAGCTGTTAGACAAAAAGAGTCCTCCAAGAAGTCTCACCAGACCAGAGAGGATTCGGTACTTACTCAAGGTTCCTTTTAGTACCAAAAAGACAGGGGACTGGAGTCCAATATTGGATCTCAGCAGACTAAACAAATCAGTTCAGCAGAGGAAGTTCCGGATGGTCACAGTTCAGTCCATCCTTCCATTCTTGAGAAAGTGTGATTGGATGTGTTCTATAGAACTTCAGGATCTGTACTACCATAAAGATGGAGAGGCAATCCAGAAGTCATTTGCACTTCCAGCTGGGAGCCAGTGACTACCAGTTCAGAGTACTTCTATTTGGCCTCACTACATTTATTTATTTATTTATTTTATTTTACATTTGTTGACCGGGCTAGTCTAACTGAATACATATCCTTTTTCAGCAGAGGCCCGGGGAGATAAGCTCCAAGACAGATAAATGAAAAACTTAGTAATCAATATACAAGAATAAGTCTAAATAAGAGTATTCATAGTAAACAATGCAGATTTCAGGTACAACAAGAGAGAAATCCATCCCCCAGAGTGTTCACCAAATGTATGGCAGTAGTAGCAGCTCACTTGAGACAGCAGGGATTCTGGGTGTTTCCATATCTAGATGACTGTCTCATCACCTCCCCTACCAGGCATCTACTTCTAGAAGCAAAAGACAAGGTTCTTTGAACTTGGTCTTTGTTAGGTATTACCATAAATTGCAAAAAGTCAAACCTAGACCCCTCTCAAGAATTGGACTTTATAAGAGCAAACATAAACATAATTGAGATGATAGCACGCATCCAGTCATCAAGAGTGGTGACCATAAGAGATCAAATCAGAAAGTTACTACACAGTTCAAGGGTGCCTGCTCGAACAGTACTTCAAGCCTTAGATTTTGTGGCAGCTGCGATAATACTAGTTCCACTAGCCAGATTCCACATGAGAGTGTTGCAGTGGCTTCTCGCAGTACAGTGGTCTATCCTTCATCAACCCATGTCAACCACGATAAGGATTACAAACACTTGCAAGAAGGATCTGTCATGATGGATTCACTCAGAGCAGCTTATTCAAGGTTGCCCCTTTGTCGCTCCACTCCCCAAGGCCACAGTGACCACTGACACTTCTCAGATAGGGTGGGGGGGCATTATCTGGGAAAAACAGTCCAAGGCACTTGATCTACTCAAGAGGCCAGGTCACACATAAATGTCCTGGAGATGAGAGTGGTGCTACCAGCATTACAAGTCTTTCAGAATGCTCTCCCTTGCAGGACAATTGCAGTTCAATCAGACAACATGTCTGTAGTCTGGTACATCAACAAGCAAGGGGGAACAAGATCACATACCTTATGTTGAAAGGCGCTCAGATTGTGGCAGTGGACGATCTTGTCCAATTGCATTCTGATAGCAACGCACATTCCGGGAAAGGCAAACATGATAGCAGACAAATTGAGCAGGTCCATCATTATCATTCCAAATCCCAGTGGAGGACCCTGGGAACACACATTAGAGTATCAAGAGTTGTTGTGGCAAATCATATTAAATGCATGTGAACCTCCTGGTTTAAATGAAGCTGTTTCTTTAAACAGCATTTTAAAATTAAGAGCTGCTAAGTTATGAGTATTTAATACAAAGTTTTTAACAACATTTACATTTATCTTTTGCTATATGTCAGTTTTATCTATGTGATTTTTTTTAAAATGTATGTATTAATACGCATAATTGACACTACTCATTGGATATGATTAATTTTTGATTGGCTAACTTATATCATGTGATAGCCTCTCTTTGTTATTTAAAATGTCACAGTCATTAATGATTCAGTTCTGATGAAGTCTGTTGGGATGAAAGAACTTAACTATTTGAATAAATTTACTGATATTTTATGATTTTGTCCTTGTGGCTGGCCTGTCATTCTCGCTATTCAAACACAAAAACGACTGTAGACCGGACACTCTACAGCCAAATGCTGTACACCCAACCTGAATACAAAAAAACTTGTGCGAGCCAAAAATAGCGCTTTTGTTTAACCAAATATTAAACTTCTTCAGACATCA